>NC_067401.1:277254572-277607072 GCF_016432865.1 Antechinus flavipes
AACTATTGTAGTAGCCTTTTGTTGTGTCTCTGTGCCTTATTGTTCCTCACTTCAATTTATCTTTTACTTATATGTCAAACTTATTTTTCTAAAGTACAGGTTTGACCATATAACCATCTCTACTCATTAAAACCCCAATGTCTCTATTATATCCAGGATTAAATATAAAAATCTCTGTTTGGTTTTTAAAATTCTTTGTAATGTGACCCTTTCCTGTCTTACTAGTCTTTTTTCATTGCACTTTTCTTCATGTAATCTATGATACCATAACACTGGCTTTTGTGTAGTTTCTTACATGTGATATGTTTCAAATCTGTCTCCTAATTCCATGTTTTTTCACTATTTCTCTCTCCTGGAATGCTTTTCCTCCTAATCTCATTTCCTAGCTTTCCTTGATTCCTTCAGAACTCAATTCAGATCCCACTCTACTCAAGAGGCCTTTCTCTCCTGCACCCACAAATTATTTGCTATTTACACTGCATTTTGGTGGAGTTGTGAAATGATCCAACCATTCTGGGAGAACAATTTGGAACTGTGCTTAAAGGACTATAAAACTGCATACCCTTTGATCCAGCATTTTCTTTTTTGAGTCTACATTCCAAAGAAATCATAAAAAAAGGAAGAAGGACCCACATAGACAAAAATGTTTGTAGCAGCTCTTTTTGTAATGGCAAAGAACTGGAAAATTGAGGGCAATGGCTGAGCAAGTTATTGTTCTGTAAGAAAGGATGAGCAGGCTGATTTCAAAAAAGCTAGAACTGATGTTGAATGAAGTGAGCAGAATCAGGAGAACATTGTACACAATAAGAGCAAGATTATGTGATGATCAATTATGATAGGCTTAACTCTTCTCAGTAATTCAGTGATCCAAGATAATTGCAATAGACTTAGGAAGGAAAATGCTATCTGCATCTAGAAAGAGAACTATGGAGACTGAATGTGGATCAAAGCACAATATTTTCACCTTTTTTGTTTATTCATTGACTTTTTCCCTTTTTGTCTGATTTTTCTTGTACAACGTGACAAATATGGAAATATGCTTAAAAAGCTTGTATGTGTTTAACTTATATGAGATTGCTTGCTCTCTTGGAGTGGAGAAGGTAAAGGAAGGAGGGAGGAAAACTTTGGAACACAAAGTCTTAAAAAAATGAATGTTGAAAATTATGTGTATTTGGAAAAATACAAATCTATTAAAGAAAAATAGGCTCATTGAAATAACAAAAAAAAAATACTTTCCATTACACTAACAGAAGAAGAAATTCATTCTCTGATTTTCTCTCTTTCTCTCTCTCCCTCTCTCTCATAAACACACACACACACACACACACACACACACAAACTTATTTATTCATTGTTTCCTTATTAGAATTTGAGCTCTTTGACTTAAGGAACTCTATTTTCTCCTTTCTTTGTATCCCCAGCATTTAGCACAATGCCTAACCAGGTTTAATGGTGTCTAGCTTAAGTGCTTATTAACTTATTTTCCTGCATATGTGAAGAAAATTATATCATTTCTTGAAATCCTTAGCTGTTTCCTTCTCCCTTTTCAAATTACATTTTATTTTATTTTATTTTTTTAATTTAGGGCTTTTGTCTCTTAATAGAAAATAAACTATTGGGCAGCTAGGTGGTGCAATGGATAGAGCACCAAGAGTTCCAAAATTGATCTTAGACACTTGACACTTCCTAGCTATGTGACCCTGGGCAAGTCACTTAACTCCAATTGCCTTAGCCAAAAAAAAAAAAAAGAAAAAGAAAAAGAAAAGATTATTTATCATTAGTGATCATAGACTAACAGACTTAGAAAGGGATGGAACTTTATAGGTCATATACTCCAGCTCCTTTTATTTTTCATATAAGAAAAATTATTTTTTTCTTTTTGTATTGTAGCCCTAATATCTAGTATAGTACCTTGTACACAGTAAATTTTCAATAAATGCCTTCTTAAATGAATTGAATCTAATTTTTGAAAGAATTTCATTCTATTACTGAAATGTGTTAGCTACAAAGTAATTTCCCCATAGTTGAATTATTTAACTTGTTGGATAGATTTATAATGGATATTGTAAAAGAAACTTATATTCCTGTAGAGCGAAGGGTTTAGTTCTTTTTAAGTCTATAGGTTCAAAAGTACATGTCCTGTGAATCACAATCCTCATCTAGCGGTGTCCCTCTGGTATGATTTTGAGGGAAAAAAAAATAGTCCAGAGAATTTCTTCTAATGACATTTTTCCCAGTCCCCAAGATTATGGAAAATGAAATCCTTGGAGACTTCTCTTTTGTCTTATGGCTACATATGTTTTTGTTGTTGTTGTTGTTGTTGTTGCTGTTGTTATTTTTAAGGGTTTCCCCAGCTTGGTACATAATATTTAAAATTTATCATATTAATTTGAATTTACAGTGATCAACACTCTGAGCTCTCTCTGTACTTTTTTTTTTTTTTTTCTGGTGAGGCAATTGATTTGCTGAGGGTTACACAGCTAATGATGTTAAATGTCCGAGGATGAATTTGAACTCAGATCTACCTGATTCCAGGGTTGGTATGCTATTCACTGTGCGATGCCCTGTCTGTACTTTTTGAGAGGTATTCCTTCAATTTGTAACATGAATGATGGAGATTCTACTATATCAATCTACAGCATATTTAAATGTGAGTCCTGGCTGTCAGTCTAAGAAGACAGAATTCTGTGATGGAGAATTCCCATTCTACCTTTTCTTCTTGGCTTCTAGAGTTAGTTTGTTGAACAAATAGTCAGACTAGATTCAGAGAATAAGGAGAAATTGCCCTTCTGTTCTCCTTTGGGTAGGTTTTCTTCTATTTTTCTACTGCTACAATGATAAAAAACAAAACAAAGCAAAATAAAAAAAACCCACACACATTTCAGAGTATCCACTAAATTTCTTTTCATCTTTTCCCCCTTTTTTGGATTTTTCCTTAATTAACTCTTCTTGTTTTATGTTTACTCACTCGCTAGCCTGCCATCCCCTCAAAAGTTAAAATAATAAACAAAATTCAGTGGGAAAATGGTTAGGTTTTAGTGAATGGGAATTTGTTCAGCCCTTCCCTGCACACTTCTCCTCCTACCCTACATTTCCCATAGCTGGGAATAATTTAACCCTATGGTACTTGTAACTGATAATTCATATCATTTTTAAAATAGTAGCAAATATTAAAATATCTTAAACTTGTTCAAATAGAGTGTTTGGACATCACTAAAATATTTCATGTAACAGAAATAAAGGATTTATATTAAAATATATTTGGGAATTGCTGAACTTCAAACCTCTCAATGAGGTGTAATCATATTTTAAAAAAAGAAAATAATAAATCATAGGGGGAACACTTTGTATACAGCTTATTACAGTGAGTACCTTTTTTCTCAGATCTGTCTGAGCTGCAGAAAGACAACATTGACAGAAATGATAAATAGGCCTGATGATTAAACCAGGTGGCAAAGCAATCATTTGTAAGACTACCTAGATAGATACCTGGGTCTGAGAGGAAACCTGGTACTGCCTTCCTAAGACTAAGGGAGATCAAGCATGCCGAATAGATGGTGTGATTGATCTTTTTGGAAAAGGATGCCAGCTGGAGTACACACAAACAATTCCTTCTAGATTTTTCTTAAAAGTTAAATTGATGGCAACTTTTGAAAAGAGCAGTTTAGGCCTTTGTCCTTGGAAACAAAAGATAAAGCTTCATCTCAATTCTTAATAGGAGGAACTGACAATAAAAGGGGTAGAAACAAAATGGCACTCAACTACTAGATTAAAGAAGTAATTGCAATTTGGTGATGTTCTTCATCAAGGATGTTCAGGAGACCAGATATGCAAATTGTTTGTCTTATTATTATTATGTCAAATAATGTCACTAGAAAAAAAGTGATATTTTAATTAAAAGACTATATGAGGGAGTTATAATTCAACTTTGCCATAAACTATTATTGTGAACTATGTCAAAAAGAACAGAATATTAACATAATTTGGTTTTCCATTTTATCTTAAAATCTCAATGACTTGGCACAGAGAAAAGGTACTTAATAAAAAATGTTTATTTGAGTTGGATCATGAAAATATTATCTGACTTCATAAAACTGCATAGAAAACCAAATCTTAATTCTCACCAAAATGTCTCTTCTGTTTTTCTTTCAACATTACAACCTTGGTTATAGAAATTATAAGATGTATGCTTCATCTTCAAATAAAATTTTCTTACTTTTGCTGAATTGACTTTCTTTTAACAAGGAATTGTTATGAGAAGAAAGATGAACATACTGGGAAATGAAGGTCATATACAAACAAAAGATCAACAAAATAAAAAAAGATAACACGACTTTTAAAAAAAGCTTCTTGTATTCAGCATTTGATTTCTTAAAGAACATATGTTTTTCTGTATATATAAAGTCTATGTTAACCATGTTAGTGTAGTACTTAGAGAACCTAGCATTTGGGTTCTTAAATGGGATGGGTTGTAGAGGGTTCTCAGAGGGAAAAGATAAACATTATCATCATAATTAAATCATAGTTAAGTTATAATTAAATTTTTCTGGCATGATTAAAGCATGTATTCCTTGTAGTTGGAGAATAGCTTATGATAATCTTCTGTATTATGAAGAATAACCTCTTCATTAATTGAAAGGGCAGTTAGGTAGCGCAGTAGATAGAACACTGGGCCTGGTGTCAGAAGACGGAGTTTAAACATAGCCATAGATAGCTACTAGTGGTGTGTTCCATGCACACCAAATCATTTAATCTCTGTATGTCCATGATTGGTGTGAGAAAAAATGAGATAATAATTTTAAAGCATAGTACCTGGCACTTAGTAAGAGCTATATAAATGTTAGGTATTATTTTAAAACAAAAAATTTCAATATTTCAAACCCTTTAGCTTTTCCTCATGTCATATGTCTAAACTTTTTTTGTGTGGTTTTCTTATAAAACTTTTCAGTTTTCTAGTTTCTTTCACTATGGAAGCCTGAAAAAGAGGATATTCTGGTTTTAGGGAATGACAGCCTGTTACCTCTTTAGAAAAGTATTGGCTAACCTGTGTATAGCAAGGGGAGCCAGTAATATAGTATGAAAAATGAGATATCCAGTGAGTGAGGACAGAATTTGAGAGTCATTTACACAAGGGATTCAAAGCCAGAATTGAACAATTGTGATTCAAGCCTTCTTATATAGATGGGATCTTAGTCTTCTTTTCCTTAGATCATGATGGAAATATATGAAATAGTCTTATTCCTATCAGGCAGGTAATACGTGGTACATTTGTGTAACATGAAATGAAGAAACCAAAATGTATTTTATTTTTTCTAGCAGAACAAATATAAATGCTACTGAACTTGTTCTGAATTGATGAGTTCCCTCCCTTCTCCTTGATCACCACAGCAAGTTACCATGTAGTAAGAAACATATTCTTTTTTCTTACAAAGCTTTAAGGCAATTTATGTATGCTTACAAATAATGACTTAATCATACCTTGGCCCAACAATATTTGTTGACTGATTGAATTCATATATATATATATATATATATATATATACACACACACACATATATATATATATATATATATATATATATATCCCTGGATGAATGAATGAAGACCAAGGAACATTTGGATTCTCAAATATGAGGTGGTTAATTCCTTATAAGATGTTTTTATTTATTTATTTAGGTTTCTTTGTTTTTATAGTTCTTCAATATCATTCCCTAGAGGACTTAGCAAATTGAAATATGCCATATTAATGTCAAGAAGGATGTATATCATACATGTAAACAGAATGAGAAAATATTTGTTATACTATATGACCCAGTGAGCCGTTAACACAAGCTATTTAGGAGACTAGAATATATGTCAAATTCTAAATGAGTTGAGGATGTGAAAGTCATTCTTGGATTTTGTCCTTGAAACATTTAAAATTTTGGGGTCAGTTGAGTTCCATAGCTATTTAAGGTGGCTATTTATTTTGATCAGTAGTTATTATTTTAAAGACATGTATTTTATATTGCTAATTCCACTTACTGAATGTGGTCATTACTAAAGCATTTAATTATAACAACATTTTTTTTGTGGGTGTGAAGAGAGAGTGAAGGAGGAGTGAACTAGGAAATACACAAAACTGTTTATGATGGTCAGTTGAAGAAGGCTTATCCAACCTTGAGACTGGGGAGGACATAATAATTCTTTTGAAAAGTTCAAGATTAGACTAGATTAAATGTAAGATTCCTAGAATTAAAGGTCTAAAATTCCATGACTCTGAAAGGGTATCATGTAGAAGGGGGTAAATGGCAGTAGGTAAAAATTGTTTCATTTGGCTTTAGAAAGGAAATCATTAAGAAAAAAAAAAAAAAAGAAAGGAGTCAGAGTTTGGTTCAACAGAAGATAGAAAGAACTCCCAAATATCAATAGTTGTTTAACAAGATGAGCTGATTAACTCATGAGATGCCTTAGGAAGTGTTTAGAGTTTCTGTTTAATTAAGGTCCTTAAAGAGAGATTGACAGAGAAGGCATCAGAAATGTTATAGAGAAGAAATTTGACCAGATGACCTCTGAGATACCTTCCAACTCAACATTCCATGATTCTTTTTTTCTTCATGTAAATCCTTCACCATTCATCTGTATGATAAGGTATGAAATCTAAAACTTCTCTCTTTTAAAATTTCATTTATTTTTTTTTACTTGAGGTAAAAACCTGGATTTTATTATGCTTAAGCACAGGTTCACAGGGATAGAAAAATAACCCTTGAACAAAAAGAAAAAATCTAGCAAGCTTCTTATAATAGGGGAAAAAAAAACAATTACATCAGAGTGACAGAGAAATAATTCTTTTACATATTGCAATCTCTTTAATTATTTTAGACTATAAGAGTTTGTTTTTTTTCCTAGTAAATTTATTTATTTTTAATACACATTATTTTATAAATCATGTTGAGAGAGAAAAATTAGAGCAAAAAGGAAAAACCATAATAAATATATATAAAAAACAACAACAGAAAAATAGAAGTGAACATAGCATGTATTAATTTACACTCAGTCTCCTTCTATTTCTGGATGCAGATGACATTTTCCGTCCAAAGTCTATTGGTATTGTTTTGGATCAATGAATCAATGAGGAAAACTATTTCTGTCATAGTTGATCATCACACAATCTTGCTGTTACTGTGTATAGTATATTCCTAGTTCTGCTTCTTTCTCTCAGCATCAGTTCATATAAATCTTTCCAGGCCTTTCTAAAATCAGTTTGTTCATCATTTTTTATAGAACAATAACATTCCATTATCTTCATATACTACAACTTGTTCAGCCTTTCTCCAGTTGATGGGCAATTACTCATTTTCCAATTTTTCCAATTTCCATAAAGCTTCTACAAACACTTTTGCACATGTGGATTCTATTCCCTCCTTTATGATTTTCTTGGGATACAGATCCAGTAGTGGCACTATTCGGTCAAAGGGTATGCACAGTTTTATAGCCCTTTGCGCGTAATTCCAGATTGCTTTTCAGAATGGTTGGATCATTTCACAACTCCACCAACAATGCATTAGAGTCCCAGTTTTCCCACATCCCCTTCAACATTTATTATTATCTTTTCCTGTTATCCTAGACAATCTGAGAGGTGTGAGTGGTACTTCAGAGTTGTTTTAATTTGCATTTCTCTAATCAACAGTGATTTAGAACATTTTTTCATACAACTGTCTTTAATTTTGTCATCTGAAAATTGTCCTTTCATATCCTTTGGCCATTTATCAGTTGGGGGGAATGACTTGATTCTTATAAATTTGACACAGTTCTTTGTATATTTTAGAAATGAGATCTTTATCAGAAGTACTGGCTATAAATATATTTTCCAGCTTTTTCTTCCCTTTTAATCTTGTTTCTGTTGGTTTTGTTTGTGTAATCAAAGGTTTCCATTTTGCCTTTCACAAGATTCTCCCAGTTCTTCTTTGGTCATAAATTTATCTGTTCTCTAAAGATCTGAAGGGTAAATTATCCCTTGCTCTCCTACTTTGTTTATGGTATCATCCTTTATGTCCAAATCATGTACCCATTTTGACTTTATTTTGGTATGGGTGTTTTGGATGTCTTTAATTACTACCATATTAATAAAAATTTATCTTCTGAAAAATTGAAAGAAAAGAATGTGTGTATGTGTGGGTGGGTGGGTTAGATATTGCTCCTTTGATCTGTGAACAGTTTGTTTCCTGAAAAGGGCAGAAAAAGAATAAGTAAAAATGAGAAAATTAACTTAAGAATAAAAAGTCTTTTGTATAAGAGATGGTGTAAAGGCATAGATTCTTCTGTGGATCATATATGGAATTACTCTTTATCTGAAGATAACGAGAGTACCCATTTGAAGACAGAATGGTGACTAAATTAATGATGGCTTTTGGGCATTGTGCTCCATCAGCTCATTTGAATTGAACTCTTTAGAATTTTGAAGGTTACAACAGAATTATACATTAAATAACTGGAGATTATAGAAAGATCATATAAGGACTATTGGGGTCATGCTGACATAAATGAGCAATTGATCAGTTTCACAACAAAGTTAAATAAGTCACAGACTTGAGGTTTTAGAAATCAGAGGAAAAAAACTCTAGGAAGAAATTGCCATAAGAGTAGAACTAGAGAAGAGGAAGAAAAAGCTTAACTCTGAAGGCATCAGGAACAAAATCTGACAGGAGTAAAGCTGACAACAAAGTTTTGTAATTACACAAGTAAGACTGAGAAGAAGCAATATTTATATTCAATTCCTCTCATCTCCAATTCAATGCACTTCCACTGTATAGCTAGTCAGTCCTACAGGTGTACTTTGTCTGCTCCCCGGCAGAGTTTTGGACCAGAAGGTCATCCTGAGGTAGAAATACTTTATACCGTTTCTACCAAAGGTCAAGGAAGAAAAAGTCTAGGAAAAGTCAAACCACTGCCTCTATCTTAACCACCATTTCCCCTCAGATCCCAAAGGACACATTTAGATACCCTGAATCTAGAAGTCCTGATAATGTTCTCTAAGTGTCTCTTAAGACTACCAATTCTGTTTCCCATCTGGCCCCGGCCATCACTCAGATGCTATCCCTGTGGAGAAGGGATTTACTTTTATTTCCACCAATCATTGCCCAACTGATGCAGACAGGTAGCTAAACCCACGAACCTCAGGAATACCAACCAGTGTTACCCACCCCCTCAGGCCACTAGCTCTGCTTTTATTTCAGGCCTCATAGTCATCACCTCAGTAAGAAAGGCCTTTGGATATGCTGTCTGTCTCCTCAGCAACTGCAGCTACTAAAAAAGAAAGCTTTCAGCATTAAAATCATCAGGACTATGTGTGAATTGTTCAAAATAAAAAAGATATTATTTCATCAATGGAGATTATAAGGATATATATTACTATCTGCTACCCTCATGCATAAGGACTACAGGTTCTTTCTATCTGACTTGTGAGCTAAAACTTCTTAAATGTATTGTTTCTCTAATTAGAATGTGAGCTTTTTGAAAGCAGGCAATGGCTCTAATTTCTTATTAGTGTGTGCAAAGCATACATTAAGCATGTGACAAATGCATTTTCACTCTTTCATTCATTAATAATCCATTTATACACTTATTCTTTTAGCAATAGGGTACATATGGCACAGGTTAATAGCTAAAAATATTGAATTAAAAGTTTTTCCAACATCTTCAACTTTATTTAGGGGAATTGACTGCTACCTTTCTCAAGTTTCATTATGAGTTTACCTTTATATTCAAGTTTAATTATTGTAGCTCTGGGAAAGTATGGTTGCTCTTAATTGAGTTAATGGAATTTCAAAGCATCTGGCATTGTAGCCTCAACCACTCTAAATTAGATAATATTAACCAACCTAATTATTTGTTCAAAGGAGGCTGAGCAAGAGGATGAGATTAGAAACCTTTAGTAGCATTTTCATGATCTGTTTCTCCTACTGACAATCAGAATGATTCATATATTGTTTGTTTGAATAATAAAACTTATTAAATATTATCTTCTCTTGGAATTAAAATGAAATAACAGGTAAGTATGAGACTCTTTTGTGAGGGCCCCATAATTTGGAATTTATGACAATGTGATGACCAAAGCTATAATCATTTATGCATTTAGCTTCCTTCTGTGTATGCTTTTGGGAAGAGAATAATTTTCTTTCTATCTCTCCAATGTATTTCATTAAAAAAACTATCAATATCTATCAAAAATAATTTTAGATTCAGAATATCAAAGAGCTGGAGGGACTTACATTCTCCTTTAGTCCAGGGATTCCTAATTTTTATTGTATCATAGAACCTTTGGACAGTATGCTGAAGCCTGAGAACCCCTTCTCAGAATTGTTTTTAAATGAATAAAATAAAATATATAGGATTATGCAGAAAACAAATTATACTAAGATATATTTATTGATATTGTTTATTTTTTTAAGTTCACAGACTCCATTTTAAGAATATCATTTTAGTCTAATTCCATTATTTTATGGATAATAAATATACTATCTCTATTTTCTTATTTTTTAAACATTTTTTCTTTTCCTTTTTAGCTTTCAACATTTACTTTTATAAAGTTTTGATTTCCATTTTTTTCTCCCTCCTTTCTTCCCTTTCTTCCTTCCCAAGACAGCAAACAATTTGATGTAGATTATACATATACACTCATATTAAACACATTTCCATATTAATCATGTTGTGAAAGAAGAATCAAAATAGGGCAGTGAATTGAGCATCATCCCTGAAGTCAGGAGGATCTGAGTTCAAATCTAGTCTCAGACACTTAATACTTCCTAGTTGTGTGACCCTGGGCAAGTCACTTAATCTTAATTGCTTCAGCCAAAAAAAAAAATTGGAATAAAAGGGAAAAATCATGAGAAAGAAGAATCAGCAAAAAAATAAAGTGAAAACTGTATGCTTTAATCCACATTGAGATTCCATAGTTCTTTTTTCTGGATATGTATAGCATTTTCCATCATGCATCTTTTTGAATTGTCTTACATCATTTTATTGCTGAGAAAAGCTAAGTCTATCAAAGTTAACCATTGTACATGTTACTACTGTTAGTGTACAATATTATCCTGGTTCTGCTCACTTCACTCAGCACCAGTTCACATGTTTCCAGCTTTTTCTGAAATCTCCCCGCTCATCATTTCTTAGAGAACAATAGTATGCCATTACATTTATACACCACAGTTTGTTCAGCCATTCCCCAAATGATGGAGAATTCCCTTAATTCTTAATTCTCTGATACCACCCTGAGTGGTGTTATAAACATTTTGTGTGCTTGTGGGTACTTTTCCTTTTTTTTAATGATCTCTTTGGAATTTAGACCTGGTGGTAGTATTGTAGGAATCAAAGATATGCACAGTTCCAAATTGCTCTCAAGAATGATTGGATCAGTTAATAACTCCACCAGCAATGCATTACTTTTTAAGTTTATCCATATTCTTTCCAACATTTTATTATTTTTCTTTTCTATCATATTAGCTGATCTGATAAGTATGAAGTGGTATCTCAGAGTTGTCTTAATTTGAACTTCTCTAATTAATAGAGTTTTAGAGCATTTTTTTCACATGAGTATAGATAGTTTTGATTTCTTAATTTGAAAACTGCTTATTCATATCCTTTGGATATTTATCAATTGGGGTACCTCTATTTTCAAGAATTGTGAAATCCCCTTATCTGACCATAACTTACTGTCTTTTAACCTCTCCTTCTCTTTAGCCACTTAATGACTTCCAATCTCTCCACTTTTCAATACTCTCAGATCTTTTTCTTGCCTTAATCACTACCTCTTCATTTCCCTATCTTGGACCTTTGATGAACCAATTCAACTCTACACTGCCATTTTCTTTATAATCTCTAGATCCTTTATCATAACACTGATTATGTCCAGTCAAGCCTCAGCCTTGTATCACTCCCACCATTCATTACATTGTTGCTATACGTGTGCTGCTGAATGAAAATAGAGAAAATCATTTAATGTTTCTGATTTGATTTACTATATATTTATGTTACAAAACCTCAAGTGAGCCCTTGTTGTAGCTAGGCAATCTCACTATATTTTCTTATCAACTCACTATCTCTCTTCCTCCAAGACTTTTTGAAATCTTTTATCCTTCCTTAAACTTTCTATGGCTCCTCTTCTCTCACTCCCTCAGGTGAGAACCTTAACTAGTATTTTACAGAAAAAAAATGAGACTATTTGCCATGAGCTCCCTTTTTAACTTTTTCCACATCTCCCATTATTCGGATGCCTTCTATCATTCTCTCCTTCCCCTCCTTTTTTATTCATATGATAAATCAGCCTTTCTCTTACGAAGACTAATTCGCTTACTTGTTCTGTTGATTCTATTCATCCCCATTTTCTACAAGAGCTTGCCCCCTCCACCTGCCATCATTCCTACTATTTCACTTATTTTCATTTTCTTCCTTTCTGCTGGCTCATTTCCTACTGCCTATAAACAAGTCCCTTTCTCATCTATCTTGAAAAAACAACAACAAACCAAACCCTCAGTTGATCCTTTTCTGCCCACTTTCATCCTGTATCTCTTCTGCCTTTTGTAACTGAACTACTCAAAAAGGTCATTTACAATAAGTACCTCTTTCTCTTTCTTTAATCCCCTAAATCCAGTTTCTGACCTTATCATTCTACTAAAACTATTTTATGCGCTGTTGCTAAGAATCTCACAAGACACTATATCTCTACTGGCTTTTTTTCCCTTCTTCTTCTGGCTGCCCTCCATGCTCTTGGTCCTCCACTCTGACTATTTTTTCCCCTGGCTTCCTTTAAGTCTCAACTAAAATTCCACCTTCTTTCCCAAGCCTTTCTCTCACTTAGGACCTTACTCTTTTAACTATTTCCTATTTTACCTGTAAATAGCTGGCTTTGTATATATGTGTTTACATGTTCTCTCATTAGATTGTAAGTTCTTAAAGGTGGGATTGTCTTTTGATTATTTTTGTATCTCCAGTACTTAGCACAGTATCTGGCATATAAAAACCACTCAATATGTGTTTTTTGATTGATTGATGGAGGAAATGGAATATATATTGCATATGATCAGCAGCAAAATTGTAATGTTGTTAGACTATCTCTGCTCCATTCTACAAATATTCTATTAAATAAATAAATAAATAATCTGTATGGCAATTGCCTTCTTTTTTTGTTTCTTCTCCATTTCTAATGTTCCCTTTACATATTGTTGTTCCATTCCTTTTGAAATGCAACACATATGGATAATTCTTGGGAATGAATTGAGAGCTGCTGCTTATTTGTTTGAGTATAATAAAACTATAACCATTGCTGTCTTAATATCATAGGATTATAGATTAAGAACTAGAAAGGATCTCAGAGGTTGCCTAATATAATACTTAATTTTATAGATTTTATAACTGCACCCTAGCGATGTTGAATAATTTGTCTAAGGATTGCATGAATATCAAATAACAAAGCTACTTTACTATTCATAATGCTGATATATTTAATATACACCTTTTTCTTAGTTTGGGCCCTGAATTCAGAGTTGGACCATCTGGACTGGAATTGTGGGTGTCCTCAGTTTATCCATTTTAAAACAAGGAGTATCTCTTATAGTTACAACTATGTTATTGGATCATAGATCTAGAACCTCAAAGAACCCAAGAATATGGTTCTTACCTTATTAATGGAAACATTTTGATTTTTAGCTGATGCCCAATTCTTTTCTCTGTCACTTTAAACATGTGCTACCTTAATGTACACCTTTCTGTAACTCAGTAAGCAAATCTATACTCATTACATATATAAATTCCTAAGATTAAAATCCCAATATCCAACTTATTGCTAAAGCCTTTTAATTTTTGTTGTATCTCTTCATTTCAGTCACTTGTATCTCTTTCTTAATGATCTTATTTGGGTTTTTCTTGGCAGAGATACTGGACTGGTTTGCCTTTTCCTCCTCCACCGTCATTTTAAAGATAAGAAAACTGAGGTAAATAGGATTAAGTGACTTATGCAGGGTCAGGCAGCTAATATTTGAGGCCGAATTTGAACTCAGGAAGAGGAGTCTCCTTGATTTCAGTTCCAGAACTCTATCCACTGTACTACCTAGCTTTAAATTTATTTTTGCAAATTCTTTTTTCATGTCTCCACTCTTTCCTCTCTGACATGACCACCATCTTAATGCAGACCTTCACCACCTCAGACCAGACTATTGCAATAGCCTGCTGGTTAATCTCTCTGCCCCAAACCTTTCTCCAGTACAGTCTATTCTCCACTCAACTGTTACTGATGGTCCTAAAGAAGAAATTTAAGATAGCACTCTCCTCAGTAAACTCCAGTATCTTTTTAACACCTTAGAGATTAAATATAAAATCTTCCATTGAGGTTCAAAGTCCTTCATAACCTATCCCTTCCCCTCCCATTTCTATTCATCTTATACCTGCTACCCACCTACTTCATCAAGTACTCTGTGGTTCAAAGGCAAATGGTCTCCTTGCTATTCCTTGAACAAAATACTCATTCTCTTGACTTTGAGCATTTTACTGCTTCTCCCTTACATCTAGAATACTCTCTTTTCTCATCTCTAAAAATCCCACCTTCTAAAGAAGCCTTTCCTGTTCCCAGAACGCTAGAGCCTTCCTTCTATTTATTATCTTCAATTTATATTGTTTGCACATAATTGTTTTTATTTTTTCTCTCTCATTAGACTGTGTCCTCTTGGAGAAGAGTGACTATCTTTTGCCTTTCTCTGTATTCCCAGGTCTTAACATAATGCTTGTCACATAATAAACCGATAAATTTTTATTGACAGCTTTATTGTTTAATAGGTACATTACACTTTTTTTTTTTTGGTGTTTCTTTTTCTGAAACTTAAAAGACTTGAATTCTTAAAATTAAATAGAATGCTAGGCTGTTGAATCATTAGTTATGGATTAATTCAGTTAATTGTTATTTGTATTATTTTAATATTACAATTATTAAGCATATTTATATGTGAATATATTTTAATATATTTTAGGCCTATCAAATTGGAATTGCTTAAAGTTAGGAGTTATGTTATAAAATAATCTGCCTACTCTTATTCATAGAATCTTAAAGCTGAATGGAAAATAAGGGGGCATCTTATCCAATATTCAGTAAAAAGCACATTTCTTCCCTTTTTACAACACATGTAATATTTATTATCAACTTTGGATTAGAAAACTCCACTGGTACTTTATTCATTATTTGACAAGGAAACACATTTCATTTTGAAAATATCAGATTGTTAGGAAGAAATTCATTATGTTTTGTTGAAGCCTTTGCCCATAACTTCTCCCCTTGAGTCTTGTTTACTCCCTTTGTCCAAAATTTGAAGGACAAAATAAATTATAAGTTGTCTCACCCCTCAACTCTTCTCCAAGGAAACCTCTCTAATTCCTTCAAATATAACATAATTTTGAGTTCCCTCTTTATCTGGTTGTTTTTATGTTTGTCAGTTTCTTCTAAATTAAAGTGTCTTTAATCAAACACAATACTTTAGATGTGATTTGACAAGAATAGGGGTTTTGTAGAATTATTTCCACTCCCTCATTTTGAGCAATATATACACTGTATTTCTTTTAATTCATTATTTTCTTAGTCATTGTTGATGACTTGTTAGAGCTTGCAGTCCATGAAAATCTCAGGTTCTTTTCTCATGTGAATGATTGTTTTAATATTTACTACTTATGTAGTTATGTTTTTTGTTTTTTCAATGTGTTAAATTCCTGTAAATTTTCATCATATTTAATTTTTGCCTTTGCTCCAGCCTGTCAACATCTTTTTAGATCTCAATTCTTTGTGCCAACATATATTTTAATATGTTTTGTATCTTTTTTATAACTTCAATAGTTGTATATCATTTATAAATTTCATAAGCATACTATCAACATTTTTGTTCAAGTTGATAAAAATAATTAATAGAACAGGACAAAGCCTGATTTTCTGTGCCCTCCCTCCTATTTGAAAATAGCCCACTTGTTTTCTTGATAATATAAAAATTGAAAAATAATACACTTGATTTTATTTAACAGGATTGTCACATGATTTGTATTATTTTTGTAAACTTTATAAAGTTCTAGTATTTATTATTATTAAATAATGAACATTGGATTTCCTATATTACTAATAATTTTTACATCATCTTTCTGATACAGAGATGAACATGCATGCTAAAGAAGATCTGATTTTATTCTGTTTTTCTTAAAGAGTTAAATAAAGTAATGTTGGTCACTCACAGATCAGGGTTTGTATTAAATTCAATTGTATTTCTGCTTAACATCAAATTTAGCATTTTTATTCTAATAGTTTCTCCATATAATTCTAAATATACAACCTTTAGTTTGTACCAGTGTAATACTCAAAAATGTAATGTACAAATGTACAATTTAAAGAATTAAACAAAGCAAATTCATTGTCTTTTTGTATGTAACTTTCAGGTGTTCCAGTGTTGCAAACAATCTAAGGTATATTGAAATCTGACAAATTATCCAAAAAGAATCAGGAACAATTAGTCTAGGATTGTATTGGTTTAATGTTTGTTTGTTTTAAAAATCATACTTAGGAAAGAAATAATAATTTTAGCAGAATATAAGAAATAGATTAATTCATGTCACTGAAAGTAATTCTAAAAAGTTTATTCCTGTTGACTAATATAATACAAAAGAAAAAAGGACATACAGTAATATGGCTATAATATTACGGCATGGTTTTGTAAATTCTTGCCTTCTCCAAAAGAGAGTATGTCTTAATAAGAACTATGTTTTATCATTGTTTTTATAATATTCTTTTTTCTTTTTTTTCATTGAAGGCCTCATTCGTTTGCAAGAGCTCATCAAAGCTCCATCAAGGTACAATTTGCGGTTGAAAATACGTCAGTTGCCTGCTGACACAAAAGATGCAAAACCTTTACTAAAGGAGATGAAAAGAGGCAAAGAGTTTCACGTAATCTTTGACTGCAGCCATGAAATGGCAGCAGGCATTCTGAAACAGGTAATCACTAGCTTGATTAAATGGCAAGGTTCAATTATACTTAATAAATTAAATTTTGGAGATGAAGTGTGGTTTCACTTTCAAATGGCCAATAACTATTTTCCTCAGTAAGGCAGAAAAATCAGTCAAATCATCTTGAAATATTTTTATAATGGATGTTATAATAATTGCTTTCCATTTAATTTTCATTTACATAAAATTTTAAATGTTTGTAGAATTTCTAAATGTTAATCCATATAGCTTTCAAAAGCTACAACATTATTTGTAAACATAAATAGCATGCACTGAGAATGCTCTATTTTTTCACTAGTGCAATGATAACTGTTGTGCACTATACATATGCTGTGTGTGAACAATGTCATAAAATCAGATATTTATTGCCAGAAGAGATCTTAAATGTCATCCTAATCCAATGCCCTCCTTTCATAGAAGAGAAAACTGAAGGTCAGAGACTGATGCTGACTTACTGGTGTCTTAGCCTTAGAAATAGACATTTGATAAATAATATGCTCTAAATGAATGCTTCTTGATTTAATAATCATCCAGACTCACATAAGTAGTAAATGGGAGAGGTAGGATTCAAATTCAGCATTCTAACCATCATACCACACCTGTGTAACAGCAATCTTCTCTCAGAAGGGATAGACATGCTCAGATGAGGGTAATTTTTTCTGACATCAGACCCCTGCTCTAGGTTTATGTCTTTATTTTAAAAACAAGGGAATCGAGGTTCAAAGGCACATGACCACACATGATTAACTCTTTTGAAAAATCAACATGTAAATAGATGTCTATTGATAGATATATTTTATATATCTAGATTTAGGTGCATATGTGTTGAACTTGATATATATGTGTGTGTGTGTATTTATGTAGTGTATATATATGCAAAATTGTAAAGTATCTCTATGGGATAGTCAAGACATTTTGCAATGTCTAATGAGTAGTTACCTATTTTTTGTACTCTCTATTTTTTTGTGTTATCTTTATATAATTTTCCCAATCCTTTTGGAAAGTGACATTAATGGATGATTCTTTAAATGAATCAAGCGCATTATCTATTTGCATGTAGTAAAATATATCATTGCTTATTTTCTTGGCTCTGAGCATTCCCAGGGACATTAAGAGAGAAACTTTCTCTGTGAGGCTGTAAGTTTCAGTTATCTTTTCATCCTTCATTAACATTTTTGTTCAATGATGCATTCACTTTAAGATCCAATATTGCTTTTATTGCATTTAATAATTGAAGATTATGTATGAAAGTCCCTAACCAACCTTGAGGAAACCCCAGTAGTCAAAAAGATATCAAATCACCTTTCTAAGAGGCTACACGGTATCTTTATTTTGAGTCAGAGGACCTGGATTGGATCCTGTTTCTACCACTTAGTGCCTGTATGCCTTTGCACTATTTACTTAATTTCTCTCAGCCTCAGTTATATTACCAGAAGAAACTGATTGCAAGGATGCTCAGCGAAGGACCAGGAAAGGCTAATCAATCAGGCTGGGGTTGAGCAGAGAAGACTGAGCTGCTTCATATTAAAGGCAGTAGAAGTCGACAGGTATCTAGTGGAAAGACTACAGAATCTTCAGATAGATAACAAAGGACTACAGAACTTTCAGGTAGCTAGTCATCCACAGTAGTGCTAAGAATTATGGATTAGGGTATGATTGAACACTACGTCTGTAACAAGGATGGGTTAGTGCCAGGTTAGCAGTTTTCTAAGATTGTTCCTATCTCCTCTCTGGGACTTCCAGGTATTTTAAATGAGTTGGTTAGCCAGGAATGGAGGCTATTTTTGTAAATGACCATTTCAAGGTCTGCTATTAGTTGGTCAACCACACTAGTATCTTGAATTCCCCTGTTATATTAAATATCCATGTTCCTCTTCTGATATATCCTGACTACATGATTCTGGGTAACCTGTTTGGGCTGTAGGGAACTCTCCTAAGTTTTATGTTTCAGAGAAGACTCTGAGCTACATTGTTAAAGAGAATTTCCTCATCAGGGAATTCAGTGTCATTGAAATCATAGCTCCAATCCTTATTCTCATATTTTTTCCAGTTGTTATAGAATCCATTATTTTGTACAAATTTCTATGTACTTACACGGATTCAGTTTGTTTCCCTTCAATAAAAAGTTGCAAACAGTGTAAGAAGAGTGTTTGTCCTGTTTCTCAACTTAAGCTCAGCTTCCACTTTATCAAATTTATATTATAAAAAAATGTGAATTCCAAATGATCTGTGGTTTCATTCACTTAAAATACTCTTTATGTAAAAAATCCTTCCTGCAACATAGATCACAACGCAGCTAATACATTCTAGAAAATTGCTTGGCAATTGCCTGAAAATCACTGAAGTAAAATATGAATTTCAGGATGCAAATGGAAACTCCCCCCCCAAGATTTGTATTATTAATATTATTCATACTTGGTAAAAAGAAATGATGATATTCTGAGAGGATGATACTCTGAAAGGATGTTACTTTTCCATTTCTTACTGTGTCATTCCTCTTTTACCTATCCTGCATTCCTTCAGTGAAGATTTAAATCAGACTTTTCTACCATTTTATCTCCTCTTCACACACTAACCAAATAGTCAATTCTTATTCACTTATTTACTTAGGTATAATAATTTCCAGATATTCTCTGGTACAAGTGTCTACATTTGCAAGAATCTTCCTTTTCCTTTTGCATCCTTATTTTAATATAAAATCTTGAATAAAGTTATCTAAATGTCCTTGCCCAGTTTTACTAAAAGAATAGTTTCTAGTAAACAATGTATGTTATCTAAAACTAGCTTATACACACAAATTTTAATGCCATCTAACTCTCATCATTTGAATTTTTTCTCCAACAGTTGTAATAGTCACATAATATATATTTGGACAGCCCTATACACTTGATCTTGGTAATTTTATAGTAAACTAATTTATAGTCCCTATCAGTTTTAGAATTGTTTTCTAGAGATTTAGTCATGAAATCAGTAGGTTCTTGACATATAAATATCTTTCGTTCTCCCCTCTCACAGCATCACTTTTATTAGCCCCTTGAAAACATTTTCCTCTACTCCATTCACAAAATGTCCTTACTTCTCAACTAGAATCTCTAAATATTTCCTGTCTCAAAATCCATAGCCCACATAGAGGATAGGCTTTATCTTTTTTAATTAATGGAATTATAATTATATACATATGTTTATAACATTTATTTTTATTTATAGTCATTATTTATAATAGTTATATTTATAACACATCAATAATTAATGGAAAAATAGGATTCTTTTGCTGTTCTATTCCCAAGGTGAGATGCACTTGGCAATAGTACTGTGGAAACTGCTCAATGGATGAGATTAGAGAGAGAATGATCTTACAGAAACATATCAGCCGCTTGTGAAAGCACCTGTTTCCATTTCATGATGTTTTCTCTACATGCAAAACTGAATTTAGCAATCATTATCAACTAAAGTGAATACCTTTGGGCTTATGCTCTCTAAGTGTTTATAAAGAGTTTACAGAATGAGAAGACAGTTTCTTCTTGTGGATATTCCAACTCCAAAAGCTGTTGCTTTTGTTGTTAGAAAATTCATGAAAACTTTAAGAATGTGTAATTAAACCATAACAATTCACTAATTGCAGTTAGGAAGACCAGAAACCCTACTTTTAGTTATATATATTTTTTGAATAATGATAGTAAATTTGGATCTCTTCCATTACTGCAAAGGAAATCTTAAAGGGCTCAACATGAGGATTCCTTTATTTTGCTGGCACTTCTAAAAAAAAATGTGTAATATTACTTTGTCAAATGAAATGGCGTTCTTCATTTAGGATTTTTTTAAATTTTATTTTTGGTGAACACATTAAAATACAATGAAGTAAGATATTCTGATTTCAGGGTTTGGATAGCATCTTAATGCCTTCATTAATATGTAAAGCTATAGTCTTTAAAACACCCAACATTCTAATAGTAATCTTCCTATTAGAAGACCTGGTTCATAAATTCCTTTAATAGTTACTAATCTCTTTTAACTGCTAAGAAATGATTTGCTTGACCTCATTTGAGTGTAACTCAAATACAATAGATTGGATTCTGGTTGAATTAACTGTTTTGTTCTCACTTGTCATAAGCCATACACTTAACATATTATGTGACCTTTCAATAATTAAATTTTTGTTTCTCTCTTAGGCATTAGCTATGGGAATGATGACTGAGTATTATCATTATATCTTTACTACATTGGTAAGTATTTTGTTAAATCAAGAGGATGGTAGCAAAAGGCTTTTCATTGCTTTAGATTGAAGTAACTTTCATTATTATAATTTGATCATGAGGAAGAGTCCTTAAGTGAGATAGAAGAAATATGACTTGGCATTTTTTATAGTAACATTTTGTCATTTTAAAAATCAAAACAGAAGAGTTAGTGATATCAGCTGGCATCAGAAAAATCTTACTGGTAAGCTAGTGATTTTGAAATAATATGATTGCAGACTTTAATTCCCAGTGAATTTTTATTTTTGCATTTGCCTTATTTTTCAGGACCATAATTTTTTAAAGTGCTACTCTGCCTTTAAAATGTACATCCCTCATTCTTTTATTACTACTGAAATAGAAATTCTCAATGCAACAAGGAATTAACTCTATATCATGGAGTCCATGGGAACATAAAAACTAAAATTTCTTTACAAGGACTTGATCAGATCTAGATAACAAAGTATCTAGAGAAGGGACCTCCATATTAAGTGACTCATTTCAAACTGTTTTTTGCTTTAAAGTACCAAAGGTTAAAAGCTGCTTTAAAGACAACCTGACAGCAGCTGCCAACTGATGGCCTCTTTAAAATCACTCTCAGGTTTCCACAGCAATTTGCATTAACATTTTGTAGAAAACCCTGGTTAGGCAACTGTATTTTTCCATTTCTGTGAATCATGCTTGAGAAATGTTTTGATGAAGACTATCTTAAAGACCTATTTATCTTTTTTTTTGATGGTATTAGTTTTATTGTTTTTTTTTTAAATCATATTACATTGGACATTCATATTGAGAATCTGACAAAAGGTACATCTCTCTCTTTTTTTTTTAATAACTTTTTATTGACAGAACCCATGCCAGGGTAATTTTTTACAACATTATCCCTTGCACTCACTCCTGTTCCGATTTTTCCCCTCCCTTCCTCCACCCCCTCCCCCAGATGGCAAGCAGTCCTATATGTGTTAAAGATGTCGCAGTATATCCAAGATACAATATATGTGTGAGAACCAAACAGTTCTCTTGTTGCACAGGGAGAATTGGATTCAGAAGGTATAAATAACCCGGGAAGAAAAACAAAAATGCAAGCAGTTTATATTCATTTCCCAGTGTTCTTTCTTTGGGTGTAGCTGCTTCTGTCCATCCTTTGTCAATTGAAACTGAATTAGCTCTCTTTATCGAAGAAATCCACTTCCATCAGAATACATCCTCAAACAGTATCGTTGTTGAGGTATATAATGATTTCCTGGTTCTGCTCATTTCACTTAGCATCAGTTCATGTAAGTCTCTCCACGCCTCTCTGTATTCATCCTGCTGGTCATTTCTTACAGAACAATAATATTCCATAACATTCATATACCACAATTTACTCAACCATTTGATGGGCATCTATTCATTTTCCAGTTTCTAGCCACTACAAACAAGGCTGCCACAAACATTTTGGCACATACTTTCCCTTCTTTAGTATCTCTTTGGGGTATAAGACCAGTAGAAACACTGCTGAATCAAAGGGTATGCACAGTTTGATAACTTTTTGAGCATAGTTCCAAATTGCTCTCCAGAATGGCTGGCTGTGTTCACAATTCCACCAACAATGTATCAGTGTCCTTGTTTTCCCACATCCCCTCATTATCTTTCCCTGTCATTCTAGCCAATCTGACAGGTGTGTAGTGAAGACCTATTTATCTTGAAAGAAAAAAAAAAAAGCCTTTAAGACTAACATGCTAGAAGCTGAACTGGACCATATTTTGTACTTTTCTAGTATCCTACTAACATGAAGCTTTTTGAATCTGTACTTTTAGTTATTTGCACTTTTAAATTCCATTTTACAATGTGCTTTAAAAGTTATACTTGGTTGGAATGCATTTTCAACCTTTTTTGTTTCTTTCTAATTAAAGAGGATTCATTTGTTATTATGGGTATCATAACTTTAATTTCTTGACTGACTGGTTAGAAATCTAGTTAGCATTAGAAATCTCTACTTCCTTGCTACTGCTACTTAAGAATCTTTCTTAAACTGTTGCAATCTGCTGTCCAGCTCAGTACTCCGTTGAGATTATGGAAACTACTATTCCATTGCCTTCTATGCACCAGCTCTAAAGGATTTTTCGTACTCATCCTTTTTGACCTTGGTATAGCTTTTGACACTGACAACTACTTCTTTCTTTAAAGCTTTCCCTCCTTTGGTTTCCATTATATTGTGAATACAAGTTTTTCTCCTGTAACTGTGCCCTCTCAATCACTTGCACTCACCTCTCTTGTCTTCCTGCCATGACAATGTTGGCATTTCACATGGTTCAGTCTTTTGTTCTCTGTTCTCTCTTTAAGTTCTCAGTCTTAGAGAACTCATTTATTCTCACAGCTTCAACTACCACTTCTATGTGAAAAACTCTCCAAATTGTACCTAATAGCTCTTACCTTTCTCTCAGTTTCCATTTCTATATTTTCAAATGCCTCCTGGACATTTTTACTTCAGACTTTAGATATCTAAAGCTCTTTTGGGATAGGTACTATTGTAAGATTTTGAATTTGTGTCCCTTGCACCTTTCAGAGTGATCCATACATAGCAGCTCTTAATAACCCTTTATTGATCCTTTCAAAGTAGCTCTCCTCATGAATTACAGGTGTACCTTGTTTAATTGTATTTTGCTTTATTGCACTTTGAAGAACTCATGTTTTTTTTTAAATAAATTCAAGTTTTGTGGCAAATTTGCATGAAGCAAGTCTATCAGCACCATTTTTTTCTGTGTGTTCACATCATATCTCTTTTTCACATTTTGGTAATTGTCACAATATTTTGAACATTTTCATTGTTATTATATCTGTTATGGTGATTTATGATCAATTACTATTGTAATTACTTTGATGCACCGTGAACCACACTCATATAAAAAAAGCAAACTTAATCAACAAATGTTGATTCTGACTGCTATATCAACTAGATATTTCCCTTTCTCTCTTCCACTCCTTAGGACTCCCTATTCTTTGAGATATAACAATATTGAAAATCATTCAATTAATAACTCTAAATATCTTTTAAACGTGCAAGTAAAAAAAAAGACTCAATTGATGCAGCAAATTTCATTGTTTCATTTTAAGAAATTGCCACTGCCACCTCAACCTTCAGCAACAACTATCCTGATCAGTTGGCAGCCATCAACATTTAAGCACTACCCTTCATCAGCAAAAAGATTGCAATTTGCTAGAGACTTGAACAATAGTTGGCATTTTAAAAAAGCATAAAGTATTTTTAAATTAAAGAATGTTCATTTGTTAGACATAATCCTATTGTACACTTAATAGACTATAGTGTAAACTTAACTTTTATATGATCCAAAAAATAAAAAAAAAACATGTGACTCACTTTATTGTAATATTTGCTTTATTTTGGTGATCTGAAGTGAACCTGCAATATCTCTAAGATATGCCTATATTTATGTCATCTCCTAGTCATGCAGGATCAAAACCTCTGAGTCATCGCTGATTCTTTTTATCGTGTTCTTATTCCCACTCCACACTAAGTGATGCCATTAAATGATGTCATTTCTTTCTTCAAACTGTCTCTAAGATCTGCCCCTTTTTAGTTTTTATAGCTACCATCCTACTTCAAGTTTTCATTAAAATTTGCCTATATTATTGTAATTTTCTTTATTTAGCTTCCCTACTTCCATATTCTCTCCCAGTTGTAATTCTTGTTTATCATGCTGTTCTCTTTTAGAAAAAACCTTTTTGTGCTCTGTTGCCTAGAGAAATTCTTTCTAATCAATAGCTAGCAACCAGTAAATTTTAAAACTTGACCTAGTGGATATTTAAGCTACTTGATGTAATAACCTTATTATACTCATGGGAAAAGAAATGTAGTGGACAGTCCTTCAGTGATCAAATACAGCATTATATTAAGAAATCATTGGCATTTTTGATCTTGAGGATAAAAATCTAAGCTCTTTAGTATTCAAGGCTCTACATAGTCTATAAACTTCAGTTTATCTGACCACCTTTATTTCCTACTATTCTACTTAAGCCTTCTCCATGTCAACTGTTCTGTTCTCTTTTCTTTGAATTGCATTGGCCTTTCCAATTGCTGAATCTTTACTCAAATCTCTAATGTATAATAAAATCTTACCAATATTTTAAAATTCAGTTCAAATTCTCCCTATTTTATCTGAAGCCTTGTCTGACCACCTCAACTCACAATTATCTCTTTTTCCTCTGAATTGATAACGTTTATTGTTCAGTCTACTTACATAGTGCTTATCATAATAAAGCTTTTTATTTTTTGTGTATTTACCTATCATTCTGTCTAATAAGATGGTAAGCTCCTAGAAGACAAAGACCATGTCTTATCTTCTTTTTTCCTGTATACCCTTTAGGCAATGCTTTATACATATTGCATACTCAAAAAAATATTTATTGGTTGATTGCTATAATTTGTAGTTTTTCTTATTGCATTCAAAATGACATTGATTAAGTTGAGTTGCTGATATCAAAGAAAGAGAATTTTGTACAATAAAAAGGCAAGAAAGACTCTGATCTTAAAGTAGAGTGAGCCATCTTTCAGAATTTTAGATTTGGTTTATTAATCATTTTAATATCTAACATAGTAGAAACATGTCAGATTTATTTTCAATCACATTGCTTACTTTAAAAAAGGTATTAATAAGTTATATAGCGATAATTAAAACATATTGGAGTTCTTTACACATATTTACTGTGTTTATAAAAAGCATTTTATATTATATTTTAGCTTCTCTGAAATGTCTTTGTGGCATTATCCATAATACATACATACATACATATATATATATATATATATATATATATATATATATATATATATATATATATATATATATATAAAACTCCCATTATTATTAGAATGAATTGCTGAATGAGTCAAGGATATTATCTAAGTTGTATTTTAATTGTATAGCAGAAGAGAATAATAAAGTATATAGGAAATCTGACATAGGTCAAAGTACTAACTCTTCTAATTCACAAATAAGAAAAAAGCTGAGAGGGCTTAAGAAACTTGTGGAGGATCACAGAGTTAGGATCTGAGGAGGGACTTGAATCTAGGTTTTACCTGGTTCCAAGTCCAAATGCTATCTATAATAGCATTCTGCCTAATAGCATTTTAGTCCTGTAACAGTTGATTTAAGGGACATAGTTGATTTATACAATGAGAGCGTTAAACAGACAGTGTCTGTCTTCTGAAAATTGATAGTTTAGCATATATTGTATCTAGGATATACTGTAACATATTTAACATATATAGGACTGCTTGCCATTTAGGGGAGGAGGTAGAGGGAGGGAGGGGAAAAATCGGAACAGAAGCGAGTGCAAGGGATAATGTTGTAAAAAATTACCCTGGCATGGGTTCTGTCAATAAAAAGTTATTATAAAAAACAAAACAAAACAAAACATTGAAGACAACCAGAAAATTCTTCCCAACATTTAAAAAAAATTGATAGTTTAGTCAGGATATATACTTTTACCTGTCATATTGAATGCACCTAGAAAATGTTCTGTCTTTGTCTATCTATCCAGGCATACATGTAGGGAAAATTTTCTTTAGACCTATGCTTTGGAACAGATGTGAACTGATCTCCAGATGTTCACTGATGTGCCATGTCTCCATTTTATATGCCTTTCTTTGTCCAACCCCTCTGTTGACATTCAGTGTTTCTTTTTGAGAAAAATTCAAATAGCTGAATTTTGGTTAATAGCATAGATTGGTTAAGAACCTTTGTTTAAAATAACAATTTACCTACCTCCTTTTCTCCCTTTCTTTCAGGACCTCTTTGCTCTTGATGTGGAACCCTACCGATACAGTGGTGTTAATATGACAGGGTTCAGAATCTTAAATACTGAAAATAGCCAAGTCTCATCTATTATTGAAAAGTGGTCAATGGAACGACTGCAAGCACCTCCTAAGCCCGATTCAGGTTTGCTGGATGGATTTATGACGGTATGAATACCCATTTACAGATTAGTTTGTGTATTTCTGTGTAGTACTTCATGTATTAAAAACCCTTAGGATTGGGATGTTAATTTGATCTGTTTTTCATAAATGTGATATGAAAATGACTACTAATGAAGATAATCTTATCATAATTTTTACATGATATGTATATATTTTTATCCACATCTCTAAAAGAGTTTTACAAATATAAAAGGGAAACTACCACATAGGACCCCACTGAAAAGAATTTAATGTTGTCTTTCTGGGAGGAGGGGGGAAAAGAAGGTACAGGAAAGAAAATGACTTTAGGAAAGCATTAATTTAACTCTCATTTCTAGTCTTTAATATCTTTTATAATATTGATATCTGACATAGATAATTTGTTTCACAACCTAATCAATCTATTCCTTAATTTTCATCTCAGACTGATAATTAATAATGTTTGATTTGCTTGAATTCAAGTACAATCTTACTCTAATTTTTGTATATATACTATGTAATCTAATTGTAAAGACCTATATATTTGCAAAGTTGAATAATTCTGGATGTCTACATGATGAAAGCCATGTGTAAATGACCTATTTATATTCAATGAAAAAAACAACAATGACAAACTTAACCAAGAAGCTTAAGACAGGACAATATCATCAGTGCAACTGATTAAATAGCATAGCAATTAGAGAATACTAATGATGAATTGGAAAATGAATATGAATGATGCAAAAGAGTCCAAGTCTAGAAATTTAAATTTAAATGCATCAAAATTCAATCAATTGCATTTTTCAAGTAATAGCCACATAATCATTAGAAGCAAAAATTTTATCCTAGTAGTAAGAGAGCTATCTCTGTTTTGACTATTAAATGCATAGTATTTATTTAACTACTAAATTAATTATTAATTTAACTATTAACAAAATTATCCATTCAGAAAACTGCAAAGCATGAAACATATCCATAATGATAGATCTCAAATAAATAGATAAATAATCTTCTTTGTGCATTTATCTTCAGAGGATTATGGTATTCAAATGATTCTGGCTTCTTAGAGTTTTTAAATTTAAAAAATGACCTCCTAGAAGTGCAGCATATTTTAAAAGTAAAGTGCTAATTGCCTAGGTTAAAATTCTGTTGTTTTTAGAAATATCAAAAGGATTTTTAGTTGTACTTATATATAAGGAAATAATTTACTAGGAAGACTATTTTAATGTTAACTAAAGACACAGTAAAAAAGCTAATGAAATAAAAACTGATTTTAATTAAAATATATGGGTTATTTTAACAATCTTTTCATTTGTCTTTTCTTCCTTAACCTTGAATGAATCATCATAATGAAAAAACAAAACAAAATACCTGCTGTATAACCAAATTTGAAACATAATATAACCTGGAAAATTACAATCACAAAAACACAACCTTCTGTTCTGAGGCAGAAGGCTTGTGGGTAAACCTTTTTATTGGGAACTTAATACAATATTGTCATAAAGAGAATAAAATACTTAGTAGAATCTAACTTCATTCTAACTCTTCAACCTACTCAATTTTTAAATATCATTTTATGCTATCCTATGTATTTAATATAGAATTTATAGCTATTCTTATCCACACTATTCTATTGCAAGGATAAGAAAATAAAAGTGTCATTGTGGACATCCTGAATGTGCTATAGATGTGGCATTGCATTATATACTTGGAGAAAGGTCAATTATAAATCCATAGTAACCACTTCAGAAAATTTATGGTCTAAGATTTGTACATTACCTCATATCCAAATAGAACTAAGATTTAGCAATGCAAGGATTAATGTGTACTTCCAACTGTCAAAGTAGTACTATTTATTAAATGACTAAAATGTGGAATTATACTGGTTGCTTTTACATAAATCCAGAAAATATGGATTTACTTATCACTAGGAGTTTATGTAGGCAATTTAAACATAGACAAACACAGAAAGAAGTGTTTTATCCTCATGTAAAGGAGTCTAGAAGAGGAAGGAGAACTTGAAAAAAAATTGCTTAGGCTGGTTATTTTGATATTTATAATAGGTTGGTATTTAGTATGAAAGTAGGGAACAAAGCCTAGTACATAAAAAGCATTTGTCAATTTATGAACAATGGAAGTTTCTTCCATAGCTGTAGTAGCATTCCTAGTCTAGAGCAATCATTTTCCACAAGGTAGTATTTTGGATTTATGGTTGACTTATTTCTCTTATGAGCCCATAGTTGATAATCTCTGTGTTTGGTTACTCCATTCTTTTATGATACTGTATATATTTGCAAAAGGGATATAAAATTTTTGTTATTTCTTTGGGGTGGGTTGACCCTTCTCCCTCCCTTTTCCAGGGCTTTCTCAAACTATACTAAACTAATTTGCATGACCTGCTGTAGAGGAAGATGGGAATGAATAGACAAATGCAGTGGGAACTGGATTGTGGTCAACAAACTGCCCAAAACTCAGTGGGAGAGTCTAATGTGGGTAGGAGGCACACTGCCTAGCCACTGGGGGAAGGAAGAGGTAAATGGATATGGACTCACTCTGAGCCATTCCAAGTAGAAAATAGCTACTGTTGAAGAGGAAAAGTTTCTGTTTGTTACCAGAGAATATATTCCTAATGTAGGGAAGGACTGTGGGACCAGTGTGTAAAAAGTAGATGTTAAAGAGGCCTAAAGATTTGGGCATGAAATAGAAGAAAAGTTTTAAATGACTAGAGATATCCTTACACTGGAATCGTGAAAGAGTTGTAATACAATCTTAGTATAATCTTTTCATGATCCAGTTACTTGAAAAATTGGCACTGTCTCCTGGGAAGGAAAAGGGAACCCGGGAGGAAACAAAGTTAAGTTTGAGAATAATGATAGTGGCCTTCCCCTCCAAAAAATGACAGTCTTGGGGCAGTGAATGGAAACCATACCCAGATAGACACTGAGATCAGGTAACAATTTCTTAGCCAAAAAGGATTCAATTTAAGAAATTCTGATTTGAGGCAGCTAGATAGTGCAATGGATAGAGCACTGGACCTGGAGCGAGAGGACCTCAGTTCAAATGTGGCCTGAGACACATTTAACACTTCCTAGCTGTGTGACCCTGGGTAAATCACTTAAACTCAACTGACTTACAAAAAAAAAAAAAAAAAAAGAATCCCTGTTCTATGGGACCTGCCAAAGAATACCATTATACATTGAATGGATTGCCTTGGTTCCATGAAGGAGGGATTAGAGATCAGCTGGAAAGGGGAGAATGGAAAGGGACCATCCAGTGAATCAAGATCTTTACCTTTACTACTATTCTGCACTATACTGTATAGGTCCCTTGGGTGAGTTAGAGGTAGAGCAGAAAAAGAGGCTGATCTTTGAGAAATTAGAAAGGACACCAGAGAATAACTTATTTTCAGATGAGGAAACAGCTGTAAAGGGAATTGTACCTAAAGTTGGACAAGCTGTAAGATGAAGAGCTGAAATTTGAATCCAAATTCTTCGATTCCAAATTGAGGTCCCTTTACAATGTTGTAGTACAATGTCCTAACTTGTGGACCAGATATGTTTTAATAGCACAGGGAATTCCCAGTGAAGAAACTCTCTGTTAATGTGGATCTGAACCTGCCCTACTACTTAAAGTCTTAGAGAGTTGCCTTGGGCACTGAGAAGGTGACTTCACCAATGTGACAAAACCAATATGCATCAGAGGCAGTGTTTAAACCCAAATTATTTGGGTTCTAAAGCCAGCTTTCTATCTTCTCCACCACACTTCCTCTTCTACTTGTATAACATATTCAGACTATGTCACACCAAAAATTCTACTGTTATAAAAATATAGAAAGATTGACATTATTTATTATTTAAAAATAAATGCATAGAATTTCCACATTTAAATTTTGAAATATTAGCAGTCAGAGTATTAGGAGTTGGAAAGAGGTTAGAAATTATTTAGTATATAAACTCATTTTATAAATAAAAAGCTGAGCCGCAGGGAAATTAAGCTACTTGCCCTAAATACATGGGCCTTAGCCAACAGAACTAGGATTTATACTCAGGTCCTCTGACTTAACATCAATTGCTTTTTTCTACTATATTAGATTGTCCTAGTATAAAATAAAATATTCTGAAAGTTAAATCACTATCACCCTACTCTTGATATTGCTGATCAATCAGGGAGAGTCAGCTCCACTTGATCTAGCTTTGGACCATGATTGACTCAGAGTGAATGTAAATAGCAATTGTTTCAAGTTTGGGCATTTCCTCAATCAAACTGAAACTTATTAAAGGCATTAGCTTAAAAAGTCTAAGGTCTCCCACTGTATCTAGGGCTATTTCTAGGCATTCTGATCTAATCTTAACATTGGACCCTGATGATTCTGGAGAGAAAGTGAGGCTGGTAATATTGTATAGTCCTCCCTCACTTAAATTCAATTCACTTGTATGTCATGGCATCATTTTTATGATTCTTTTGATAATGAAGGACAAACAGTAACAACAATCACAATCATTATCAAGGCAAAATTTAAATTAAAAAATTCCAAAGCAATGCTCTTTATGCAAAATTGTTTCAATTATCTGGAACATAGTTATTCACAAACTATATGACATAATTTAAACCCAGATACTACTATACAACATAAATTTTAATTTTATTAAAGCTACAAGTAATAGTGCTATACACCAGTGACTGAAAGAAGTACACTGTATATAATATCTTGTAAAAGATGATATTATTAAATATTTAACTGGTATTCCATCATTCACTACTATTGAAGTCCTCCTTCAATATTTCATCATGATGTGTCATTCTGGGTTTTTGGAGATTATGCCAGTGGACCAAGGCTCTAGGAGTCCCTACCAAGCTGAAAAAGCTTTGAGAATGAAACCGGTGACAAACTATAACTCTATTTTGTGAACATAAGTCTAAGTTTGGGGAGGCTCTCCACATGGTTATGAAGTTTTCAGTCATGGTACCTCTGAAAGATTAACTAAGCAGGAGAAGGATTGTAATAATCATTAGAGAAAGGATCACCCCTAGAAGTGAAATCATAGATCTTTAATTGTTCAGGTATTTAGACACTTGAAGAACACTCAAGAGTCCCTATGGATGAGCTCTTCTATTTATCTATTTATCTTGGGATCTAACCACTTGGAATTTCTAATTGGAATTACCTATAATCTATGTTTAAAAGGAAGAAAAAAGACTTTGCCTTTTAATTATCAGGCTAGACTGTTAGTTTGAAGGTAATGAGTTATATTTATTATAAACAGAATATTCAAGGAAGGTATTATAGCACTTTGGGCAGTGATTTCATTACCATATGGGAACTTGTGTTTAGCAGCTCTAGGTGGGTGACTCTCCCAGCCTTGAAACATCTACTAATTTTGAAAGGCCCCTTACTTAGCCAAGTGGAAATTTTTATGCTCTAACTACTGGGTGACCAGTAAGCCAAGTCTGTAAACTTGGAGGTGACCAGGTAACTGCTTCAAAGAGAAAAGCTTGAACAATAGACCCTAGAATCAATGAAGTTTCTTATGCCTCCCAAAATTTTTTGTTTGTTTGTTTTAAAGTAGAGCCAAAAGATAAAAAGTTAAGGAGTTAAAAGAGAATTTCCCAGCTACCTTAACTAAGATAGGTTTAGAGTGAATCTTTAATTGCTTTAATGATCTTGGCTTCCTGATAACTTTCTTTTTATATTACCATGCTGTTCTGCCAAAAATTATGTAATTTCTTTCATTCTTTGTTAATTTTTAAAGTTAAAAAAAACCAAAAACAATTGTTTCATGCTTTGTCTTAGCAGAGGAGTTAATTAAGGTAGGAAAGGCCCACTAATAGTCCTATGTCACCAATAAAAAAACATTCTCAGAAAATTAATTGAAGATGGAACATTACATTTTGATTACTTTTGTTTGTTGCTGGGATTGCAGAAGTCTGGTTTTTCTCTCTGATCAATTTGTCTCAATTGGTTTTACCTATTTTCCTTGAGCATCGAAGAAGTGATTCATCTGAAAAAGGAGCCAATGTAAAGTTTTGCTACAAATGGAACCAAAGTAAACAATTTTTAAAAATTCAAAAAGGCAATTGAAGAGAAATATTATTTTAATTTTAAAATACCATGAGAAAACTAATTAAACAAATGAAACCAAGTTGAATGAGATCTGAAATAAGTGAATCTCTCTGTCTCAAAGTCTGATCTCACTTGGCTCAGTACAAAAGAATACAGATTCATTTTAGGTTGTTAACGACTGTCCTTACTGAGATACCTTCATTTGATTCCATGTTTCAAAAGTTTCCCCTCAAATCCATCTTATTTTCCCCTCCATGCTCTCTCATTTCATTCCAATCATATTCTTTTCTGCCACTTATATCATCAAAACTATTGGGGCCATTCACAAAGTACATCATTCTTCCTCTTTTTATCTTACTTCTTGCCTTTATTCCACACTATCTATTCCTTTACTCCAGGCTTTGAGTTAGAACTGGTCCTTCTCTTCACCATACATATACACTGGATCTAACTCCCTCCTCTCTTTGGTAGTTTGCTTTCACATCTAGGAACTAGCATGCTATGATGGAAATAGCATTGACTCTGAAGTCAAAGATCTGGGTTCAAATCCTTCTCCTAAGAGTATGTGGCTTTAGAGACATCATTTAGCCATCCTTTGTCTGATTGTCTCATTTGTAGAATGAATGGGTTATACTCTGAATTATCTTCCAGCTTTTGGTCTGTGATCTTCTCCCTTAAATCTTCCATATCTCCATCAGTTTTGGCCCTCTCCCCATGTCTAGAAACACATGTAATTCTCTTCTATATTTAAAACAAAACAAAATAAAAAACAAAAACAAAAACAAAAAAACTTCTTGCTAGATCTTACCAACCCCTCTAGCAATTGTCATATAGCTTCTCTTTCTCAACTAAATACCTTGAAAATCTTATCTACCCTCAATACCTCTCTGATCTCTCTTCTTGTAACCCCCTACAATTTGGCTTCTGTCCTAATTATTCAACCGAAACAGCTCTTTTCAATTACCAAGTATCTCTTAATTGCTAACTCTAATGACCCTTAATCTTTATAGCTCTTCACTTCTATAGCATTTGGCAATATTTATTATCCTGTCCCGAATACATTTTTCTCTCAGGATTTTCCTGAAACTGTTTTTTCTTGGTTTTCTATGTCAATCCACCCCTTTTCAAGTTTCTTTCCTGGATTTTCAACTATGTCACACCAATTAATTATGGGTGTACATCAAACCTCTATCTGCAAATCTCTTTTTTTTTTCCTTTCATTCTGACTATATCATCCAATATCTATCCCTTCTAGCTTTGTATACATTATATATTTAACTAACTTATTATCTAAGTTTTTACCAAAGTCATTGATAAAATTTTGGAACAGCACAGGATCAAATAGATTCCTAAACACTCTATGAAAGACTTCCTTTCCAAATGACTTTGATGCATTTTGGTTTTAACCTTTTAATTAGTTCTGAATTCATCTCATGTACTATTTGTTTAGTAAAAATCTCTGCGTTCTTTCCCCATGATAATAGCTTCAAAAATTATGAAATGTTAAAATCTAAATCATTTTTCTCATTCAGCAATCTTATAACTCTTAAAAAGTGAGTTATTTTGATATGATATATTCTTGATGAAGTTATGCTGGCTTTGTAATCACCTCTTTGCTTTCTTGGCTTCATCCTCACTTTTACTCTGTGATGGATGGAATCTGAAATAAAGAATAAAGGTTTGCACTTTTGAGCATATGAACTTATTAAGCAATGTATGCTAATTACATTAAAAATTTGGATAAGGCCTCATCAGCTTGACTTTGGACCTGAATACAAGGGAAGAAAGATTTTTATTCGTTAAAAATTTTTAATAAGCAATTAACAGGATATAAAGCAGAAGTTTTCTAATTAGAGGAAAGATTAGGGGCATTCCAAATTGGAAAGGGGAGAGTGAACAAGTGTAATTCCCTGAAATCATAAAAAGAAGTATCCTACTCTCTCAGCCCAACCCCAAGTGTCTGTATTCAATCAAAGGGATAAACAAAAAGGAACTCGAATCAAACTTTGTGTCTGACTGGGTTTCTGGTCAGTATGACCTCAGTCTTTAGTTAAGTATTTCTAAGCCACAGGTAGAGGTGGTCCAGCTTTAGGGCTAGATTCAAACACTGCAATACAATTTCCTTACAATTCCCATAATTGAATAAAGCTTTCTCACATGACAGAGCTAGAACTGAATAGGAAGGGAACTGAGCTGGATCCAGAATTGAATCAAAAGATAGTGTTAGTGTGGTTCATTTAACTTAAATTCTCTCAGCTCATCTTACTTATTCAAAGATTTTATTTATATTTATTTATATTTTCAAAAATATGCCCCTTTCTTTACACTCACATGTGAAGACTGAGTTAGCACCCTGGATACCTTAGAATCAGGCGGACTCAGGATAAGCAAAAATCCTTGGTCTTTATTCTTGGTCTTTAAAGGTAGAAGTGAATTGGATGGAAGCAGGATCTCCATGACCTCTCCTCCTCATCTCCTGCCTAAAAGTCCTCCTGACTCTGGCTAGTCTTACTCCACCCCCTAGTCCCTCCTATAATTCTCTGCATACATCAGTTATTAAGTCAGCACAGAGTAGTGGGCAGGGCCATTCTTTCTCCAAGCATATGCTAATAGAGTATTGTCCAATTGGTAATTAGCTTTAAGTGCTGGGTTGTCTGACCTCAGTGCATCAACTCAAGAATTTTAGCCATTTACACTCACACAACATCTCTCATAGTTAGGGTCCTCATGAAATTTCTCTAGACCTATGTAGTCTTTTTATAGTCTCTCCCACCACAATTTATCATCAAAAAGCTGACAATGATTTCCCTCAAGCACAGCTTTAATCACAGAATCCCTCTCCTTCAACTCAATGAATTTCTATGGTCAAATATACCTTTTTTTTTTTATTTAGTTTTTTTATTCCCTGTGGCCTTCTTATCTTTCAAGTTGTTTTATACATTGTTCCCCTCTATATGCTGTTCTGTCATAGTAGCCTTCTTGTTGATTGGTACATATTATGCTCTATCTCCTATCTCCATACAATCCCTATTCATTGAATACTTCCCCCTCCCTTTTTAAAAATTTCTTGGAACCCTTGTTTCCTTTTCTGACTCAGTTCTTATTATTTTCTGTAGGAGTCTTTTCTTAGCACTGACCCTTCGCTTTAGAGGTTACCAAGTATTTCTATGAATTTTGGGGGGTACATACCCCATGTGGTTTCTTCCTCATTAGAATATGTATTCTTTGAGGGTGGGGAAAATTTAGCTTTGTCTTGCTATCCCAGCATTTATCACAGTACTGAGCAAATGGTAAGTGCTTAATGGTTTGATGTGTTCTTATACAACATTTTATATTTATCATTACTGAGAAAAAGTAAATAGTCCTCAAGGATGAAGATTGTCACTGTGTTTAATATGAATTTTAATATTTTTAATGTTGTTATTATTTATATTATTATTGTTCCCATTAATTTTCACTACACTATTGTGTATTTACTATATTACAGCAAAGATTAGGAGAAACAAAGGTAATCTAACAGGCTTTATTGCTTCATCAATTTAAAGTTTTTCTTATTAAAAATCCCTTTACTCACCGACTTAGTTGTCTGCTTTTAGGTACCATTTCTTATTAACTAGCAATTTCTTCTTCTATGTAATGGAAGATATGATAAGCATAATTAGACATTGTATAATAGACTGTGCCATTTTAGGTCAATATTAAAATATTTTCATAGAAAATTGCTAAATTCAACTTTTTACCAATCCACACCAGCAAAATTGCTCTCCAGGGTTTTGGAATGAGATGCTAAAAAGCAAATGTCACTAAAAATATATCTATTTACTTTTTAGTAAATATACTTTTAGTGGTTTTGTGTTTTTAGTATGTATTTAATGTGCATTGCTCCATTTGCGAGATTCAAATCATTTTGCTAAGGAATATCATGGAAAGCCAGTTAATTATGAATTCAAACTTCCATATAAAGCCTTTTGCAGAATATATTTCATGTTTTCTTTTTCTAGATTATGTTATTTCCCTATTTTTATTGCCTATTAACAGTGTTAAAATTGAGTAATTTTAAGTGTTGGAGTAAGGTGGGAGAAGGATTTGGATTCTAAAGGGGAATGGAAAGCCATATGCAGGGTACAAAAAGAGTAGCAAACTTTTAATGATTACCTACCTTCAGAACATAGTAAAAAGAATATTATCAAGCATGTATACAGTTGAAAAAGGAGTTGGAATAATCATCTGAAAAGAGCTCTATCTTGACTGGTATCCAAAAATGAGACATGCTTAAGGGAAAACTTTCAGCATATTCAATGATTCTATGGAAGGATCAGTGTAGAAAATCTGTGAAAGACTTTGAAGAAGAATTACACTAAATGATGAAGGTTGCATGTTCAGTTGGCCCTGTCAGAATAGATGCTTTTTGATGTCAATGAGACCACACAGTTATTGAAATCTTAAAGATTATAAATCATAATAAAATCTAATTTTCTCATAGTTGAAAGGGTATTGAAATTTCCATTAAATTTACTTCTTTTAAATTGACTAAGAAATCTATTAATTTGTCTCTTTCCTTTTTTTATTATCACTTTAGTGATTTGATGAATGTTCTGAATTTAGGTCTTAGTTTATCCTGTACCATTCTAGTTGTTGTTTGAGTTCCCTTAACTTACATATACATATATATTAGAATGGTAGTTCACAAAATGAGAGCTCTGGACTCTGGAAGTTCTTAAGACCCTGTCAGAGGATGGTTCACAAGGTCAGAATTATTTTTACTAAAAACAACAACAACAATGATGACGACAACCACCAATAAGTTATGAGACTATTAAAATGTTCTTTGCTTTTCAAGCTATATATTATGTGGGGTGGAATTTTTCTTTGAATATGTCAACCAAACCTATATAGAAAAATAGATTGACTTCAGAGCAACTTTGAGAATCCAACTATTTTCTATTAAGCCAAACTATAAGGACATTTGCACAAATATATGAAACAATGCTATTCTCACTAATTTTTTTCTTTTGGAAAAAATATTTATTTTTCATAAAACTATGTAATGTTAACATATAAATGGGTTTAATATTGTTTCAATGAATTAATAAATATTTAAAAATTATATCTTAATTTCTAATACAGTAAATATTGATATATATAACTCACATAAACAAAATCTTTTTGGAATCCTCAAATATTTTTTCAAGTATAAGGGCTTCTGAGAACAACTGTTTGAAAACTGCTATATTGATCTATATAAAACAAGCATAGGTATAGCTTGATATATACTTAAAGTCATGAGATGCTCAGCTGGGTTGAGACTGAGGTGTTCAAATTATTTCAAATCACTGTCTAACCAGGAAGTTTGGTAAAATACTATTCACCAATTTAACTTTATTGTATTCCTAGGTTCATTGCCAAAAAAGAATCAATAATTTACTTGCCTGATGAAAATTCTTACTTTTAGATAGCTTATTAATACTTGAATTTCCCTTAAATACATTATTTAGGCATGCAATCTATGTAGATTCACTCAGTAATAATAATAATTCATATATTTTTGTTATCATTTAGTTGTTTCAGTATTGTTCAACTCTTCATGACCAAATTTGGCAGAGGCATTAAATTTTTTTGCCATTTTCTTTTGTAGCTCATTTTATAGACAAAGAGCTGAGTCAGTCAGGGTTAAATGACTTGCCCAGGATCACACAGGTAATAAGGATCTGAGGTCAGATTTGAATGCAGGAAGATGAATCTTCCTGACAATAGGCCTGCTACTCTGTCCATTGTGCCACCTAGCAACTTCCAATTTGTATATAGAAAACAAGGTAAGGTAGAGTTTTCCATATAAGATATCAATGAAATATATTCTACAAGTATAATTTTCAATATTTTATAAAGAGATGATTTGTGTATGTTCCAGAGGCAGCAAATACTGAAGATAAGATATATACTAGATTTTCTGATTCCAAGAGGTCTGGGAAAAATGAGAAGGGTTAAATTAAATTTTTTAATGTTGTTGGTGGGTTTTCTGGAGGTCTCTGGGGCAGCCTTCTTTTCAGTAGAGTAGTCACCACAAGAATAGCTAGATGTTAAAGTCCAAATCCTTTATTATCTCCTTCACCTGCTTCTCAACTAGCTTTCTTGTGGCCTTCAGAGGGGACTTGGTTTCAGTGGAGAAATGAAGGAAGAAAGCCTGCCACCATGATGCTGATGAAGATGGAAATGAATCTCTCTTATCTTGGCTCTGAGAGCTTGAACTCCTGCCTTCAGTCTACTTGTCTTCTCTGGCTCTGTTTCAAAGTCTCTTGGTCCCCCAGGAGAGCTAACAGGAGCCTGACCGAAAATGAAATGAATCTCTCTCCTTGGCTCCAAGAGCTTGAGCTCCTGACTCCAGTCCTCTTGTCTTCTCTAGCTCTTTCTCTGGCTGAGGCTCCCAGCTTATATGTTCTCTTATAATTACATTATCATAGATATGACTCTTTCAGAACTGTATTAAGTATTAAGTTCATGTACTGAACTAGAGACTATTAAACACCATGCTAAACTAGCTAACCATTGTCTTATCAATTCCATTGACTTAACGCCTTGTAAGAATCCTTGTTTCAGAGTTCTGGCCCATAACAGAATTTTATTTTCTTTTTAAAAGTTATTTCAAAGTAAATGCTTTTAATGAAATAGACTGGCTAAAAAAGTAGAATTAGAACACTTCCTCCATGAACCTGGGACATATTTTCCCATAAATGCTTGTAATACTTGATGATAATAGTAAATGTATGGGAGAATAGACTAAGAGGTACATATGGAGGGAAAACATGTGATTGAGATGTATATATAAAGATGAAATCATGTTGCTAGCATAGTTTTCTGGTGAGGTCATCATTAGGCCCAATCCCTATTGGCCAGTACTCTGATATTTTATTTTTCCCAGCTATATGTAAAATGATATTTAATATCTGTTTTAAAATTTTGAGTTTCAGATTTTCTCCTTTCCTTCTTCTCTCTCCTCTGATTGAGAAAGCCCTTATGAAGTTATGCAAAAAATTTCCATAGAAGTCATGTTGCAGAAATAAAAATAGATTATTGCCTCCTTCCCACAAAAATAAAGTTAAAAAAATGCTTTAATCTGTATTCAGACACAATCAATTCATCCTTTGTATATGAATAGCATTTTTCATCATAAGTTCTTTAGACTTGTCCTGGATCATTTATTACTGAGAATAGCAGTCATTCACACTTGATCATCCCACAACATTGCTATTACTTTTTACAATGTATATTTCACTTTGCTCATAGAGAACTTTCCAGGTTTTTCTGAGATCATCCTGCTCATCATTTTCCATAGAACAATAGTATTCCATCATAATCACACACCACAATTTATTTAGCTATTTCCCAATTGATGGACATTTCCTCAGTTTCCAACTGCCCCAAGAGAAGAGCTGCTTTACATGTTTTTGCACATATAGGTCCTTTTCCTTTTATTTTTAAAATATCTCTTGGAATTCATACCTAGTTAGGTCAAAGGATATGCATAATTTTATAGTCCTTTGGCATAGTTTCAAATGACTCTACAGAATGACTGTATCAGTTCACAATTCTACCAATAATACATTAACGTTTTATTTTTCCCATCTTCCCTCCATCATTTGGCATTTCCCCCTTTTGGCCAATTAATTAATCTAATAGGTATAAGAGGGTATCTCAAAATTGTTTTAATTTTCATTTCTCCAATCAGTCGTGAATTAGAGCATTTTTTTCCATATGGCTACAAATAGCTTCATTAGTTCATCTGAAAACCTCATATCTTTTGACCATTTATCAATTGGAGAATGGCTCTTTTTTAAAATATAAATTTAGTTCCCTATGTGTTTGAGAAATGAAGCCTTCATCAGAGAAACCTGCTTCAACATTTTTTTCCCAATTGTTATTGCTAAGTATATTTCCTCTTGGTTAATCTATTCTTTTTCCTTTCACCTTGTCCCTCTTCCAAAGTGTTTTGCTTCTGACTATCTCTCTCCCAATATGCCCTCTCTTTTATCACTCTTCCCTTTCTCTTATCCCTTTTACCTCCCACTTTCCTGCATATACCCATGTTGAGCATGTAGGTTATTCCTTCTTTGAGCCAGTTCTAATGAGAGTGAAGTGCACTCCCCTTTCCTACCTCTTCATCACTGTAAAAGTTTTTTCTTGCCTCTTTTATGGCAGATAATTTATACCATCCCACCTTTTTCTTTCCCTTTCCCCCTGTATATTCCTCTGTCACTCCTTAATTTTATTAATTTTTTAAAGATATAATCCCTTCCTATTCAATTTACATCTCTGCCCTCTGTCTATATATATATATATATATATATATATATATATATATACTATATATACTCTTTCTAACTTCCCTAATAACAAGAAAGTTCTTATGATTGCAAGTATCATCTTCCCATGTAGGAATGTAAACAGATTAACCTTATTAAGTCCCTTATGATTTCCCTTCCCTGATTATATCCTGATGCTTCTCCTGAGAACTTCATTTGAAAGTCAAATTTTCTACTCAGCTCTGGTCTTTTTATCATGAATGCTTGATAGTCTTCAGTGAATGTCACCCCTTTCCCCTGAAGGATTATACTCAGTTTTTCTGGGTAAGTGATTCTTGGTTGTAATCTTAGCTCCATTGCTCTTCAAAATAACATTCCAAGCTCTCTGATCTTTTAATGTAGAAGTTATTAAATCTTATGTAATTCTGACTGTAGCTCCACTATACTTGAATTGTTTCTTTCTAGATGCTTGCAACATTTTCTCCTTGACCTGAGAGTTCTGGAATTTTGCTATAATATTTCTAGGAGTTTTCATCTTGGTATCTGTTTCTGAAGGTGATTTGGCAGATCCTTTCAATTTTTGCCTTACCCTTTGATTCTAGAATATCAGGACAGTATTTCTCCAATAATTTCTTGAAAGAGGAGGTATAGGCTGTTTAGATCATGACTTTCAGATAGAACAATAATTTTAAAATTATCTCTTCTGAATCTACTTTCCAAATCAGTTGTTTTTCTAATGAGGTATTTGACATTGTTTTCTAGTTTTTTCATTCTTTTGGTTTTTTTAATTGTTTATTTTTTGATTTTTCATAAAGTCATTAGCTTCCATTTGTTCAAATCTAATTTTTAAGGAATTATTTTCCTCAGTGAGCATTTGTACCTTTTTTTTTTTCCTTTTTTAAGGCATTCTTCTATTTATTAACTTTTTTTTTTTTTCCTTTTGCATCACTCTCATTTCTTTTCCTAATTTTTCCTCTACCTCTCTTACTTGATTTTCAAAATCTGTTTTGAGCTCTTTCATGGCCTGAGTACAAGTCTTATTTTCCTTGGAAGCTTTGGATATAGAAGCTTTGGCTTCATTATTTTCTTCTGAATGTGTGGTTTTTTTTTTTTTTTTTTTGATATTCCTTATTACTTTCTATGGTCAAAATCTTTTTCTATTGTTTGTATTTATTTGTATTAAATTATTTGTATTTTAACTCTGTTGAAGGATGACTCTTTTTCCAAGGTAGAGAGTGCAATGTCTCAAATTTCAGCGATTTTGTGTGGCTATTTTCAAAGATCCTACTAAGAATCTGTAAGTTTTCAGTTCTTCCAAGGTAGTATGATCCAAGGAGAAATGTTTGATATTCCCCTGGCAATGCTCTAGTCTTTGAGTAATTGCAAATATTCTTCTCTGTCTGGAACTATGAGGAGATTCCCTGACTTACTCTGGCTGTAAATTTTATAGTGCTAGTGCTCTCCATCATCCTGGAACTGTGACCAGGACTATATACTGGATCTGAGTATGGGGAAAGCAACAGTCCTTCTTCAGAGATAGTAAAGAAACCTCCTTCTAATTAGTTGCTCAACTCTCTTACTATCTGTGGGCTGAGAGCTCCACAAGTCACCACTACTGCTATCTCTACTACCCTTTTTGCCACTACTGCTATTGCTGCAGCTGATTCAATGGATCCCAAGTCTCATTCCTGGTTTTCTGGTTTTCCAAGGCCCCCTGGCCCTAGTGAGTAAAGCTTTTCCTACTGACTTTTCAAGTTGTCTTTGGTTTCCTAGGGCTGAGGGAACTGGAAACTGCTAGTTCTGCCATTGATTCAGAGGCCCCAAGGCCTACTTTTGGTTTGCTAGGACTGGGGCTGTGCTCCTTTCCCACTCTGGTGCAACAGATCTTTCTGCTGAACTTCTAAATTGTCTTTGGCTGGAAAACTGTTCCACTCCATCTTTTTGTGGCTTCTAGTGATCTAAAATTTGTTTAGAGTTGTTATTTAAAGGTTTTTGGAAAGGTTTTGGAGAGAGCTCAGGTGAGTCCCTGCTTTTGCTCACTCATCTTGGCTCTAGCTTCTCATTTGAGTTGAATTTTGTGTCTTTTTAATAAAAGGCCAGGGCATGTGAGTCCTGTTTAGAAATTCTTTACATTCATTATGTGACAATTCATTGCTTTATCTCAGGCTTATTTCTGTGATGGGTTATGTTGAAAAAGATAGCCAAAAAGAAGTGTCTTTCCTCTTCTAGGTTTATTGATGGATAGATGGTGAAAAGATCTTTTAATTGCTTCAAAATTTCACTTATCAATCATTGAAAGAATATTTACTGTATTCTATAATGTAGCCATCTTTATTTTTTTTTCCTGAGGCAGTTGGGGTTAAGTACTTGGCCAGGGTCACATAGCTAGGAAGTATTAAGTGTCTGAGGTTAGGTTTGAACTCAGGTCCTTCTGACTTCAGGGCTGGCACTCTATCCACTGCACCAACTAGCTGCCCTTTTTAGCTATCTTTATTTTTTTTTAATTTATTATTTATTTATTTATATATAATATATATTATTATATATATATTTTATATATATATATATATTTTATTTATAATTTATATATATATTTTTATTTATTTTTAAATATTTTTTAATTTATTTATATTTATTTATTTATTTATATATTTTATATATATATATATACACTTATGCCACTATGTTTTGTCAATAAAAATATCAGAATAATGGGATTATTAAGAATACTGAGATAGATTGAATTGTAATGAATATGAGAACTAATAAGAAAGATAATACTTTGAACATTATAGAAAGGTCTCACTAGTTGGCTTTATGTGGTTCCTATTGTAGTTAGTTCCTAATTAATTATGTTTGAATTTGTTAAATGTGGCATCCAGAGTTAACTTTCAGTTTCCACGTACCATATTTTAAAAGGAATATTGTCAAGCTAGCATGTTTATATAGTAGCTTAAGCAGATTGGGAGTGATGGTGGCATCTGAGAACATTTTATTTGTGTATTCAATTATGAAAGGATGGGGATTATTGAATTAGAAAGGTAAAGACAGTAAAGTGGAGAATGAGAGCAGTCCTGAAATATTTTAAGTTTTATTTTGTGGGTAGGGATGAAGCTTTTCTATGACTCAAAGGCAGCCCTGTCATTAACAAGTAGAAATTGGTGCTGGGGAAGTGGGGGGTAGGTAGCTTTTTGCTCAATTTACGGAAGAACTTCTTGAAAGAGATATTAGATAATGAAATTGAATGCCTCTGTGAAAGAATTAAGTTACCTATTACTTGAGAAGATGCTTTGCATCGACAATGAAAATTCACATTCATAGAATGCTTAAAGTGTTATCCTACCAAAAACAAATTAATTAGTATGGGGTATTATTATCTCAATTTTAATTTATTTTACAGAAGAAGTAATTGAAGTTTAGCGAATTTAAGAGATTTGTTCATTATCTCACAGATCATACAAGTCAATGTATAGAGCTTATGTGTAATCAGGGGTCTTTCCGAGTCTGGAGTTAATGATCAATTTCATCGTTAAGGAATGTGAATTTGCCTGTGGAATTTGCCTGGATATATTGTTTGGGTGTTTATTTTGAGTTTCAAGTAATGCATGCTGAATAGTTAAGCTAGCTACTCTATTTTAGGGGGAGGATGGACTGAAGGAGTGGGTGGCAATTATCTTAGAAATCAGCTCTTTCCCTATGTTAGCTACATTTTCATCCTATATTTAGGAAGATATTTTAGCTTCTTTCTCCTGCCCCCACCACGCTTGCTATATAGGAGAGCTATGGAAGAAATTCTTTTGGTTGGCATTTTTTTAAATTGGGAATTTGTCTTGCATTGCATTGAAATGCCATTGTAAACACTATATCAAGTGTTACTCCTTGTTTTGTTGTGCGAAATATTTCTGTTGTTTACTGTTACATTTAAGGGCATTAATTAGGATCATTGCATGGACTCAGGATGTAATATGCATAGTTTAGGAATATTATTTCATTAAATATCAGCTATTTTAAAATATTCTTATTATAGTTGTGTAACAACTTATTATAGACTACTTTGCTGCAAGACTCAATATTCCCATTAGAATCTAATGGCTCTGCTCTTGAATCCATTAGTTTGTGTGTGGGGGGAGGAACTGCAGTTTTTGGTGTCTCATGTTCAGTTTTACAGCAACTGTACTTAATTGTAATGTTTGGGCTAGCTTTCTGCAGGTCCTTCAGATGGGCCTTGGTCTCAGCAGGATAGACATCACAAGAATGGTCAGAAATAGAGTCTAGAGTTTTTATTCTGGCCCATTCTTGATCTTGGTGGAGAAATGCAGAGGCAGGAGAGCCACCAGGAGGATGGTAAAAAATGGAATTGTTTCATTTCCAGTCCTTCTCAGCGCTTAAATACCTAGGTATGATTACATCATTACAGAACACTCTGTATGTGTGAGCTAGAGAACCATTACATCACCATGCTAAGTACTAAATATATGTATACAAAAGAACCATCATCTCATCATTTCCACTGAATTAACACCTTGTTGTAAGTACCCTTGTTTCAAGTATACTTCTCCAAAGTTCCAGCCCTCTACACTTAACAAAATTCAGGGACTAGTAAGATATATTGCAAAGTATTGAGAATATGATATAAAAGGAATTTGGATGGAATGCATCATTTTTAATTAAGATTTCATGAATTGTAATTTATATAGCACATTTTTTTTTCTTTCCCTTCCAATTTTAGAGGAAGAATATTGTACCCTCTTAGGCATGAAGAAATGAAAATGTTTTTCTTGGATCTCTTATTTCTAAACAACTATATTCTTGTCTGGGTGCACTGGAGAATGACCCAACCACTCCACTGTTAGTAGATAATATTGGTAAAAATTATCTATATAAACTTAAAGTGCTTGTAGGTAAAGACCTCAGGTAGTAGAACAGCAAAGGGAATGATATGGCATTCAAAATCTTTTGAATGCCATTAGCACTGATGCTAAGATGAAAATCAATTCCTTCAATATTTGTTAAACCTTTAATATGGGAAAGATAGTGTTTAGGCAACTGGAAGTAAGAGATTATTTGAAGGAGCTATGATTTCATTCATGTGAGTAAATCTTAACAGAGTTTTGCCTATGCTGATTTGCCTGGTTTTAACTCCAAGGAACAAGATACCCTTCCCAAGATAAGCGCTATTCTTATCATCTTGCTACTAATTCAAATCCTGACACCATCTCCCTCAGCCTCCTCTCCACTTTTATTGGAAGGCTAGGGAGTAAAGTATCAAACTCTATGTGATGTATTCCTTTATCAAAATCAGAAATTAAATTCTCATGTTAGGCCACTTTGCTTTTATTGGTCTGTCTACTTTTATAGATCTTTTAAATCTACAAAATAAGATTTTTCTGTTTCTCCACCCCCAACTTGGTATCCCTTGTGTCCTCTATCTGCTTTTGCTTCCTTTTATTTGTTCTTTCACCTTTTAGATTGTAAACTTTTGGAAGGCAGGGACTTTTTATTAATTGTATTATTAGTGCTTAGCACATTGTACTTAATAAATGTTTATTGCATTGGATTGATTTGAGTATACAGCAATGAAGTTACTTGGGAAAAGGCCTAGATGGCAAGCTAATCAAATATGCAATCTATACAAAACTATGAGAGATTGGCAATATGTTGGATGATTATATAATCAGAATAAAAAAAATCTTACCAGGATAGCATGTTGTCCAAATTTAATAAAATAAAATTAACAAAGACAAATAAACAGTATTAAAAACAATTCCCTCCAAAAATACAAGATAGATCAATGTGGTTGGCCCAATGGCTCATATGAAAGATATCTGGGGTTTTTATTGGACTGCAAGAAACCTTTCTGAGACCTCCTTAAAGACAATGCCTTATCTTATAGGTTATTTCCAATTTATTCTGTTTATTTCTTGTTAGTGCATAGTTCTATGTTGTCTCTCTTTTTAGAATGTGACTTCGTTAAGAGATGAGTCTATATTAGCCTCTCTTTGTCTTCCCTGAAAAAAAAAAGTATAAGATAAATTCTTTTTTATAAAAAAATTTTCTCAATAATATTTTATTTTTTCAATTACATGTAGTTTTCAAGATTAATTTTTGCAACATTTTGAGCTCCAATTTTTTCCCCTTCTTCCCTTTCTCCCTCCCTTTCCAAAGGCAGCAAGAAATCTGATATAGATTAAACATGTACAATCTTCTAAAAACATATTTTTATATTAGTCATGTTGTGAAATAAAAATAAAAACAAAAGGGATAAAACATGAGAAAAAAAGCAAACAAAAAAAAAGATGAAAATAATATACTTCAATCTAGTTCAATTTAATTCAGTCTCCATAGTTCTCCCTCTGAATGCAGATAACATTTTCTATTAATTGGAATTTTCTTAGATCACTCTATTATTGAGAAGAGCTAAGTCATAGTTGATCATCATATAATCTTGCTATTACTGTCAACAATATTCTCTTGGTTCTGTTTACTTCATTCAGCATTAGTTTTCCAGGCTTTTCTCAAATCAACCTGCTTAGAGTTTCTTATAGAACAAATAATATTCCATTCAAGTAATGTAATTTATTAAGCCATACTCTGATGGGCATCCAATTTCTTGCTTCCACAAAAAGAGCTGCTACAAACATTTCTGGCTATGTGGGTCCTTTCCCTTTTAAAAATTATCTCTTTGGGATACAAACCTAGTAGAGACATTACTGGATCAAAATTTCAGAGTCTTTTGGGCATAGTTCCAAATTGCTCTCCAAAATTGCTAGATCAGTTCACAACTCCACCAACCATGCATTAATATTTCCCACATCCCCAACATTTATCATTATTTTCTCCTATCACCTTAGCTAATCTGATGGGCATGAGGTAGGACTGCAGAATTGTATTAATTTGCATTTCTTGAATCAATAGTGATTTGGAACATTTTTACATATCACTACAGATGGTTTTAATTTTTTCATTTGAAAATTGTTCATGTTCTTTGATCATTTATTAATTGGGGAATGACTTGTATTCTTATAAATTTGACCCAGTTCTCTATATATTTTAGAAATGGGGGCTTTATAAGAAACATTGGCTATAAAAATTGTTTCTCTACTTTCTGCTTCACTTCTAACCTTGGCTGCATTGGTTTTGTTTGGGCAACCCCTTTTTAATTTAATGTAATCAAAATTTTCCATTCTGCATTTAGTAATGTTCTCTCTCTATTTCTCATTTGGTTATAAACTCCTCCCTTCTCCAAAGATTTGACATACACTAACTCTTACTCTGCTGCTTTGCCTACAGCAAAGAATGAAAACTCTTTGGGTATAGTGAATCCATTTAAACTTTATTTTGGTATAGGCTGTGAGATAATGGTCTGTGCCTAGTTTCTGCCACACCATTTTCCAACTTTTCCAGTGATTTTTGACAAATAGTGAATTTTTATCCCAGAAGCTGGAGTCTTTGGATTTATAACATAGTAGATTACTATTTAATAGTCATTAAATATTATATTTTGTGTACCTAGTCTATTCACTGATATACCACTCTACTTCTTAGCCAGCACCAAATGATTTTGATGACTGTCACTTTATAATATAATTTTAGGTCTGGAACCTCGAGGCCAACTTCCTTTGCATTTTTTTTTCATGAATTTCTTTGAAATTCTTGACTTTTTATTCTTCCAATAACTTTTATTATTATTTTTCTAGCTCTCTAAAATAATTTTTTTTGGCAGTTTGGTTTGACATTGAATAAGTAGATTAATTTAGATAGAATTGTCATTTTTATTAGCTTGACCTCCTCATGAGCAATTGATATTTTTCCAGTTGTTTAAACTTGACTTTATTTGTGTGAAAAAGTTTTGTAATTTTGTTTATATAATCCCTGACTTTATTTTAGCAGATAGACTCTCAAATATTTTATACTGTCTAAAATTATTTTAAATGAATTTCTTTTTTTATCTCTTGCTCCTGTGCTTTGTCAGTAATATGTTGGAATCCTTACTAACTGCTAACTAATTATAGTTGATCTAATCTTACAAGAAGATGTTTTGGGCAGAACCTGAAACAAGGTACTAAGTAGAACTAATTAATACAAGGCCTGTGTTCACACCTTTACTCATTGGAGTTCAATGAGTTCACACCTCCCTTGAAGCTTTTTGGGCCAGAGAGCACTATGGGAGAAAACCCACAATCCCTCTCTTGAGCATAAATAGAGCTTCAATGGGCCAGTAGAAGAAGTTCTTCAGAATGAAGAAGCTACAAGTTGGGATTTCAGCAGAATTACGCCAGAAGCCCTCTCTTCAAGGCAAGATAGATTCAACTTGGTACTGGCTCTGGAGGCTGAAGAAAGCAGAGGCAGAAGCAAAGGACAAAGCGGCAAGAGCTCTTGGAACCAAGCAGAGAGATAGGCCTCTAAGCTAACCGGCTATATTGGAGATAATAAAAGATCTGAACTTTTATCACCTGGCTGTGTTTTGAGAAGAAAAAGCTCACCACAGTAATATGTAGAAATGCTGGTGATTTATGCAGGTTTATTGTATGTCCTACAACTTCACTAAAGTTATTAATTGTTGCAAGTAGTTTTTTAAGTTCTTTAAGTATAACCATCCTATCAGCAAAGAGTGATAGTTTCCTCCTTCCCTCCCCACCATTGACTACTTAAATTTCTTCAAATTCTTTTTTTCCCCCCTGAGGAAATTGGGGTTAAGTGACTTGCCCAGGATCACACAGCTAGGAAGTATTAAGTGTCTGAGATCAGATCTGAAGTCAGGTTTTCTTGACTTCAGGGCTGGTGCTCTATCCACTGTGCCACCTAGCTGCCCTTCAATTTCTTCTTTTTTTTTTTTTCTTTTATTGCTAAACTTAACATTTTTAGAACAATATTGACTAGTAGTGGTGAGAATGGGCTTCTTTGTTTCATTCTTGATTTTATTGGGAATGCTTCTAGCTTATCCCCATTACATATAATGTTTGCTGATAGCCTTAGATAGATACTACTTATCATTTATTCCTTTATTTGCTAGTGTTTTTGTTAAGAATAAGTACTGTATTTTGTCAAATACTTTTTCTGTATCTATTGAGATAATAATATGATTTCTATTAATATAGTTAATTATGCTGATAGTTTTCCTGATTCTATAACATTCCTGATATAAATCTCATTCAATCATTAATGTATTATCCTGATGTTAATTTCTGTAACCACTTTGCCAATATTTTATTTAAGATTTTTTCATCAATATTTATTAGCGAAATTGGTTTATAATTTTCTTTTCTGCTTTGGCTCTTTCTGCATTAGGAATCTGTGCCAAATCTGTGTCACAAAAAGAATTTGGTAGCACTCCTTTTTTGACTGTTTTTCCAAATAGTTTATATGGTAATGGAATTAATTGTTCTTTAAATATTTCATTGAATTTACTTGTAAATCCATGTGGCCCCAGAGGTTTTTTGTTAGCAAGTTCATGGATGGCTTGTTCAATTTATTTTTCTAAAATGGGATTATTTGAATATTTTATTTACTCTTCTTTAAATCTGGGAATTTATCTTTTTGTAAATATTTATTCATTTCAGATAGATTGTCATGTTTATTGTCATACAGTTGGGTAAAATAGTTCTATTATTGCTTTAATTTCTACTTCATTGGTGGTAAATTCACTCTTTTCATTTTTTGATACTGGTAATTCACTTTTCTTCTTTCTCTTTTCTAATCAAATTAACCAAAGGTTTATCTGTTTTGCTGGTTTCTTAAAAACCAACTATTAGTTTTATTTATTAGTTAATATTTTTCTTACTTTCAATGTTATTAATCTCTCTTTTGATTTTCAGAATTTCTAATTTGGTATGTAATTGAAGATTTTTAATTTGTTCTTTTTCTAGCTTTTTTTAGTTGCATGCTCAATTCATTGATCTCATCTTTCTCTATTTTAGTCATATAAGTTTTTACACATATAAAATTTCCCTTTCCTTTAGCTTTGGCTAAATTCCATAAGTTTTGGTATATTGTCTTATAATTGTCACTCTCTTGGATGAAATTATTAATTATTTTTATGATTTAGTGTTTGACACATCCACTCTATTGGATTAGATTATTTAGTTTCAAATTAATTTTTGGTCTGTTTTTTCATGGCCATTTATGGAATGTAATTTTCATTGTATCATGATCTGAAAAGGATATATTTAATATTTCTGTTTTTCTGCATTTGTTCACAAACAAATGTGAGATTTTTATGCCCTAATTTATGGCCTACTTTTATGTATGTGCCATGCACCACTGAGGAAAACAAAAAACAACTTTCTATCCCCATTCAATTTTCTCCACAGATCTATCATATCTAACTTTTAAAAAATTCAATTCATCTCCTTAGTTTCTTGCTTGTTTATTTTGTGACTAGATTTATATAGTTCTGAAAGAGGGAAATTAAAATGCTCCACTGGTATAGTTTTGCTGTCTATTTCATTCTGTAAATTAGTTAAGTTCTCTAAGTATTTGGATGCTATATCACTTGGTGCATATATGTTGAGTACTGATATTCTTCCTTATGTAGCATACATAATGAATATATACCCCTTCACAAGATGTAGTTTCTTTCCTTATCCCTTTTAATTAAATTTATTTTTGCTTTTGCTTAGTCTGAGATCAGTATTACTACCCCTGCTTTTTTTCCCCCTTCAGTTGAACTATAATATATTCTTCTCCAGAATTTTACTTTTACCCTATGTGTATCTTTCTACTTCAAATGTATTTCTTGTAAACAACATATTATAAATTCTGGCTTTGAATCCATTCTGCTATTTGTTTCCATTTTCTGGCAGAGTTCATCCCATTCACATTCACAGTTCTGATGATTAACTCTGTGTTTTTCCATCCTATTTTTCTTCATATTTACTTTTTTCTCATCTTTTATCCTTTCCCTTCTCATTAATGCTTTACTTCTGACCCTCACCTCCCTCAATCTGCCCTCTTTTCTATCAGTGACCTTCCCCCCTGTTCTTACCCCTTTCCCTTCTACATCTACTCTCTCTTCAATCTGCTTTCCTTCTTCCTTTTTCTTTCCCCTTTCCCCTCCTATTTCTCTATAGGGTAAGTTAAGTTTTTACACCCAAAATCAGATGTTATTTTTTCCTTGAATCAAATCTGATGAGTTCAAGGTTCTAATAATGCTCATCTATCTCCCTTCTTTCACTCCACTGTTATAGGTCTTTCATTCCTCTTTATGCAATATAATTTATGCAATTTGTCCTGCTCTTTCCTGTTCTCCCAGGGCAATTCTTTTTCTACCCCTTAATTTCTTTTTTATATCATCACATCAAAGTCAATTTGGACCCACACCCTCTCTCTATGTATACCACTTTTAACTGCTCTAACTGTGATACTGCTTTCAACAGTTACAAATATCATCCCCTATGCAGGAATATAGACAATTTAACCTTTAAATAACAATTATTTTTTATTTCCTTTTTAACTTTTTAAGACTTCTCTTGAGTCTTGTGTTTGAAGATCAAATTTTCTGTTCAGCTCTGGTATTTTCATCAGAAATGATTGAATATTCCCTATTTCATTGAATGTTTATCTTTTCCCCTAAAAGATAATGTTCAATTTTTGTTGGTAGCTGATTCTTGGTTGTGGTTCAAGCTCTTCTGCTTTCTGGAATATCATATTCCAGGCCCACTGAGCTTTTATTGTGGAAACTATTAAATCCTGGGTAATCCTGACTAAAGCTCTTCAGTATTTGAATTGTTTCTTTTTTGGCTGCTAGCAGTATTTTTTCCTTGACCTGATAATTTTGAAATTTAACTACAATATTCCTTGCAGTTTTCATTTTGGGGTCTCTTTCAAAAGGTGATTGGTAGATTTTTCCAGTGACTATTTTACTCTCTGTTTCTGTGATATTAGAGCCATTTTCCCTATTGATTTTTTGAATGACATCCAGGCTCATTTTTTGATAATAGCTTACAGATTGTACAGTAATTCCAAATTATCTCTGCTGGATATATTTTCCAAGTCAGTTGTTTTTCCAATGAGATATTTTACATTTTTTCTACTTTTTCATTTTTAAAAAATCTGTTTAACTGATTCTTTCTGTTTCATGAATAATTAATTTCTACTTGTTCAATTCTAATTTTTAATCAATTATTTTCTTTGTTTAGCTTTTTTTCTCTTTTTTTTTCATTTTATCAATATTATTCTTAAAATTATAGACATGTCATACATACATACATACGTACATATATATATATACTCCCCCCCCCGCATTTCATCAAATTTATTTTTCAAGAAACTGTTTTCTTCAGTAACTCTCATTTCTTTTTCCAGTTTTTCTTCTACTTCTCTTACTTGATTTAAAAAAAATCCTTTCTGAGCTTTTCCAAGAGAGCCTTTTGACTTAAAACCAATTCACATTTCCCTTTGAGATTTGTTGTCCTCTTCTAAGTTTGTGTTCTGATCATCCCTGTTGGCATAGGAACTTTCTGTGATCAGGGATCTTTTTGCTTTGTTGCTTATTTTAAAAAGCTAAGGTGTACTCTTAGAATACAGGAAAAGTGAATAGGAAGGAGACTGTTCTGAGGAGGTAGGGGTTTGTCACTGGTATTTAATGTTGGGGCTGAAGGTCCTTCTGTCTTTCCTACTTTGCTGCATTGGCCAGATCTAGTTGTAGCTATTGTGCTGGTTTTAGGGGAATTGCAATTTAGCTTCTGCAATTGGGTTAGAAGTCTTGCAGCTGGACTGCTCAACTACTACTTCACTGACCCAGGGTCTCCATTGGTGGTGCTATGAATAAGAATATCCTGCTAGATTTGCCATACTGTACCTGAATTGGGCCTCAATCCCTTTTTTACCTATGAGAGAGACTTTTCCTGAAGTCCTTCCAAAATATCTTAATCTTAAACTGACGAGTTATTTAACTCGTTGTTGTTGTTGTTGTACAATTGGTTTTGTTTGTTTGTTTGTTTGTTTTTTTGGTTACTCTAAGATATGTTTTGAGGCTTGATTTAGCAATGTTTCTGAGGGAAACTGGGGAGAGCTCATGTAACTTCCTGGCTTCTCTGCCATCTTGGCTTTGCCTCCTCTTTACTCTCTTCCTTCCCTCACATAATAAATTCTTAATAAATATTTGTTGATTTGACTTTAAAGTTTTTCATAGGTCAGTAGCCAAAATTTTAATTCAGGCTAGGCTGCATCAAGAGACATGATACCTAGGGGCTTAAGAAAACACATCTGGAGTATTTAATTCACTTCTGGGTACTACATTTCAATTATGACATTGATAGCCAAGCCCAAATATATAGTTTCAGGACTTTCAAGAGCCTGAAAATAATTCAGTGTGAGAATTAGTAGAAGGAACATAGAATTTTAAGCCTTTATCAGAGAAGGTTTAGAGAAGGAAATGGTAGGTGTCTTTAGGTATTATAAGTATAGTTATCCATATGTTTCACTTGTCCTGGAATGATTATGTTTCTAAGAAGCTGATTGAGGTTTGATATAAAAGAAAAAATTCCTAACAATTAGAATTGCTCCAATTATAGTTCTTCAGGCAAAGGTTGAGTGTTCACTTGTCAAATATATTTAAAAATAAAGCTTGTTGGCCTAAGTAAGTTCTGAGTTCCCTTTTAACTGTGAACCTATATTGCTGAGCTTATTTTTTATACTAAAGGTAATAGGGAAAAATAAGCCTGAATTTGTATTTTATCCTAAAGACAAAAAGAAATGATCAGTCATTATTATGTCAGCACATTTAATATTGCATTTTAATAGCAATTTTACTCAGTAAAAATATAGTAGAGTGACTGGATTTTTCCTTATGTTGTCCAAAAAGAAACATTTATTTGAAATAATACAACTTAATGAGTATCCAATTGATAGAGCCTTGGAGGATACCTGAACTTGAACTTAACAGGAAGAAAACTGATAACAATTCAACAAAGAAGATTGTGAAGGATGTCACATAGGTTGGAAGAGAAACAATTCATGGAATTATCCCAGGAAGGAAAGATTAGAGACTGCATACAAGAGTATACAGGTAGAGTGCCAAAAGCTACAAAGAGATCAATTAGAATAAGGTCTAAGAAAAGACCTTGATTTATCAATTAAAGAACTGGAAGGAGCAGTTTCTATCAATAGTAGGACCAGAAGCCTGATTACATTTGGTTTTGACATTTGTGGGAGCTGAGTTTTATTCTAAATGGAGAAAAATACAGCCTAATACATAGATTAAGAGAATGTTATGTTAAAATGAATGGTTTTCTTTATTTTTAAGGATGGGATATGATGTTCATGATTTAGGTTGCAGAAAAGGAGGCAGAGATTATAAAGTGAAGGAAGATTAGAGAGAGAAAGGAAATAATGGAAGGAACCAGATCCTAGAAGAGCCAAAAAACAAACAAACAAATAAAATAACTCAATACAGAATTAAGGGAAGAAGTAATGGGATTAATCTAATTCCCCAAAGTCTGAGGCTAGGGAGAGAACAAAGCTTTTGGAGAGAGGGTTTTTGATGTGTAAAGTAAAGGAGGTGGGAAAATTCTTTGTGGTGGCTTCTATTTTTTCAAGAAAGTAAGAGGTAAGTATCTTAGCTAGGATATCATGGTAGGGTTCTGAAAGAACAAAAGATTTGGAACAACTGTGCTGAATTCATGAAGTTGGGGAAGAATGAAATGATTGCCTTGAAGTATTAAGGACCCTGTTCAGACTATATAGTATACATTTCTAGTTTATATTATATGGTTGAGTGATTTTCTTCAGTAGTGCTTAAGATCCAAATGTAAAATCACAAAAGTAGGTGGTGAATATAATTTTGGGGTTTATATTTGAAAAAGTGTTTATGATGTAAATAAAAGTGGCTAAGGGATTCAAGGATGGAGTCACATTCTTTAGGGACAGGTGAGTAAAGGGAAGAAAAGGAGACTAGAGATATATTTGGAAAAGGGGGCAAAGTTGAGGGAATAGAGATGAAGGTGAATTCCATCTGACGTAAATTGTGTCCCCTTTAATCTTTGATGGGGCCCTGAAACTGTGTCCCCTTTAATCTGTGAGAGAAGGGTGATTTGTGGTCTCAAGCTCTCCCCTGGGAAAAGTACACCTTTCCCAGACAACACCCTTTCCAAGTTAAGTAGTCTCATTCAATTGGAGATCTTGGCCAGGCACATAATCATCACCTTCTATTGAATTGCCTCAAAGTGCTTCCAGTGGCTCAAACTCCCAGTTGTGATTTTATTTAATGTAGATTTCACCTAATAGTCCTCTATTGAGTGACTCAAATTGCTTCCCAGCCTCCAGGCCAAGATTTACCCAATATAATCAAAGGTTTGTCAACCTATCTTTGCAGATGTCCTAAACATGATTATGGCCACTGAAGAAGTGTAGCCCACCTTTGTTTATTCCCTGCCCACTAAGAAGGCTCACTTCCTAGCAAGCTGTCTTCTTAGGGGAAATAAAATTCCTTTTGCCACAGATTTCAGGTGTGTGAATTTTTTCTGCATAGGATCTGTGGCTCTGACCAGAGAGGATCTTCCACACCAATTCTCCCACCTCATCACATCCTTCTCTGATGGCTGGGGGAAGAATGTGTATAATATTTGCTTTGTATCAGAAAATTGAGATGGATTTTAACTTGTATCAGTGGAGCCTGAAGTATTCATACAAAAAAATCTGTAAAATCTAGGAAAATTGTCCCATCAGTTCCTGGCAAATAAAAGACGAAGAAATCAAAACAGTGTCAGATTTTATATTCTTGGGCTTAAATATCATCGCAGACAGTCAATGAAACCATGAAATTAAAAGATGCTTGCTCTTTGAAAAGAAAGCTATGACAAACCTGGACATCATAGCAAAAAGCAGAGTTATAAGCTTGTCAGCAAAAGTCCATCTAGTCAAAGATATGGTTTTAACAGGAGCATTGAATGGGCTACTGGAGCTGGAGTATAAGGAAAACTGAATGCTGCAGAATTGAAACTTTTGGATTGTGGTGCTGGAGAAAATATTTGAGAGTCCCTTGGATAGTAAGGAAATCAAATAAGGCGATATTTAAAGCATTAATTCAGACTATTCACTGGAAGGTCAAATACTAAAGTTTAAATACTTTGACCATATAATGACAAGACAAGACTTACTGGAAAAGACATTGATATTGTTAAAGATTGAAGACAAAAGAAAAAAGGCACCACAGTAGTCAAAATGGGTAGATTAATGTTATGGAAGCAATCAACATCAGCTTGGACAGACTTACGGACATAGTGGAGGTTGTAAAGGCCTGGTGTGCCACAGTTCATGGGGTCACAAAAAATTGAACATGACTGAAGAACTGAAAGACAACGATAATAACAATGTATATGTACCTGTAGGTGCTGTGAGGAACATGACAGAAATATAAAATATATCATCTTCAAGAATTTAGAAATTAAAATTCATTATTTTATTTAGAAGTTACTAGCTTTTTAACTATGGTCGTTTAAAATGTGCTTTATATGAAGATATTCTAAATCATTCCTTTTAAAAAGAAATGGGTGACTAATAAATGAAGTTTGGCTTTTATTCTTTTAAAACATAATATGATCTCTCTTTTATGATGATGAAAGGGTTTTTGTTTTTATTTTTAATATTTATCAATGTCAGAAATTTAAAGCTGAATTGTTTTCAGAATTACATTGTGAGATTCAGATATTGAAAACAGCTAAATTAATTCTTTTTCATATATTTTTTGAACTTACACTCATGAATAAGATTGGGAAAATTATCACTATCACTAATTAAACTAATTAGTTTAAATAATGGTTAAACAATTGCTTTCCATTAGGTCAATGGCATTAGGGAACAGATAGATAAGAACTTTAAAGACATAATTACTATCTCTGAATGGAAAGCTGATATCATTGGCATTATACTATTATCAAAGTTAGTTTTACAGATGGGAAATTCATCTAAAATTACATAATTTGTTGCTTGAAGAATATAAAGATTTTCAGGTTAATCTTTTTCTTTTGAGGTTGACTTCTGGGATATACTTTGAAAATCTTTTAAATCTAAATGGATTATTCAAAGATATTAAATTTAAGAGATAAGAAAATAATGACTTTTAGGATGAATTTGCCCAAGGGTTATAAGGAATTCTCTTGCTTTACTATGCAAAAGAGGAAATTTATGTTTATCTTTCATTAGCATATCTAAAAGACTTTATAAATATTTTATTTATTAATCTTCTGAGTACCCAAGGACCAATTTAAACAGAATGGGAAGGTAAAGTAACTATATAAACAAAGGTTTTGAAAAAAGTTTTCAATCTCCCATAAAAATTTTCTTATGTTTTATTCATATATTATTTTTTCATTCCTCCTTTCATTCATTCCATGCTTATTTGTTGAATGTTTATATACCAATTGCTATGAGTGATATATACAAGCATACTTGTGGCACTTCAGTTTATAATCTAGTAATAGTAATAAAACATGTATATAAATAATAGACAATACAAAGTACCTTATGATGCTGCCATATAAGTGATATAAGAAATCAATGCTATAATAATTTAGAAGAAAGACATGTTACAATGGGATAATCAGTGAAAGCTTTGTGGAGAAAATGGAATTATAGAATCACAAACTCTCAACTGAATATGATGTCAGGCTACCTAATCCAAACATCCCCTACAATATCCCAATAGGTGGTCATTTATATTTCACTAAAATCCTGCTAATTTGTAGGACCTGTGACCTTTTAAGGTATCTAACTCTACTTTTGAATAGTGATAAGTGTGAGGACTCTCATTCTCCATGTATCCCTTACATCAAGCCCAAATTTGCCTGTCAGCATCACTGTTCTTCTTAGGAGATATTTGAACTATTTGATCCTTGAATTATTACTTATGTCATGCTGATTTTTAAAAAAATGACCATTTATTTTGTGTATAGGTGTGTATTTTGACAAATGCTATTTTTGATGAAAGTTTACAAGAGAAAGGCAAAAATTTTTACAACTCATTGCTAAGTTTTTTCAAGTTATTCCCTTTTTAGGACATAGCACAGAAAATACCATATAATTGGACTAAAAAAAATTATCGCTATTTAATTAAGCATGAAAAATTTATAAAAGTCTATCAAGAATTTACATAAAACATGCATTCTCTACATTACCCAGTTTCTGTACTTTAATGCTTTGTTGTAACTAGGTAGATAAAAATATAAAATTTCTAGTCTTTATACTGCTTGACTTTTCTTTATATCTAAAATCAATATTCAAGTAAATATTAACAGTAGACTTCATCAACACATACTCATACTAAATATATATGCCTAAATGCATATCTGTGATGACTGTACTAGCACCCTAGATATCTTAGAATCAGCCAGAGTCAGGATAAGCAAAAGTCCTTAGTCTTTATTCTTAGTCTTTAGGGGTAAAAGTGAACATGATCGTGGCAGAATCTCTGCAACTGCCTTCTTCCTCATCTACCGCCAAAGTGCCTCTGACTAGTCTTCCTCCAGCCCCTAGTCCCTCCTACAATCCTCTGTATACACCAATCATTGAGCCAGCACAGGAAAGTGGGAAGGGCCATTTTCCAAGCATATGCCCATGGAGTATTGTCCAGCTGTTCTGACCTCAGTGCATTGACTCAATAGTTTCAGCCCTCTACACATATCCATATTTAAAATTATCTTGCTGTTTGAACAAGTGTCATTTTTAAAAAATCAAATATAATAAGATCCTTTCTTCTGGTTTAGAGTTTTTTTTTTTTTTTTTGGATCTCATTTTTATCTTTTGTTTAGTACAGAATAAATTTCTTCATACTTTTTTTCTGCTTATTACATTCTTATTTTTCTGGATCTTGGATAAAATACATAGGGATATAGGATTTTAGAATCAGAAGGTACATCACAGTTCATCTAATTCAATCTCAATATTTTTCAAATGAAAGAACTAGTGTCCAAAGTTTCATAGCAGAGATTCATACTACTTTTCCAATTAGGTTTTAGAAAACTATGCTTGATCATGAACTTTTTTGGAAAATGACTTTGATTTCATGAGTAAAGTGAAGAAAAATTATATTCTGGGAGAAGTACAGACCATTACAAAGAACGACATTAATGGTTAGTTTAGATCATCAGATTTTTTTTTTTAATTACCTATTTTATTCATAGAACTGAGATAGACATTCAGGAAAATTCAAATTTTAGATTAATTGATCCTGGACACATCTAATAGAAGAATATACTATAGCACCAAAGAGTTAAAATACAACATACCTTCACCATGTTCTCTGAGGTTACGGGGTAAAGAAAGGATTAATAATTGAGGTTATTAGGGAAAGGTTCCAGGAAATGATGGCTTTTAAGTTGGGCTTTAACAGTTGGGAAGGAATTCAATAAGTAAAGGGGGCTGGCTGTGAATAAGACACAACGGTTCAGGTAAAGGCATAGAGGTCACAGATGAAAGGCACATAAAATTAGGCTTGAGATATATCATGGGAGATTATGAGAATATTTAAATAATAGACAAAACAATTTTTGAGATAATGACTGAGACTTAGGAATCTGAGGGATATGGATTAAAAGTATGATTTACCCAGGGTAAAGATCTAATAAAAGACAGTAAAAGAAATTCTAAGTTTAAGCCAATGGGTAGATTCCTACTTGTGTTTATTTAGTGTTTATTGATTTTTTCTTTTGTCATACAGGTAATATAGAAATTGTTAAGTCTCTTTGACTAAGACTTGGGTAATTCAAGCCACATACCCTCAAGACCCTCATTGTGATAGAATCTACCTCTCATTAATTGTTAACAAGTCTGAGTTGATTGTCATTCTCAGAAATGCCTCCTTTTCCAATGGTATATAAACTCTAAGCCTAATATAAGGGATCTTTTGTATTCAAGAGTATCACTGATCTCTTTTATTAATAACATGCTAGCCTTATCAATAAAATGATTGAATCACCCAGAAATTATCTCTCAAGCTTTTAAAAACCACAGTTATAAATCTATATATTTTATTAAATCATTTTGATGAAGTGCAAATGAAGAGGCTAGTGCTAGTGAAGTGGTGAGAGGATTGGGATGGGGAATCCCCTCTGGTCAGTGCAGGTTCAATACTAAAGAAAATTTCAAAACCTGAAGTCTGTGGCAAAAAGAAGGGAATTTAATTGTTCACCAAGAAGGAACCTTTCTTTTTTTATTATAGCTTTTTATTTACAAAACATATGCATGGGTAATTTTTCAACGTTGACCCTTGCAAAAGCTTCTGTTCCAACTTTTCCCTTCTTTCCTCCCACGCTCTCCCCTGGATGGCAGGTAGTCCAATACATGTTGAATATGTTAAAGTATATGTTATATATACATTATACAGTTATCTTGCTGCACAAGAAAAATCTGATTTAGAAAGAAGGTAAAAATAACCTGAGAAGGAAAACAGAAATGCAAGCAGACAATTACAGAAAGAATGGAAATGCTATGTTGTGGTCCACACTCATTTTCCTAGGTGTAACTGGTTCTCTTCATTACTGAACAATTGGAGCTGATTTGGATCCTCTCATTGTTGAAGAGAGTCTGTCTGAATTGATCAGCATATAATATTATTGTTGAAGTGTATCGTGATCTCCCAGTTCTGCTCATTTCACTTAGCATCAGTTCATGCAAGTCTCTCCAGGTGTCTCTGAAATCATCCTGTTGGGCATTTCTTACAGAACAATAATATTCCATAATATTCATATAGCACAATTTATTCAGCCATTCTCCAATTGATGGGCAGCCACTCAATTTCCAGTTTCTAGCCACTACAAACATTTTTGCACATGTGAGTCCCTTTCCTTCTTTTAAGATATAAGCCCAGTATAAACACTGATGGGTAAAAGGGTATGCACAGTTTGATAACTTTTTGAACATAGTTCCAAAATGCTCTACAGAATGCTTGGATCCATTCAAAGTTCCACCACCAATGTATCAGTTTTCCCACATCCCCTCCAATATTTGTCATTATTTTTTCCTGTCATCTTAGCCAATTTGAGAGGTGTATAGTGATATCTCAGAGCTGTCTTAATTTGCATTCTCTGATCAATAATGATTTGGAGCACCTTGTCATATGACCAGAAATAGTTTCAATTTCTTCCTCTGGAAATTGTCTGTTCATATCCTTTGACCATTTATCAATTGGAGAATGGCTTGATTTCTTATAAATTTGAGTCAGTTCTCTATATATTTTGGAAATGAGGCCTTTATCAGAACCTTTGACTGTAAAAATGTTTTCCTAGTTTATTGAAGAAAGCTTTCTTATTCGGCAAAACTCCTGCTTAGGAATTTGGCAAGTGATGGATTGACAAGTCATGATTATATAGGATATAGCTTGGCCTGTGGCTGGGAGATCTTTGGGCTACTCAATAGAGGACCATCATACAGAGATTTCCACTTGAATAAATCACTTAACTGGCAGTTTGAAGGCTTTTCCCAGAGTCTGAGAATTCCCTGAAGGGGATCCGGCCACCCCTAAAAGATCTCAGTTTCAATAGAAGGTGATTTGACAAAGATCTCCAATTGAATGAAACCACTTAACTTGGGAAGGGCTTGTCTGGGAAAGGTATGCTTTTTCCAGGGTTTGAGAGTCTCCCCAAAGGGGACACATTTTATATCTGCCCTCCTAAAGGTTACATAATTTTCCCCCAAAAGATCTCAATTTACAACAATTTGTATACCGAACTAGCAATATTATTAGATTTTGAATTTACTTTGTAGATGCAATATGGAAATTAAATTTTGTATTTAGAATCAAGTGATATGATAGTAAGATTAATAAAGAAATAACTTAATAAATAATAATGAAAGAATATATAAAATTACCCAATTATCTTTATCCCAAATAAAAACTCTCCTAAAATGTATCATTTAAACTTGTTTAATGTACTATTAAAATATGTAACATTAGAACATGTAGTAATGATCAAAAAAGAATCTTGATTTATAGTACAATAAGACATTTCAGACATATATTTGTTAGTTCTATTCCTGATATTTTGCCTTTATCAAAATGCACTGACAGGAAACACAGATAGAGTTCTCTTTGGTGATCTTCAACAGCTCTGTATTGCCTCATAAATGCCTTAGCTATATTTCAGAGTTTGCATTTCATGCTCTGATTTTTGTTTTAAGTTCAGAGATGAACACCATGAGAGTACCTCCTAGAGAGAAATTTATAGTATTTTGTAACAAATCTCTTGGGCTGAAAACTTTATTTTTCTTAAGCTCTATAAAATACATTAGCAAGCATATGACTATTAACGGTTAAAAACAAAACAAAACAAAACCAACAAGCTTAAAAATGTTAGAAAATATGAAGACTGAATTAAATTGAATATTAACAATTAAAACAACACATTACATTTTAAAGATAATTATGTGTGCCAGTCTGTTAAATTTTGACACTTTCTATACTGTTGCATTTGGATGAATGTCAACACATATAATTCAGATATTTGAAGTTTTAAAATTCCATAGTAGAAAAATAAAATCATGTGTATGCTCACATCTCTTTTATGGTTTTATCATGCATAAAGTTTTTACAGCACATGTCTTTTTAATGATGTGCTTTATATTGCCTTCTCTGCTCAGATTTTGGTTGGTCCCATACTATAGTCTTCTTATCTCTACCATGAATCTCTTCATTGCCTATTAGATGACCTAAAGAACTTGAATTTTTTCAGACACTGTAATACTCTATGATCAGCTTCATGGATACAATATCATAAAAAGTGAGTAATAAACAAAGCTTTTGTTTGAAATATTGACTTGGAGTCTTTGAAAGCATTGTACAATTTAGTAAATACAATTTAGCCTATACTCTTGTAAATAAGAACTGCTGAAAAGAAAAAAAAAAAACCATAAGTATTTTTATTAGATATGTAAACATTTTTTAGGACTCTGGGGCAATGAAGATGTTATGAGTTTAATTGTTTGCAGTGATAAGTATATAACAGTGTCTCACAACATAAAATCAGAAAACAAAAGCATTACGGCAATGCACTTTGTTCTCCTTGAAGAAAGTGGGGTCGAATGGCTTACCCAGGGTCACACAGCTAGTAGTGTTAAATGAGAATAAATTGGAACTCAGGTCCTCCTGACTCCAGGGCTGGTGCTCTATCCACTGCACCATCTAACTGCCCCAAGGTAATGCCCTTTCTTATTTGTGAAAGTCAGAAATGAGGTATCAGATTAATTGAAGGGTGTATTTAATAGTTATGTTATCATTAATAGGAAATTGCTATAGATAGTTGGAAGATAAATGATGAATGACAGATGATGGTATTAGAAGGCCATCTCTTGATGGCCTTATGATTTTGGAACACATCTAATAAGATAATATAATCTTATATTATCTTATAAGATAAATTTCTATGCATGTGCATATATCCACATATATGTTATATACACATATATTACATATACTCACATATGTATGTATTTATAATTGACATGTTTTATTAATTTAACTCCCATAATTTTTCTAAGAACCTTCTCTTTACTCACATGATTTTCACCCTAAGTCAGGTCCTTGTCCTCACTTACTTCAACTATTGCAATATTCACAGTCTCCTTGTTTTTAGTCTCTCCCCTCTCTGATAAGTCTTTCATATTGCTTCCAATGGATGTTTCTAACATATGTTAGGTTTGTCACTCAAAATTCTTCATTGGCTGCTAGATATATCCCCCACGATGAATATTGGCTAAAAAAGAACGGTAAAATATATCCCAGAATACTTACAACAACACTTTTTTTGTGTGATAGTAAAGAATTTGAAAAAAAAAAAAACAGTTGCCCATTTATTGGAGAATAACTGAACAAGGTGTGGTATGTGAGTATAATGGAATATTATTATACTCCCCAAACCTTCAAAAACAATATGAACATAGAAAAATGGAAAGACTTCTGTGGATTAATTCAAAGTGAAACAAATTGAGTCTGCCTAAAACAAATATACATTGTTATAAAAGTAATGTCAATCTATAGAACAACCTCAAAATAATCAAAACTGAGTGTAGTGAAATGAAAAAAAAATCTTTGCCCTAAGGAAGAAATATCTTCTTTTAATCTTCTATAGTAGTGAATAGTGATGGTGTGTGAATATGGAACATTGCATATAATCAGATTTTTTTCATTGTGTTGATTGGTTTGTTCAATATATATTTCTCTTTAAATATTGCTTGTCATAAAATCTAACTCTCAGAGAGGGAAGGATATCATTCATGAAACAATGAATCATTAATGTTTCTTGTAAATAAAAATCAACTAAAATAATCTTTAGTAGCTTCCTATTCTAGTGTAATATATGAATTATTTTATTTGGTAATTAGTTTTCACAACTGAGTGCAAATTTGACTTTCCTGGCTCATTTTTCATTTATTTCCATTTACACAGTATATTCTAGCCAATTTTCTTAAATCCTTTAAGGGTTACATAACAGAATGTTGGGGTAACAAAAAATTTGGCAGCTGTAAAAAATTTCACGTTATACTATGATTTAATTCTTTATATAAAAACAAACAAGCCCATTCATCTCATTAATATGCAAACTTGCTTTTGTCTTTAATAAATTGTAAAATTACATACATACCAAAGAATTGTTTTAAAATAAATTTCTTTGTGATTTATTATTAGTAAATTGTTGATTTTTATACTTATTTTATATACATATATACTTGAAGTCCACATTAAAATTTCTTGGGTGAAAAAGGTTTGTGAGTGGACAAAGTTTAAAAAACTCTATTCTAGTCCAAATGACTTACTTGTTACCCACACAAGCTATTTATTTTTTTACCTTCATTTTTTTTGCATGTTCTGCCTTCCTTAATCTCTCTCTATTTCTGAAAAATGATTTCCCTCTTCACTTCTTAGAATCTCTAGCTTCATATAAGTCTCAGTTCAAGTGTTTTATCATAAGATTCTTTGTGATCTACAGTTCCCATCCTTATTTCCTTTTCCATACCTCTTTCAACAGGAGTGGAGTGAGTGCTCTCCTCTCTCCCTGAAAATGATAATATATAGCTCTACAATGGCAAGAACTGTTTCATTTTTGTCTTTTATCTCCAGAATCCAATATGGAAAGCATAGTAGGCACTTAACAAGTGCTTGTTGAGTTAAAATATCAGAGAAGCATTTATAACACCCATGAAGAGAGAAAAGATACAGAAGTCTTCCCTGTTCTTCCAGGACAGTATAGGAGAATTTACCTAAGATATTGAACCACACATAGTATTTAAAAAACAAAAAAAACAAATAAACAAAAAAACTGGGTTAGAGCTTCCTAAAAGTAGTCAGGACCAAGATAAATATAGAAGATGGCATTATGCAGAGCAACCACTTTTATATTGTGTTCCTTGGTGCTATTATAGAGATCTGGTCAGATGTTGTAGTTTATTAAACTTTTAAGATTTTTATATACCACAATGAGTTACTAATATGTCCTTCCTGTGACATCTTCCTTGATTGGATATATAATAGTTAGCATTTGTTTAGCTTACATATAGTCCTACCTGTGTTTAAGAGGGATTAGACTTCATATACTTTGAAAGATTTTTTTTTTTACTTCTGATACTTATTCATATAATTTTGTTTTAACTACTATATTTATTATCTTTATAAATGAAAAATCCTGTCCATTCTTTCAACTGGAAATCTATCAGGATGGCAAAAATATTCTAGGAAATGCAAATGAGTCTAGATAGAAATAGACAACTTCTGGGTCTTCAAGCTCTGGATTTACACAGATCTGGTTCAATCTTGGAGCATCTCAAAAAATAATTCTTTGGGCTTAATTTTGTCCATGCTTTCCTGGGAATCACAAAATTTGTTTCTTTCACCTTTCTCAAAGTTTCCCTCTAGACATCTCAGAATATAACCAGGATATTCTCTTTCTCTGTGTGTATATAGGCCCTTCCAAACACCTACATTACAATATTTTATATACACACACACACACAGAGATATATTTACTTTTATTTACTTATTTTTTAACCTCCTTTTTATATCTTCTATTTACCACAGAAAATTATAAATAGTATAAAGAATTCATGGTAGTTTCATAGCTACTGTTGTGTGAATGGGAGGCAGCTAAAGAATAAGACTATCCTATGAAACCCTTCTTCATCCAGGGCTTTCTCATAACATCTAACTAACATGGAACCATTTTACCTATAGCTTCCTTTGGATAATAGCCTTGCTTATGTTGTAATAACCAAATTTATAATAATAATGAGGCATTCAGGCTAGGTAAGAGGAAGGAGAAACCATAATAGTGGAGGTTATGTATTTTGGGTGAGGTGGGGCCCTGTGTCCTTCAAATTACATTTCAAGTAGTGGAAAAAAATTTGAATATGTCAGTTGGCATTCAATAATAACATTTATACTACTCATAATTTTTATAATACTTTGTTTTGCAAAATTTGAAGGACAAAGAATCCCACCTCACCCAAAACACACAACCCTCACCAGCCTATTATGATTTTGTTTTTCTTCCTACCTAGCCTGAATGTCTTGTAGTTATTAAAAAAGAGAAAGAGGTATCTCAGGAATAGGGAATTATGTGAGTTAAGATAAAGAAGCAGGAAAGTTTTGAGCATGTTCATTGTTACAGATCATAGTCTGGTTAGAGTAGGTATATCAAAGGAAGTAATATAATAAAAGGTTAAAAGTTATAGAAGGTAACTTGCTTGGACTTTAAATGTCAGATAAAGGAATTTGAACTTGAGTAGGTGAGTAGAAGGGAGTCTGAAGATCTTTGAGGAGTGTGATATGACCACATCTAGTTTGGCAGCATTATGAAAAATAGGTTTGAGTGGGAAGAAAAGTGAAGTGGGAAGATCTGTTGGGATGCTATTTTAATAGTCTAAGTGGGTGATAATAAGGGATTGTACTGAGATGGTAACTGTGGGAGTACCAGTGCCCAGGATTATGATGATTTGCATAGATACCTTAGTTTTCTTTCTAGAGTGTAAACTTCTTAAGCATAAGGGAGTATATCTTATAAATCTCTATATTTCCTGGAGCTACAGTGTACTATAGGACTTGCACAATATCTTACACATAATAGGCAGAACACACTTTGTTGGATGAATCAGTAGATAGATCATGTCTTAGGCTGCTAAATAGTTTTTGTGGTTTCCTAAGCATCACTCATGCTAGCTATTTTTTTTCAGGAATTTTAAATTGCATCTTCTGGCTAATAAAACAATAAATTGTCAGAGTGTTTTGAGTATAGTATATTGTTGTCTTTGCTGAAAGAAATTTTATGGCATGATGGATTTTCATTAGACATAAGGAACTATTTCCCAAATTCAATCACTGAGAAACAAACTGATTATTAAAAGAAATGAACAATTACTTAAATTTGAGAAATGTACCCATTTGTATAAGATAAATCATTATTGGGGTACATTTTAGATGCAGGGGAAACAGTTTTCTAAAACGAGTATTTCTATCTGCATCAGTTCACTTACCTATAAATTTACTTTAAAAAAAAACAAGGAATCTTTAGGAGGTCGTAGTTAATATCATCTTTTCTTTTATTAGAATTTTGGAAGTGTTTCATAGTTTTGATCCTGAAGATGGGAGGCCAATAGAACTGTTGATTCACACTGATGACAGAGGAGTGGTGAATCATGTTTGTAGGACATTCCTGTAAAGTGATGAATTTTTGGTAAAATGGAGCTAATTAAATGCTTCTTCATTGACTTATATTTAAAGACAATGAAGATGATGCTCATATATTTCACCATATGCTGCTTACCCAAATGAAATATTTTCAGTCTTGGATTAATTTTGAGAAAATGAAATAGTAAGAGTAGATGTAAAATGCCAAATCATAGAAATAGAGAAACTTACAATTACTGCATTGTCACATGGTGATGGTAGGTTTGACATAACTGAATTATTATATAAAGAACAAACATGAGGATTCTCCTTTCTGAACCACCTGTCTCTGTGGCAAAAAAGAGAAAGAACATCTTAGTTCATGAACAAAAATAAATAACCCTTGGCTTGTGTTTTTCTTTGAATTCTGGTTTCTCAACTTTAAAATGCTTTTATTTAAAAGGTGTACAATAATATTTGTGACCATATAGCATATGCCTATAATGTATAAAAATATAATAACATCTAAAAAAATCCTTGCAAAAAGAGTAATTTGGATTTAGGAGGATGAGTAATCATTTTCAACTGGTTTATGTTGATTGTACATCTATGATTCTAAATACACGTCTTTTGAAACCAAGTGTCATACATCTGCCCAGTGTAGTTTCTTTAATCATGTAGTTGGCATTTATATTTCAAAGGGCTATATTGATTTACATGTGAGATGAAGAGAGGAAACTTGTTAGTGGAAATGTGACATCTAAAGCAGTTATTAGTAGAGAAACTTTCTCAACTCACACATTAGGGCTCTAAAACAGTTTTGTTTAGCACTTTTTTCCATACAAAGTAGCAAGAAATGCCCCACCTCTCAATCACTAAATGATACTTATGTCATTTCTTCCAAAATGTCTGTATGTGGCATTGTCTTTTGATCTTAGAATATTTGCTTATGATAGCATCCTTAATTCCACTGACATAATATGGAGGGAATATAGTAAAGTGAATGGAGCACTGAACCTAGAATTAGGAAGACCCAAGTTCAAATCAAGTCTCAGATACTATCTAGCTGTATGACTTTGAGCAACTTAAACTGTCAGCTTTGCTTTTCTTATTAGCAAAATGGGTATCTCCTGGAATTGTTGGGAGTATTTTTTAATATCTGGGATTACTGAGCAAGTTCTTTTTTCTTTTATTATTATTATAGCTTTTTATTTACAAAACATATAGAGGGGTAATTTTTCAACATTGGTCCTTGCAAAATCTTCAGTTCCAAATTTTCCCTTCCTTCTCCCCACCGCATACCCTAGATGACAGGTAGTCCAGTACATGTTAAATCCAATATATGTATACATATTTATACAATTATCTTGTGCACAAGAAAAATTGGATCTAGAAAGAAAGAAAAAAACCTGAGAAGGAAAACAAAAATATAAGCAAACAATAACAGAAAAAGTGAAAATGCTATACTGTGTTCCACACTCATTTTCCATAGTTCTCTCTCTGGGTGTAAATGACTCTCTTCATTAGTGAACAATTGGTACTGGTTTGAATTACCTCATTGTTGAAGAGAGCCATGTCTATTCAGAACTGATCTTCTTATAGTCTTGTTGTTGCCATGTATAATGCTCTCTGGGTTCTGCTCATTTCACTTAGCATCAATTCATGTAACTCTCCAGGCCTCTCTGAAATCATCCTGCTGGTCATTTCTTACAGAACAATAATATTCCATAACCGTCATATACCACAACTTATTCAGCCATTCTCCAACTGATGAGCATCCATAGTTTCCAGTTTCTAGCCACTACAAAAAGGGCTGCCACAAACATTTTTGCACATGTGAGTCCCTTTCCCTTCTTTAAGATCTCTTTGGTATATAAGCCCAGTAGTAACACTGGGTATGTACAGTTTGATAACTTTTTGAGCATAGTTCCAAATTGCTCTCCAGAATGGTTGGATTCATTCGCAATTTCACCAACAATGTATCAGTGTCCCATTTTTCCAATATCCCCTCCAACATTCGTCATTTTCTTTTCCTATCATCTAAGCCAATCTGAGAGATGTGTAGTGGTATCTCAGTTGTCTTAAATTTGCATTTCTTTGATCAATAGTGATTTGGAGCACCTTTTCATATGAGTAGAAATAGTTTCAATTTCTTTCTCTGAAAATTGTCTATTTATATCCTTTGACCATTTATCAATTGGAGAATGGCTTGATTTCTTATAAATTTGAGTCAGTTCTCTATATATTTTGGAAATGAGGCCTTTATCAGAATCTTTGAATGTAAAAATGTTTTCCCAGTTTATTGCTTCCATTCTAATCGTGTCTGTATTAGTTTTGTTTGTACAAAATTTTTAACTTAATATAATCAAAATTATCTGTTTTGTGATCAATAATAATCTCTAGTACTCCTTTGGTCATAAATTCCTTCTTATGAGGTCATATTTTTTTTTTAAATTTTTTATTTAATAATTACATTATATTGACACTCATTTCTGTTCCGATTTTTTTCCCCTCCCTCCCTCCACCCCCTCCCCTAGATGGCAAGCAGTCCTTTATATGTTGGATATGTTGCAGTATATCCTAGATACAATATATGTTTGCAGAACCGAACAGTTCTCTTGTTGCGTAGGGAGAATTGGATTCAGAAGGTATAAATAATCCGGGAAGAAAAACAAAAATGCAGATAGTTCACATTCGTTTCCCAGTGTTCTTTCTTTGGGTGTAGCTGCTTTTGTCCGTCATTTATCAATTGAAACTCAGATCTCTTTGTCAAAGAAATCCACTTCCATCAAAATATGTCCTCATACAATATCGTTGTCGAAGTGTATAATGAACTCCTGGTTCTGCTCATTTCACTTAGCATCAGTTCATGAAGGTCTCTCCAAGCCTCTCTGTATTCATCCTGCTGGTCATTTCTTACAGAACAATAATATTCCATAACATTCATATACCACAATTTACCCAGCCATTCTCCAATTGATGGGCATCCATTCATTTTCCAGTTTCTAGCCACTACAAACAGGGCTGCTACAAACATTTTGGCACATACAGGTCCCTTTCCCTTCTTTAGTATTTCTTTGGGATATAAGCCCAATAGAAACACTGCTGGATCAAAGGATATGCACATTTTGATAATTTTTTGGGCATAATTCCAGATTGCTCTCCAGAATGGTTGGATTCGTTCACAACTCCACCAACAATGCATTAGTGTCCCAGTTTTCCCGCATCCCCTCCAACATTCGTCATTTTCTTTTCCTATCATCTAAGCCAATCTGAGAGATGTGTAGTGGTATCTCAGAGTTGTCTTAATTTGCATTTCTCTGATCAATAATGATTTGGAACACTCTTTCATATGAGTGGTAATAGTTTCAATCTCATCCTCTGAAAATTGTCTGTTCATATCCTTTGACCATTTATCAATTGGAGAATGGCTTGATTTCTTATAAATTTGAGTCAGTTCTCTATATATTTTGGAAATGAGGCCTTTATCAGAACCTTTAACTGTGAAAATGTTTTCCCAGTTTGTTGCTTCCCTTCTAATCTTGTTTGCATTAGTTTTATTTGTACAAAGGCTTTTTAATTTGATGTAATCGAAATTTTCTATTCTGTGATCAGTAATGGTCTCTAGTTCATCTTTGGTCACAAATTTCTTTCTCCTCCACAAGTCTGAGAGATAAACTATTCTATGTTCCTCTAATTTATTTATAGTCTCGTTCTTTATGCCTAGGTCATAGACCCATTTTGATCTTATCTTGGTATATGGTGTTAAGTGTGGGTCCATGCCTAATTTCTGCCATACTAATTTCCAATTATCCCAGCAGTTTTTATCAAATATTGAATTCTTTTCCCAGAAGTTAGGGGCTTTGGGTTTGTCAAACACTAGATTGCTATAATTGACTATTCTGTCTTGTGAGCCTAGCCTTTTCCACTGATCCACTAATCTATTTCTTAGCCAATACCAAATGGTTTTGGTGACTGCTGCTTTATAATATAATTTTAGATCAGGTACAGCTAGGCCACCTTCATTTGATTTTTTTTTCATTAATTCCCTTGAGATTCTCGACTTTTTATTGTTCCATATGAATTTTGTTGTTATTTTTTCTAGATCAATAAAATATTTTCTTGGAAGTCTGATTGGTATAGCACTAAATAAATAGATTAGTTTAGGGAGTATTGTCATCTTTATTATGTTCGCTCGGCCGATCCAAGAGCACTTAATATTTTTCCAATTATTTAAGTCTGACTTTATTTGTGTGGAGACTTTTTTATAATTTTGCTCATATAATTCCTGACTTTCCTTTGGTAGATAGATTCCCAAATATTTTATGGTATCAACAGTTATTCTGAATGGAATTTCTCTTTGTATCTCTTGCTGTTGGGTTTTGTTGGTGATGTATAAAAATGCTGAGGATTTATGGGGATTTATTTTGTAGCCAGCTACTTTGCTAAAATTATGAATTATTTCCAATAGCTTTTTGGTAGAATCTCTGGGGTTCTCTAGGTATACCATCATATCATCTGCAAAGAGTGATAGTTTGGTTTCCTCATTGCCTACTCTAATTCCTTTTATATCTTTCTCGACTCTTATTGCCGAGGCTAGTGTTTCTAATACGATATTAAATAATAATGGTGATAGTGGGCAACCTTGCTTCACTCCAGATCTTACTGGGAAAGGTTCCAGTTTTTCCCCATTGCATATGATGCTTACTGATGGTTTTAAATATATGCTCCTGACTATTTTAAGGAAAATTCCATTTATTCCTATGCTCTCAAGTGTTTTTATTAGGAATGGATGTTGGATTTTATCAAATGCTTTTTCTGCATCTATTGAGATGATCATGTGGTTTTTGTTTGTTTGGTTATTGATATAGTCAATTATGCTAATAGTTTTCCTAATATTGAACCAGCCCTGCATTCCTGGTATAAATCCTACTTGGTCATAGTGTATTATCCTGGTGACAATTTTCTGTAATCTTTTTGCTAATATTTTATTTAAGATTTTAGCATCAATATTCATTAGGGAGATTGGTCTATAATTTTCTTTCTCTGTTTTCAGCCTACCTGGTTTAGGTATCAGTACCATATCTGTGTCATAAAAGGAGTTTGGTAGGACTCCTTCAATCCCTATTTTTTCAAATAGTTTATATAACATTGGAGTTAATTGTTCTTTAAATGTTTGGTAGAATTCACATGTAAATCCATCTGGTCCTGGGGATTTTTTCTTAGGGAGTTGATTGATAGTTTGTTCTATTTCTTTTTCTGAGATGGGACTGTTTAGGATATTTACTTCTTCCTCTGTTAGTTTGGGCAAGCTGTATTTTTGGAGGTATTTTTCTATTTCATTTAAGTTGTCGAATTTATTGGCATAAAGTTGGGCAAAGTAACTCCTAATTATTGCTCTAATTTCCTCTTCGTTAGTGGTGAGTTCTCCCTTTTCATTTTTAAGACTAACAATTTGATTTTCCTCTTTCCTTTTTTTAATCAGATTTACTAAGGGTTTGTCTATTTTGTTGGTTTTTTCATAGAACCAACTCTTAGTTTTATTAATCAATTCAATAGTTTTTTTACTTTCAATTTTATTGATCTCACCTTTTACTTTTAGAATTTCAAGTTTAGTGTTTGACTGGGGGTTTTTAATTTGTTCCTTTTCTAGCATTTTTAATTGCAAACCCAATTCATTGACCTTCTCTTTCTCTATTTTATACAAATAGGCCTCTAGAGATATGAAATTTCCCCTTATTACCGCTTTGGCTGCATCCCATACATTTTGGTATGATGTCTCATTATTATCGTTTTCTTGGGTGAAGTTATTAATTATGTCTATGATTTGCTGTTTTACCCAATCATTCTTTAGTATGAGATTATTTAGTTTCCAATTATTTTTTGGTCTACTTCCCCCTGCTTTTTTGTTGAATGTAATTTTCATTGCATCGTGGTCTGAAAAGGATGCATTTACTATTTCTGCCTTACTACATTTGAGTTTGAGGTTTTTATGTCCTAATATATGGTCAATTTTTGTATAGGTTCCATGAACTGCTGAAAAGAAAGTGTATTCCTTTCTGTCTCCATTACATTTTCTCCAGAGATCTATCATATCTAGCTTTTCTAGTATTCTGTTTACCTCTTTGACTTCTTTCTTATTTATTTTCTGGTTTGATTTATCTAATTCTGAGAGTGCAAGGTTAAGATCTCCCACTATTATAGTTTTACTGTCTATTTCTTCTTGCAGCTCTCTTAGTTTCTCTTTTAAGAATTTAGATGCTACCCCACTTGGTGCATATATGTTTAATATAGATAGTGCTTCATTATCCATGCTACCCTTTAGCAAGATATAGTGTCCTTCCTTATCTCTTTTAATTAGGTCAATTTTTGCTTTAGCTTGATCTGAGATCAGGATGGCTACCCCTGCTTTTTTGACTTCACCTGAAGCATAGTAGATTTTGCTCCAACCTTTTACCTTTAACCTGCATGTATCTCCCCGCTTCAGGTGTGTTTCCTGTAAACAACATATTGTAGGATTCTGGCTTTTAATCCATTCTGCTAACCGCTTCCTCTTTATGGGGGAGTTTACCCCGTTCACATTTATGGTTAGAATGACCAATTCTGTATTACTTGCCATCTTGTTAACCCCGGTTTATGCTTTCCTCCCTTCTTTCCCCTTTCCCCCCCTTCCAAGTATTAAGCTTGTGAGCACCCCTTGCTTCTCACAGCCCTCCCTTTTTAGTGTCCCTCCCCCCGCCTTAGAGTTCCTCCCCCTATCTTACCCCTTTCCCTCCCAGTTCCCGTATTCCCTTCCGCTTAGCTTATTCCTTCCCTTTCACTTTTCCCTTCTCACTTTTCAATGAGATGGGAGAAGTTTCACCATAGATTGAATATGTCTTAAGATTTTTCACTTAAAGCCAATTCTGAAGGCAGTAAGATACCCACTATATTCATCCCCCTCCATTCTTTCTCTCAGATATAATAGGTTTCCTATGCCTCTTCATGAGATGTACTACCCCCACTTTACCCTTTTTCTGGTACAATGTCCTTTCCACATCAATTTCTAGAACAAGGTATACATGTATTCTTTATACATCTATATAGTCAAAATATAGTTCCCAAGATTAATCTTTACCTTTTTAGATTTCTCTTGAGTTCTATATTTGTAGATCAAACTTTTTGTTAAGTTCTGGTTTTTTCATCAGAAATAGATGAAATTCGCTTACTTCGTTGAATGTCCATCTTCTTCCCTGGAAAAAGATGCTCATTCTCGCTGGGTAAGTTATTTTTGGTTGCATACCAAGTTCCTTAGCCTTTCGGAATATCATATTCCAGGCCCTTCGATCTTTTAATGTGGATGCTGCCAGATCCTGGGTGATCCTTATTGTGGCTCCTTGATACTTGAATTGGGTTTTTCTAGCCGCTTGCAATATTTTTTCTTTCATCTGAGGGTTCTGGCATTTGGCCACTATATTCCTTGGTGTTTTGATTTTAGGATCCCTTTCAGTGGGTGATCGATGAATCCTTTCAATGTTTATTTTTTCCTCTGTTCCTATGACTTCTGGGCAGTTCTCTTTGATAATTTCCTGGAAGACAGTGTCCAGGCTCTTTTTTTCATCATGTTTTTCTGGGAGTCCAATGATTCTCAGATTGTCTCTCCTGGATCTGTTTTCCAGGTCTGTTGTCTTTCCCAGAAGGTATTTCACATTTTTCTCCATTGTTTGATTTTTTTGGATTTGCTTGACTGATTCTTCTTGTCTCCTCGAGTCATTCAATTCCACTTGTTCAATTCTGATTTTCAGTGAAGTATTCTCTTCACTCACTTTTTTAAAATCTTTCTCTAATTGTCCAATTGAGTTCTTTTGTTCTGTGGAATTTTTTTCCATTTCGCCAATTTTGTTTTCCAGTTCACTAATCCTATTTTTCAAGGATTTTACTTCTTTATCCACTCTCTCTTTAACTGACTTCTCCAGGCTCTTTTGCCAAGCCTCCCTCTCCTTTTCCCAAGCTTCCTTCTCCTTTTGCCAAGCCTCACTCTGCTTTCCCCATTTTTCTTCTAGCTCCCTTGTGAGAGCCTTTTTAATCACTTCTATGAGGTTCATCTGTGCTGAGGAACAGACGATCTCCTCCTTTGGGGATTCACCTGGGGACTGCCTGTTTTTAGTCTCCTCAGGATTTAGAGTCTGCTCTCTATCTGTGTAGAAGCTGTCAAGGGTTAAAGTCCTCTTCAGCTTCTTGCTCATTCTGTCTATTAATCAGAGACAAACTACCAAAGAAAAACAGAAAAAACTGGAGTCTTTCTTTGGGGGGGGCTGGGTGTGTTATCGAGCTTCCTCTACAGACTGCAGGTGGCAGCAGTGAGGCACTAGCAGGACTGTGCTGCGCCTGCGCTCTGAGATCCCAAAGCGTGCTGAGTCACTGAGGGGGGGAAGGGGGGGGCGGCCAGGTCCTGAGAGACTCCAGCTGTTTGCGGTTGTGTTCTTCAGCCCCGGTGTTTTTAGCTTCTCTGCTGGGCTGCTGACTTGCTGCAGGTTCCAAACCTGTAGCGAAGCTCTCCCCGCAGAGACAGCTGCGATCACTCCCCACCCCCTCTCCAGTCTGCTCCCGTGCTCTCACTGCCGCTGCCCTCAGCCTGCGCCCGATCTAAAACCGCCCCAGCCCTCCAGTAAAGACAGACCTTTCTTGGCGGATCTCAAGGATGGCTTCTCTTGGTAACTATTTGTGGGTTTTTTTCAGTCAAGCATTGATTCAGAGGCTTGTAATGAAGTGGATAGTGAGAGAAAGCGCGGAGCTTATGCAACTGTGAGCCTCCTCTCCGCCATCTTAACCGGAAGTCCATGAGGTCATATTTGTAAAGCTATTTGCAAAATATTATACAAATGCTTCTGTTACTATTCTATTATTATCACTTTCTTGTTCAGTCATTTTCAGTCCTTTTAAACTCTTCATTATTTTTATTGGCAGAGATACTTGAGTGGTTTGACATTTCCTTCTCCAGCTTATTTTAAAGAGATAAACAGAGTTAAATGATTTGCCAAGGATCACATAGCTAGTACCTGTCTGAAGCCAAATTTGAACTCAGGAAAATGAGTCTTCCTGAATCTAGATGTGGCATTTAATCCACTGAGTGATCTATCTTCCCACCATTACCACTACCACTATTACTACCACTACCAATATCACTACTACTACTACTACTACTACTATAATGGACAGAGCAGAGAATATGAAATTAGATTACCTGGGTTTGAATTCTTGCTTGGCTTAGTAGCTGCATTTTATATATATATATATATATTTGGGGGCTTCATTTCCCTCATCTCTCAAAAAAGAATAAAAATGTTTGAAATAACTTCTTCACAGCTTCACAGGTTGATTCTGAAGATTTGATAAGAAAATACAACAAATGAGAATTTATAACTGTCATAACAATTTTGTTGGATGAAAAACCTTGTGAGATGTCCATTAGTAGATAGAAATTAGACAGATAGGTGCTGCAGAGTGACATTGAGTTGAACCAAATTTTATAGGGACAGTTTGTTAGATTCCATTGAGGTTATTGTGCAGTTTCTAATGTTCCTAAGCTGCTGGCTGCCACATAATAATATGAATGTGAATCATGATGTTTCACAATTTTACAAGAATCAAAATTGCAGGTGTCCTGTGAACCTTTATTCTCTGATATTTGTATTCATTTTTCTAAATAATGACTGATATTATCATTAGAAGGAAACCTCTGACTTATCCATAGTACTGAGAAAGCAATGTCTGTAAGGGTATTTCTAATCCAGGGGTTCATAATATTTTTGCATGTGTGTGTGTGTGACAGATTAATTTGATAGTCTGGTGAGGTCCATGAACCCCTTCTCAAAATAATATTTGTTGCCTACATTTGTAATTGGAAAAAATGCTAAATTTTGATAAGAGGATAATGAAAATAATGATGTAATATTTTCCCCATCCAAATTCATTGATCCCTTAGATCACGGAATCCTTGGTAGTCCGTGGATCCCGAGTAAGAACTCAATCTTAATGGAATTCAAGAGAAGAATTTGTTCTTCCTTTGCTCTGTATTTTCTCTATTTTTTTCTTTGAAATGAGAATAGACCTATTACCAGAAATATGGGGCATCTTCAGATTCTTCCCTGTTAATCTGTAACCTTAGCTCCTCCTGTCTACCTGTCTTATCCATGGGCTTAAGAAGCATATTGTAAGTACATTTTCTCTAATTTTCAACTTGTGCCCTGCTCTTTCTTGGCAATCCTTAAATCCATTGGTGATTGACTCTCTATAATAATCCCAACAAGATTTGTTCCCAAATCTATTTTATTAAAATCATTGACTACATTTCTCTATCAATTCTGTAAAAGAACTCCTCTCTTTAAAAAAACAAACAAACAAAAAAAAAAACCTTGTGGTCAAATTCCTCCACTCTATTAAGTGTTTTACTTTTGACTGCTTGGGCAAAAAATCATTTAGGGATCTGAATCCAATTGAATAAAAAAAAGACAATTTTGGTCAATGACAAGATAATTTAAAAATAATTACCATGTTAACTGACTTTAAGGGAAATGTTTAACTCCATAACAAATATACAAATTTATTAAAATGATTTCTTTGAATTGGTAATATCATTTTTTGTAGTAACCCTAAAGCTGAGACATACCAGCAATCCTAGAAATTTAGAAATTAGATCTCCTGGGCCTCCTTGTTTCTACCTTGACATGACTCGTCAGGTTAAAAGAGCTGAGGAAGAGGGAGGGACTAGAGGAGAAATAGAGATGAAGAGATATTTCATCTGAGTTGTCTTTTGTTCTTTAGGGAATACTAGAAAATCACTATTTCCATTGACTGCCCTACTTGACAGAAAGGGGGAAAAGAAAGAACACTTAAAAGGTTTATGTGTTTTTGCCTAGTATACTAGTTCTGATTTATTTTGGTCATTTTCTCTCTCATGTTTCTTCTTGCAGAAGGAGCCCTTGTAGGTTGTTGGCAACCATCATATATATATATATTTTCATTCACAGAAGCACAGAATTATAGAATGTCATATTTAGAAAGAACTTTAAGGGAAACTTGACTCAATATTATGCTGAAAAAGAATTCTTTCTATAACAAATTCAACAAATGGTTCTATTCTTATAGCAGACTTTTTTTTTTTTTCTTTTTGGATAGGGATAAATGTTAAGAAATTGTTTCTTTACATCAAGCCTAAATCCTATTCTGTATACTTTTATTATTACTCCTTGTTCTTCTCTCTGGGGATAAGCACACAGACTCAATTTATTTGTCTTCCTCATGCCATTCACTTAGAAACTAAAAGCACATGGAGACATGGGAAATAGATCATGATGATGCCCCTGACAGAAATGGTGATGTATAAGTTCTGAAATAAAGTTAGGGGTATTAATAAATAGGTATTTTGTTAGAGATGTTACTGGAAGATTTGAGACTAAATTACATTCCCAATGTGGAGAGTACAGAGAAAATGCTAAGTGGAGAAACTTCAGGAAACAATCACTTTAAAGTATTAGAAAAGAAGCATCAATAAAGACAAAAAAATAGGAAAAGTTAAAGATTAAGGAAGAAGAAACTATTGTTATTGTAGAAAACATTAAATCAGAGTTAGAAGGTCTTATTTTGTTTTTTTAGCTTTTTATTTTCAAAATATATGCATAGATACTTTATAGCATTCACCCTTGCCAACCTTTTATTCCAAATGTTTTCTCCCTCCCCTCCCCCTATCTGTAGAGCCCAGCATTATACTTTGCATTTAGTTCAATTCCACAAACATTTATTATTTGCTATGTACTAAGCACTGTTAGTCTCTAAAGTTAATAACCATAAAAATGAAAGTCTTTTCCCCCCAAGGAGCTTACTGAATTGTTTCCAGATCTCTGAACTCAATTCTTCCTCAATTCTAGCCTTAATTTAATGATTGCTATTTTCTATGCAGTGGAGGGATTATATTGGTAACCTTTACTTCTGATTCTCTTTCCATGTTGGAAACCTTTGATCCTATGATCTGATAAACCAGTCAGGAAAAGTTCACTGCCTGAGTGAAACATAAGCTGACTTCTTAACTAGCATAAATCTTTTCCCCTGATTCTCTTGGTAAAAGAAAAGGAAAACATAAAGATACTGGGAATCATAGAATTTTAGAGCTGCAATGGACCTTGAAGATAACTCCCAAAAGTTGCTTTTATAATACATATATGTTTGTATGCATATTAGGAAATCAAGAGTTGAAGTGATTTGATTGAGATAATACAGTTAACTCAACAGTACTGTGTTATGTGTATGGAGAGATAGTATGGTATAATGGAAAGTATTGGGAATCAGATCTAGATTTGAATCTAGCCTCTGCCAATTATTACCTGCGTGACCTTGAATGTAATTTTATCTAGGAGTATGAATAATTAACAGCCTTCTGAATTTATAAGGGAAGAATCAATTTTGTTATTCCATACTGGATAAGTATTGGGGGGGGGGGAAGCTATCTATTTAAAAATGATAATGTTGTGTTCTTAATTTCTCTCCCCATAAATCTGTTAAAAATACAAAAACTTCTTTGTTTTGTAGCATCATTTGGCCTTGTTCTTAATCATTTCTCAGGTTGTACAATGTTTCTAATATCTTTTCTTTTTAACTATCCAGATCTTAATTCCTTATTCAGATCTGTTAGTTGTTCATTTATTTTCATTATGTTTTTCACCTTTTGCCCACAATATTTTGCATATTTATAGTTATTTTACACTTCAAAACAATTAAGTGGAACAAATTTCTCATATTAGAATTAGTTTATTGATTTATTCAATTAAAAATTCAGACTTTTGAAGCATTGTCCCAGAATGCAAATGTGAACACAGATAAAATGTTACATGAAGTAATTGAGATAGGAATGAATAAAATTATGCAATTAAAATGACCTGAAAAATATTATTTTATCAGGAGAAAAATTCCATTTAAAATCTGCTCTAATACTCTAATGGATGAAAATAGATATTAGAGAGGAAAAAGGTCCTTTTGCAGACAAATGCAGTCAAATAATCCAACAAATGCTGGTTTGACTGGAGTTCTTAGATTTCTGAGTGGTCAGCAATTGCTTTTATAAAACCAAGTCAATGCCTTGAATTAGACTGCAAATAAATTTGATTCCCTGAACAACTCCTGAGGTATTTATTCTTGTAGAAGTTTTCAGATGATCTTCATTGGGATATAAATTTTGGAGGATGACTAGTGTCTCTCAGGAAATATAGAATTGAGAGAAGTAGAGGAAAGAAATACAAGAAAGGCTGAAATGAATACTGACCATCTTTTTTTCTTTTTTGAAATTTCAATGTATTTTATTTAAAAAAATAAAAATAGAAAAGAAATACAAAACAAAATAAAATAAAACAAAAGAGAACATTGTCATGTGCCCAAAGAACATCAAGGAGAATTCAAAATATATAACAACAAAATAATAATTTAACAAAGTATGTATATAAGCAGAAGGAATTATATTCATTAGTGTCTATCTTTTTTTACTTCCTTATAAATTTTTTTCTTGTTCTCTGCTATGCATTTTTTATCTTATTATTTGCACCCCCTCCCCTTTCATACCTCCCATTCCCAAGTAGACTGTGTTAAAAAAGAATATATTTATGTATACACACACACACACACACACACACACACACACACACACACACACACTGTCTCTCCACATAGACTTGTTTACTTTTCTCCCTGACAACTTTTTGCTTTGATTCTGCTCCATAACTTGTCTTTCTAGAATTAACTTCCACCCCCCAATTGATCCCTCCCTTGTCTTCTCTCTTTCTTTGCTTCCCCATTTGCCCATCCCTCCCTCCCACTTAATTCTTTAAACATTTTGGAAGATGGTATATCTTTCATGATATATATGAAATTTTTCCTATTTAACCTTATTCCTAATGTGAGAAGGTTTTCAGAACTATGAGCTCTCCTCTTCCCTCTAATGCTTCTGTGTTTATTCTTCCTCTGCATCTTATTTTTATAACATAATTACCATTTTTACCATAACTGTGCCTCAATCTTTCTTTTGAACTACTCTATTGTTGATGTCATTCTTAAACATATGATATACATTTCACATGTAAAATACACTGAATAATTTGTCTGTGTTGAGTTCTTTGAAACTGATATTTGATATTGGCTCTTATTTTTAAATTTTCTATTAAGTTCAGATTTAGTTGACAGAAAGTCTTAAAAATCTGCAAGTTTGTTGAATGTCCACTTTTTCTCATTCAATATTATAGATAATTTTGCTGGATTTGATATTTTTGGCTGCAGACCTACTTCTTTTGATTGTCAGAAGATATGATTTCAGGATATGGAGTCTTATATTGTAATTGCTGATAACAATTCTAATTGTAGTTCCAGTGTATTTGAATTATTTTTTTTCTCATTTCTTGCAAAATTTTTCTTTGATCTGGGAGTTTTGAAACTTAGCAATAATACTCCTCTGTATTTTCCATGAAGGCTCTCATTGAAGTGATGATTTGTGATTTTTTTCTATTTCTACTTTCCTCATATGTTCTATCACTCCAGGATTTTTTTTATTATTATTATTTCTTGCATTATTGTGACGAGGATTTTTTTTTGTCACAACTTTGAGGCAATCCAATTATTCTTTTATTTCTTCTTCTTTGTTCTCTAGATATGTCATTTTTATAACATGTTTCACATTCTTTTCTATTTTTTCATTCTTTAGAATTTGTTATGTTATTTCTTGGTCTCTATAATTTCACTGGCTTCCCCTTGCCCAATTCTAATTTTCAAAGAGTGTTTTCATCTTTGAGATTCTGTATCTCCTTTTCTAATTAACTTTTTTTTCCCCATAATTTTCTTATTTTTCTTGGATGGTTTTTATTTTTATTTTTAGTTTTTCCTCAATGTCTCTCATTTGATTTTTGAATTTTTTTTGAGTTCTATAAATTTTCTCTAGTGGGGGAGCCATTTCATATTATTCTTTGGGGTAGAAGATCTTTTTATTTCAGTGTCTTCCCTAAAGATGAACCTCAGTCTTCCCTATTGCCATAGTAAGTTTCTATGGAACAGTTCTTTTATCTTTGAATACTGAACATCTTTGTATGATTGATCCCAAACATAGTCTTGCTCATTTGAATACTCAAATAGTAAACTTATTGATTTGGATATTCCTGCCCATGATGCAGGTCACAACCCATCCATGCTAGCCCATTATATGTAACACTTGTTTATATTCTCCTATAATTTGTCATAGGAGATCCACCTGACATTCTGGGGTCATTCTTTACTTCCTCCTAATTTGGTAAGAGTATTCATAGACTCTTTAGGCTAATATTGTTCAAGACTGAAGTATGCTTATGAAAGACAACAGTATCTCATTCAGGCATCTCTTCATAATTAATGGTCTTTGAGCAGATCACTAACTCTGGTTGGTTTGTTGGTTACTTTGTGGGTGAAAAATTGTGAACAATTTATAGAACAAACATGCTAGGGATGCAATTGAGTCCCACGTTTGGAGGAGTAAGAGAAATATCTCTACAGAAGTGAGCTGTTCTCTGTCAGATTCTCTTGTTATTACAAAACTAATTTGCCCTCTCAATTTAAAGAACCAAGGTTCAATAAATACCTTCAAGATGCATTAAACTCAAAGGGCTTTAGTAGATGTGGTAGAGACTGTGAAACAAGGTTGTTGACTTTTCTTTTTTGACTACTAACATACTATTCCTTTCTTACAACTACAGCCTAACAGTTGTGAGTAGATCATTCTATGTAACTATTCTGATCTCTGTAAGCCATGTTAACAGTGTTTGCACCCTCAAACTCATATGATGTTTTTGCAATTCTTTTAAATTTTCTCTAAGTAGAAGATAGAGAGAAAGAATAGTACAATGAAAAGAAAAAGAACATTTGATCCTAGCCTACACTTATCCATTAAATAGCCATATAACTTGGACTAATTCTTAATTACTTTAAATATTAGTTTCTGCATATATAAAATAAAAGTGTATTAGATGATTGTACAACTCTGTGATCTAATATGTTGAGGAAGGTAACTCAAAGGGCTAAAATTAAAATGCAGGTGGTTATTATGGGGATGCCTGATATGTGTAACCATGGTTATTATGGGGATGCCTGATATGTGTAACCATTTATAGTTACATATGTTCCTTTAAGATTTTCAAACTAATTGACATATTATCACCTTTGATGCTTATAACAAGTCTTGTGATATAGGGAATGTATGTATTAGAGAAATGAAATAATTTGAAATGAAATAATTCTCAGTTGTTATAGGGCAAAGCCCTGACTAGGACCTGTCTCCTGACTCCAAGAGAGTACTCTTTCTAATACATTGCCTCCTGATATCTAGATAATAGCTTTAGAAATACATTTATATATCTACATATATATATATATATATATATATATATATATATATACACACATATATACCATCTATCTATCTGTCTGTTTATCTCTCTAGTATGTCTGTGTGTTTATGTGTGTTTCTATCTATATGAAAAAAAGTCTTCATTTTTTCTTAGTAATGAACACTTTACCTTTTTAAAATTGAGTTGATTTTATGACAGAAATGAATTTGTGAAGAAAGAAAAGCCAATGTTTGTATTTTGGAGGGATAAATTCAATAGATGAAAATGAAAGGGGAAAAGGAATATGTGACTAGGAAAAATCAATGAAAATGATGGAAAATATCCTGGTAGAACAAAAGGGAGCAGGTGGAGAAAGCAAATGAGATGAGAGAGTTTCAGTGAGTGGTGAGCCTCAAAAATGAAGAGTTATTGTCTTTCATCTTTGTTCATTGTTTGAGTTTCTATAAAATTAATTTGGACAGAAATATCATTCTATTATTTTTTCCTCCATTTCTATACTTAGGGTTCACTCAGAGAAATGTTTATTTCATGTACTACAATATGTTAAAGCACAAACAACTTATATATATTTTTACATCTTTATATCTTTTAACATAGAATATTTTAAAATTAGAAAAATATTTGACACCATAGTGAAGAGAGTTTGGTGAAATGATGTATTTACTTTAGATCAGAATAAATGATAGAGAGCAATGCTTTGTTACAATGAGATTCAGGGAAAATAAAACTAAATTTTTTATAATATATAAATAACTAGCGGGTTAAAAGGCAGTAGATATAGACATATCTAGTTTTAGAGCTAGGAAAGTTTAGTATCAACTCCTATGACACATATTGGCTATATAACTGTGGGAAAGTAATTTTCCCTTGTTCATCTTCAGTTTCCTTATGTGTAAAGTAGAACAAGAATTTGAAGTTAAAATGAGATAAAAATATGTAAGACAATTTGCAAGTTTTAAAGTGCTATCTGTTAGCTGTTATTTTAGGACTTTGATTTGAGTTATTAAATGTTTTGCTTTTATATTACTGTGATACAATAAATTAAAAATGATTTATCTTTATAAAATTTAAATGAATATACATAAATACATAAAATACACACACCTATATATATAGCATAAGATACACATATGTGTTTGCACATATAAGTGAATTAGATATATGTATATATGAACATATGCATTATACACATATGCACACTACTTTGAGCAATTTTCTAGCCCTCATATGTGTATTTTATATATGTATGTATACACATGATATTATGTGTTTATTTAATATGCAGCTGTAGGTAGTATATATATAAATCATATGTATACAATTAGTATACCTGCTGAAGTATTCAAATTAATTTATTATCTTGTTTAACTAGGTTTTCCATCTAATGATGCAGATTCAAATCTGTTCATAGTTGTCCAGCTTGAGTGACTCATCAATATTATACATCTACATTAAAATATAATGTGTGTTTCTACACACATATAACTATATCTGTCTACACAAATATGTATGCAAGGCATACACAAATATAGATACATTTTTCTATAATAGGTAATGTGTATAAAAATAATGTGTATATAGATCCATATATACACATGTAGGATGTTCCAAAAGTCTTAGAGCAGTTGTAAGCTACAAAAACTTACAGTTGTACTGCTTTTTGCAGTGGCATTCTATACACACACACACACACACACACACACACACACATAATACATAAATATATACATATGTATTTAAATATATATGTATGTCCATATGTAGACACACACATCTATCCATTTTTCTGTCTATGTATATATCTATATAGATCAGAGGTGAGATTTCCCCACCTACCAAGAGCCATTTGAACATTTGTAACATCATTTGGTGGATATACAAAATTATCAACCCAAATGACTCAAGCAGTGGGAGGATTATATATATGTAATTAATTATTATTATTTTATTGTTGCCCACGGTTGCCTTAGCGGGGTCAGATCAAATGATTTTGTGGGCCTTATAAATGGCCTGTGGACCAGACATAATTCACCCCTGATGTAAATAGATAGATAGATAGATAAATATCATCTGTTTATCATGTTAGGCAGTGAGAATAACATTGGTTTTAAAGTGAAAGATTTAGTCCTGGGTCTGAAATTTATGAGTGATTACTCCTAGTTACATGTTGTAATCTTTTTGAAGCTTTTCTTCTTTATCATACACTGTGGATGCTAACATATCCCCCATCTTATAGGATTATTGTAAAAAACACTATGAAAACCTTAAAGGTTTTATATATAAGATTATTATTATTGCCTCTCATATCTAATATGTTAGATTTTAGAGGCAGGGTGCCATAGTAGTATAGTAGTTAGAGTCAGTATAGATCTGACTTGATGTGTATTACTGTAATCATTTAAGTTCTTTCAGTCTCAATTTCCTCATCTATAAAATGGGAGGAGCAATTATTTAACAACCAGGGCTGTCATGCGATTCACATGAGATAATATGTGTAAAGTGTTTTGCAAATCTTAAAGTACAATATAAATTTTAGTTATCATTATCTGTTATTCCTCAATTCCACGCCCTGTCTGTTCAAGAAAAAAACAAAAAAACAAAAAACAGTAGTTTTATAAATGTACTTTCTGAAAAGTTAATGCTGAAAATTCTTTCTTTTGATGAACTCATAATTGTCCAAAGTCTTTCTAGTTTGTGGTCTAGTCATTTTTCTGAGTCAACTTGCAGCTGTGTTTTTGTAAGTAGAAGGCAAAACCTTTAGAAGGCAATTTATTTCAATGTTATATTTTCAATGACTTCTCATCACTAACTGAATAGCACCCAGAGTAGAGGAGTTGTTGAAGTAAACTTTCAGTGCTAGTCAGAGCACATACATGACTTAAAGCTCTAGGTAACCATTTGGGATGGTGTAATTTGCATATTTATATTTATTCTTTGACCCAATGAGATTATGTTCTATAAGAAGATATAGGAAGAGGAGAAAATTATCAGAATAACTAGGCATCATCAAGTAGGCCAAGATTAAATAATGAAACCTTCAACAGGCTGTAATAGAATAACATTAAGTCTGTGGAGTGCAGTGGGCAGTTAAAGGCAATAATGGTGGCACCATGCTGGGAGAGCATTTATTTTAGTTAGAATTTCTTATGGGGGGTGATTGCACATTATGATAGAAATAGCTATGCTAAATGCATGGAGATTTTGTGCTAGAAATTGAGAAGATTAGGGCCCCTTACACCAGATAACGGCTCACTGGAGAAATGTAATAGTGGTGAAGTAAAATCTGAAAACAGATGATTTCCTATTTAATAGTCCATTGACTTTCTTCCTAGAGTCATCAACTCTATAGTGATGGCTGTGCTCTTTATTTTCATTTCACAATCAAACACAAGCTGTTTTGATATAGTTTGAAATGACTCCTTCTTTCCCCCCCACCCCCATCACAGGCTTTTCCCTAATAAACTTACATGCTTCTCTACCTTGGGTCAAGCTACTCATTTTTGTCACATTTTCAGTATAAAGATTACTTCTGAATAAATGCTGGTTTATACATTTGGTAGTTCTCGTCAAAAGGCATATTCATGCTGTCTACTATAAATTCAAATATTTCCAATAGCAAAGTAGAAAAGCCTGCCTTACATCAATTATTTAAGTTTTATCTTCATTAATAATATTAAATTACTGATATTTGTGCTCTAGATACATTTCCTCTTGTCTTCTGACCATATTTGAAAGAGATAGCATCTAATATTTTGTTTCTTATGTGATTTTAGCTGTGATTTTTGCCCCGTTTTGTATAAATTCCACCATCTGCAGAGGGCAGACTTTTGCTTAACTTAGATTTCTTTATAATAAATCTGCTGTAGAGTTAGAATCAAGAACCTGGATTCATATTCTGAACCCCTGCTTAGTAGCCCATGTCAGTAAGTCTCTCTGAGGCATATTTTCCCTATCTAACAAACTGGGTTAATAATACTTATAATATGTATCTCACAGTATTGTTAAATTAAGAATGCTTTGTAAACTTTAAAAGTGCAAGACAAATTTGATATGTTAAATCTTGTACATTTATTTTTAAGATGGAAATTGTCTCCAGATAAAGAAGAGCTGTTTTTCCCTTCTTGTGTTTCTGTTTGTTTCTTTCTCTATCTTCCTCTTTTCCTCTCTTCCTCTCTCCTTCTTTCCCTTCCTCCCGTCCTCTCTTCCTCCCTCCCTCCCTTCCTCCCTTCCTCTCTTCTTTCCTTCCTTCCTTCCGCCTTTCTTCCTTCCTTCCTTCCTTCCTTCTTTCCTTCCTTCCTTCCTTCCTTCCTTCCTTCCTTCCTTCCTTCCTTCCTTCCTTCCTTCCTTCCTTCCTTCCTTCCTTCTTTCCTTCCTTCCTTCCTTCCTTCCTTCCTTTTCCCTTTTGTCTCTTTTCCCTGTTCCCTCCCCCTTTCTCCCCTCCATACTTAGGGCTTCATAATGTTAGAGGTTAGATTATAGGTTTATTAGGATTGTGTACTGTGTTGTCAGCACACCCTAGAAGAGAATTCCCATTGACCTTGGCTCTCTCTTTCTTTCTATGAATACACAAGCCCTTATGCTTACCCATGAACTTGATGATACTTCATATATTTTTAAGTGTTATCCTTAATAACAATCCTGTCAGAATTCATGTATTTTTATTACTATTCAAACAAACAAGGAAAACTTGAAGCTTACAGGAGTTAAATGACATAAAATCTCATAACTAGTAAATGGCATAGGTGGAATTCAAATTCATATTTTCTGACTCTAAATCTGTATTTCTATGAATTAGTGATATGAGGATTAAAAAATATGGTCACTACCTCAAAGAGTTTGTGTGAAGTAATTTTCTGACCATTTGTCTCTGGCACTGTTGCCAGCACTATAAGAAAATGACAAAAAGGCCTCTGGAATGTTGGGGAAAATCATCTTTGAAGGATTCATGGGAATACATGTGAAAATCTCTCTGGCTGTGGATGGCACTATCACAAATCTATTGGAATTGCCTTAAATTACCACATTTTTAAGGACATCCAAGTCTATTACAGTTAATCATCCCAAAATCTTGTTATTATAGTGTACAATGTTCTCTTGGTTCTGTTCACTTCACTTAGCATCAGTTCATATTAAGTCTTTTCAGGCTTTTCTGAAATCAGCTTGCCCATCATTTCTTAGAGAAATAATATTCCATTACCATCATATATTATAATTTATTCAGCCATTCCCCACCTGATGGTCATCCTACTCAATTTCTGGTTCCTTGCCACTACAAAAAGGGATGCTTCAAACCTTTTTGCCTATGTGGATCCTTTTCTTTATTTTATGATCTTTTTGGAATACACACTCAATAGTGACACTAGTAAATCAAAAGATATGCACAGTTTCATAACCTTTTGGTAATAGTTCCAAACTGCTTTCCAGAATGACTGGATCATTTCACAACTCTACCAATGATGCATTGGTGTCCCAATTTTCCATTATCCCTTCCATTATTTATCATTATCTTTTCCTGTCATCTTAAACTCCTCTGAGAGATGTGCATAGTTGTCTTAATTTGTATTTCTTTAATCAATTATGATTTATAGCCTTTCATATGATTGGAAATGGTTTTAATTCCTTCATTTGAAAATTGTCTGTTTATATTCCTTGACCATAAAAAATCCTTATTAAACTACAATACAATATAAAAATGAACTATTTTTATCCTTCTTCATTTGAATGTATTACTTCATTTGAATGTATTCATTTGAATGAATTAGAATTTTAAAACTCCTGTAATAGTTCTTTTTCACACTGTACAGAAGTTTTCTAGTCAAAAAGCCTAGATTTTTATTTCTTGGATCACAGATAAATTATTTTGATTGCTAACTTACAATTTTGTTTATCCATTCATATCTTTTGTAGGCTAATGAGATATTTTTCTAATGTGGTTGCTTATTACCTGGCTTTGCTACTTTGCACAGCAATATGCAATTTCTGGGTGTTTAGTTAATTTTAGATTATTGAATGATGTCATTTTAGAATATGTAATTCTTGGCATCAGTACTTTCTTTTCATGATTATACTTGGATTGTTCAGTAACTTCAATGACATGGAAATTCTCTCTTCTGGTACAGATTGTAGGTTTTCCAAATCATTCTGTCTTGTGTTTTTATTGTCCATATTTCCCCATAAATTCTCCATAGAAGCTTTATCCAACATTCCAGGGGCCTTCTTTTTGATCATTTTCCTTTATTTGGAACAATAATGTTAGAGACAAATGGTAACAAATTTATCCTTGAGACTTGCTTCTTTACTGCTAACTTTTAATTCAAATGATATTATATATTGAATCCTTACTTTTGTTAATTATCATTAAAAGTATACTTTTAATATACTTTCCTGCTTTTTTATTAAAGTTTATTTCAAAACACATGCATAGATAATTTTCAACATTCGCCCTTGTAAAACCTTATGTTCCAAATTTTTTCCCCTTCCTTCTCCCCATCCTTCCCCTAGACAACAAGTAATCCAATATATGTTAAACATGTACAATTATTCTATATAGAGTTCCACATTTATCATGCTGCACAAGAAAAATCAAACCAAAAAAAGAAAAAAATGAGAAAGAAAACAAAATGGAAGCAAACAACAATTTAAAAAAGTGAAAATACTATGTTGTGAACCACACTCAGTACCCACAGTTCTCTCTCTGGGTGCAGATGGCTCTCTTCATCACAAGACCATTGAAACTGTCCTGAATTATTTCACAGTTGAAAAGAACCACTTCCTTCAGAATTGATCATCACATAATTTTGCTGTTGCTGTTGTACTTTGACATAAACTCTCTATTTTTGGGCTCTGTTGGCACAATTTTCCTCAAACTGTATCTATTTTCTATTCTGTTCTTAGAATGCGTAAGCCTTCTCAGTCCACTGCCAATTTACATGTTCTTTTGAATTGCTCTTTCTATTTATCTTGTACAAAGCACATACATGTTAATCTGTCTCATTATTTTACCAAAAAGATTCATTTCTGAATCTCATTCCTTATGTGGTTTCTCTCCAAAAGAACTTAGTGCAAAGATATCTGCCATCTTATTTGTCCTCATCATGTTCTTAATGATGGTTAACCAATGGAGCAAGCATTTATTGTGAATTTACTATATGTCAAGTGTTTTGCTAAGCACTGGAAATACAAAGAAAAACCTAGTCTCAACCCTCAAAGGAGTTAGATTTAACTGGAGATGGGGGCAGATAAGGTATGCACAAATAGATACTTGATAGATACATACAGAGTAGCGAGAGGGTAGCTAGAGAGGAAAGAACTGAAATCTCAAGTACTGACTATGACTTTCTGAAGATGGTAACATTTAAGCTGAGTCTTAAAACAAGGCCAGAATTTTATGTCTTATTGATTAGGGGGGAGAATATGTCCATCATGGAGGTCAGCTGGTAAAAAAGCAGTGTAGAAATAGAAGATGGAATGTCATGCCTAAAGGATATTAAGTAGGCTAGCATAAAAAGGATAATAGATTCTATAGAGAGGAATTGTATATAAAAAGATTGGAAAGACAGGAAGAGTTTGGGCTAATTTTTAAATCCAAACTGAGAAGTTTATTTTTGATCTTAGAAGTAATAAAGAAACAGTAGAGCTTATGTGGGACAGGGATGGGGAGGATTTTGAATCAGACTATTTCAGGAAATTTATGCATTAGGTTGGATCAGCCTTGTGCTTTAGGAAAATCATTTTGACAGTTGTGTGGAAGATAGATTGAATTAGGGAATTAGGGAAAGATATGAGTCAGGGATACCAATTGGGAGCCCATTACACTAGTGTAGGTGAGATGTAATAACACTCAAACCATGAGAGGCTTTGTGAATAGAAAGAAGGGTGTGGTTACAAAAGATATCCTGGAGAAAGAAATAAGATTTAATGATTGATTGAATATGTATGATGACTGAGAGTGAGTAGTCAAGGATGATGTAGAAGCAAGTGGTCAATCAATCAATCAACAAGCATTTATAATATGTGAGGATGTGTTAGGTAAAACGTGAATGTTAGGGATATAACTGAAAAGCAAAAACATCTACTGTCCTCTTGGGACTTGCTTTGTAATGGTAGAAACACCATATATAAATAAAAACATTTATCTTTTATAAATAGAGAACTGAAGCTCTAAAAGAGAAACTATTCAAAGCCACAGTTTGAAAGTAGATTGAAAAAACATATCCTTAATTTTTACATTAGCCATTGTGTCTCCCCTTTTCATGCCATTTTTTATTTCTCTGTTGTAATGTCCCATTGAAACTTTAATTTAAAATGAACTATCATTTTTTTTTCCAACTCTTATTCATGGCTCCTAAAAACTTGTTATTTTTTCTCCTATGCAACTTCAATTATAGCTTCACATTTTAGAGGTGGCTACTTCTTGACTGCTAGATTTAATTTGATTTGGCTTCACTGAGTTTATTGTTGTATGTGGATTTGCAAAGGCTGTAAATTATGAAGGTATTTTTTAAATAAGCAAGTAAAATGAATGGTTACAGCAATGATATTACGTAATACTTAGGTAACTGGGCTTATTGAGTTAAGTGTGATCATGAAATTCTTCACTTTATTTTTTTATTTATAAAAAAAATCACAAAAATGAGATTTCAGTCTCCATTTAGTCCAGATAACTTAGTCTTATTACATAACATTTTCCACGTGGATCATTCAATGAGGGACTATGGAAGAATTAGTTTAAAGCCATAGTCACTATTGCAAGAAATCTAAACTTTCATCCTGATGATAGTGGGTTAATAGAGTCATCTTTCAAAGAATGCAGAATTGACAAAGCAGTGACTCATTAAGTTCAAAACTCATCATTTCCTTTGTAAGTCCATTACTTCACAGAAATTCAGTCTGTGAAAACTGCAAAAGGAAAATTTTCAAATGCATGCAAATAAGAGACCGAATTTATAAGTCTGCTGTAGGCATAACGATTTTCAACTATGAGTCATGTTAGCTAAAATGACAAAAAATTTCCACTGTAAAATCTATGATAAAGAACATTACTTCAGAAATCTTCAAATGAGAGTGGATTGCACAATATTTAGCAACATAACTTGAGTTTGTTAATTACTAGAAATTTGAAAATATGTTCATCTAATTTTTTTTTTAGGTCACTGAATTGTTTCTGATAAATGGTGAATGATACCTATGAAGTATGTGAAGAACTCAAAAGTCCCAGTTTATAAAGTTATGTAATTTAGAATGAATCACAATTCTGCTATGGATTATATTTGAATACTAAAACAGAGAAAGTTAAATAGCCTTTTTTCCCTCATAATAATTAATGAGGCTATTTTACAAATAAGAACCTATAGGAGGAAAAATTTGGGCTGAATCACATTTCAGAAATTGTTTATTGTAATCAACAATCCCAAGTTGTTCAACTTCCTCAAAACCTATCCTTTTGGTGTCAGGATCCTCCTGTTATTGCCATATGATTGTGAACCATAAATCATGACAGTCTTAGAACAACCAAAATTTCAGGTGACCTAAACTTTAGGATGCTGGAAAAATGCAAGGTGAAATGGAAGGGGGCTGTGGTTCATCAGCAATGATAACCTGCAAGTGAAAAGTGGTGTGAGATATCCAAGACATGTATGGCTGTAAAAAAGTTTGGTTATATGGTGAGTTTAGGGTAGAATAGGTTGACAAATTGATAATAAGTCTCTTTGTAGAGGATTTACACACATGGGCAAACATTGCATAAGATGACAAAGAGTGGAGGGGTTACAAACTAAATCAGTGGATGGAATATCCACACTTATCCCATTCCAAATTCAATAAAGTTGTGAAGTTTTACCCTTTTTTCTTTTTACATGGAATAAAACCTACTAAGAATAAGGATTGTAGATATGATATAATTAGCATAAGGAGCCCAAGAAGAAGGAAATCTCCTCCTCTTCCCCAAAGCAGGTCCTCTTCCCCTTTTTCCATAAATTTTGTACAAAGAATTGCCTAGAATAATAAGAGATTAAGTGCCTTGACCATATGTGTAAGAGGTGGGATTTGAACCCAAATATTACTGATTCTATTACTCTATGACTACCACAATGCTGATTGTTTACTGGGTTATTGAAAACAATTCCTGATATTGCTATTTATGCTCTCTCCATAATATGGAGAGCTTTCTTCCTTTGGTTTGCTAAATGGGAGTGGAGGTTCCCATGACAAATAAATAATCTCAGATACTTCTGAAATAAAATATACAATTCACTTTTAAAATGAATAATACTTTTCCAACTAAGAGCTCACTTACTAGTATAACTTCTAATTACTATATGAAAATCAATAACCTAAAATAGATACGCAGTACATTTTTTTTTGTTTTTCAGTGATTTTTGAAATTTTTCTTATATGAGAATTAATGCTTCTGATTATTTTAGGCTACAGCAGAAATGCAAATTTCTTTAACATCATGGTATGAACCACAAGAGGACTGAAGTAGTCCTATAAAAGAAAAAAATAGTTCTTTCCTCACAGTTCATTTGTGTTAGGGATGGCTTGTATTAATACTTCCATTTTATCAGTGATAAAATTCAGAGAGATGTTAATATTTTAACCAACATAGAATGTAACAAGTGTTCAAGCTAGGATTTGAACTCAGATTTTCTTTCTTTCAATCACATTTTCTTTGCATTGTACTAGTTTCCTGTTCATTGGCAAAATTGTGCTTAGCATTCATATTTTCTTATTGAAGAACACTAATAGGATTTCCCATTTTTTGGAAAACTGGGAAAAAATTATTCTGTCATGAGGGCCAAGGCTATGAATATGCTATGTACTATTTTTGATGATTTTTTTAATGGAAATGCACATTGGAAATAATATTTAATATCTGTTCAAATTCCATGAATTGAGAGAATTATCAGTGGAAAGAACACAATTTAAATTGTGAAATTTTACAGATAGGAAATTCTTACCATTAGGATATCTATTTCCATTAGTATGAAAAGCTAAATTCAACAAAATTGTGAAGTAGGCAATTATTATTTTAGGCATCCTCTTCATTTAATATTCATATATGTATTTAGATTCACCCATTTGCATTGATCCAAGGTCAGTTTTCTATGTCCCACCTAAATTGTATTTGATAGATAATTTATCAGATACTTATTTTGTGACAAGCACCTTGCTAATCACTAGAAATACAGATACAAGCAAATAAGATAGCCTTCCCTTAAGGAGCTTATATTTTATTAAGGGAAAGCAGAGGTGCTGGAGAAGATGTCTAAGAAGAGGTGAGACATGTTAAAGAAGTGAAGAATTCTAGAATGTGAATTAAGCTAAGAATAAAGTGAGCATGACTGGGGCCATTCCTGATTAATAGCTGTTCATTAATCTTGAGTTGCTTTCTTCTCCCTGCACACATTCACATAGGCCTTAAAGTATGTTTCCTCCACATATCTATTTGTTGTATTTTTCCCCCAAGGGCCATATCAGATGCCACTTTCTTTCCAAAGCATTCTCTGATTTCCTGTAACTTAATGTAAAGTCTTTCTTCTCAATATCTATGTGTGTGTAGCACTTTGTCTGCATCTTCCTTTTATTCCGTTTTTTCCCCAATTTTCTCATACATATTTGTATATGTATCTAAATTTCTTATTGGATTACATGATCTTTATCAGTAAGGAATATTATTTTCCAACTTTCTATTCCTCACACAATGCCTTATTCTATTGAATTGAGTATAAGACATAGTGTCTATCTGATAAGGCCTTACAATTTATTATATAGACATAGACACATGATGACTTAAGCATATATTGGCTCCTATTTTCCCTTAAGTATTCAAATAATTGATCTTGAAATGAATGTTATAGGAGTGTAGGTAGTACTGTTCAGATAAAATGGTTGACCTCCTCATCTTCTCTTCTATCATCTTTCAGCTTTAATTTCCTCATTTGTTAAATGAGGCGTTTGTATTAGATAAATTTAAAGCTTACTTTCATATTGATTCTGTGATTTAAGATAGTTTCAGGTGATAATCTGGAGTGGGCTTGGCCTGATCAAGCCAATATACAGTTAATCATGTATATTTTGCTTTACCCATGATGATTTACCAGCTAAACTTCGAGTCCTCTATTCTAGCTGCTTCTGTATTCAATCATTGAGAAAGTGACTTTTGTAGTCTGAGACCTTGGTACTCTGAGCCTATTATATATTCAGAAATATATCTAATTTCCATGGGGGGAGGAATTAAGCTGTAATTCCACAGGAAAATAGTTTCTATCAGTCTATGTATAGTAGGTGCTTCAAATATAGTCATAGTAGTAGTAATAATAATCATTATCACTATCATTGTTTTTGTTATTTATTATTATTATTGACAATACATGACAAATCCCAATGCCAAAAATACTGACAGTATCCTAGACAACTCAACTAAAGAATTGTACTAAAATCAGATCATTATCAAAGACTATAGTATTTGTCTATAAATGCCCAAACACAATCTTAATTAATACAAAATTCAATAATAATAATTTTTGTTTACTGTAACCATCCCAGATATCCATAATCCTCAATCCACATGGAATGAAAAGCTTTTAAGTTATAGAGATACAATCAGGGAGATCAATAATGTAGGAATAGAATGAAGCACAATTCACTCCTTCTTTCCTGTCTGTTGTTTACTGTTCTTTGAACTGAGAATGTTTTCAGTGAACCTAGAGTATGAGCTTATATTCTAATTCTCTTATTTCATTACAAAAAACAGTTATTTTATCTCCATGTCCATATTGTATTGAAGAAAAAAAATCAAATAATAAGATAAGAACTTATCTGAAGCCCATAAAAATGATTAGATTACTATTAGCATTATCTTAGTTGAACTATATTAAATATTATGTGCATCACTATACTGTTATTATTGATAATACTTAAGTATAGCTTTATGGTTTATAAAATATTTTACTTACCCTGTGGGGCTTCGAGAGACTACATGATTTATCCATATTTATAATTTGTATGTCAGGGCTGGAGCTTAAATCCAAGTTTCTCTAGTTTCAAATTAAATAGGCTTTTTCCAAGGTTACATTAATTTTGTGTGAATGAAAACACATCCAAGTTTGTACATGCTTCTGGGAATCAAGATAGTTCAAATAACACTTCTTTTACTTATTATTTGTGACCTTGGACATGGCACATGATCTCTCTGGGTATAATTTTCTTTACCTGTGAATAAGAAAGTTCAATTAGAAGATATATAAGAATCTTTCTAGGTCTAGGTCCTGTGAATGAATGAATGCATAAATCAGTCAATCAACATGCATTTATTTAGTGGCTACTATGTGCCACGGACTATATTAGATCCTATAGATATAAAAGCAAAAGTGAAATAAATAGTTTCTCCCTTGAAAGATCTATAAAGATGAATCTCTATAAGTTTCCTGTTGGTATTTAAATCATTCAAATAATTTGTTCAGCAAATATTTTTGAACTCTCATTGTTCTAGAAGCCATGAGGGATACAAATATAAATAAAACATAGTCCTACTTTTGTATGAATATTTAGTTTAGGAATGAAGAAAAATAAGTATACAAATAACTGTAGCATAAAGTAGACTATTGTAAGCATCATAAGGTAAGTACAAAATTCTTTGCGGTACATTTATACATGAGACTTAAAAATAATTTTTGGCATTTTGTAATATGGTGAGATTTGAATTTTTCAGCACACTCATTATATAGGGAAGTCTAGAAAATGTTATATTCATTCTTAAATCATATTGGCAGAGTTAGTAAAGGTGGAAATCTCATCTTAGATAAACGATTTGGGAACAATATTATTGTTAGACAATACTTGAGAGTTCTTGATTCTCCTGTTTTGAATGTTAGGTCCAGTGGGATTGTATAAATACTTGAAACAAAGTTGTATTCTAATTTCTGGTTTAGAAATTAGCATTTTTCTTGCTTCTTCTATTTCCCTATTTCCTCCCAGTTTTCTTTGTCTTCTCACACAGCCATAACCTCAGGGAGCTGAATATATACTGCTTTTAAAATATGGTAGGATACAACTCAGCAGCTGGCAATATTTTCCATCTAGTTGACAATTTACTGCACGTATATGCTTTGCTTTTCTTTGGGTGGAGAAAAGGCAAAATGATTGAGCATTTTTCTCTGTGAGAGAGAAACATTTTTCTCTTTATCAGTAAAATAACTGATAAATGTCTAACACAGCTGTTACAGACAGTACAGTGCTAAGAATGACAGTGATAAAGTTTAGCTCTAGTATATACTTTATGTATCTACTTTTTCTTTCTTAAAGATCTGATTCAATTCCACAAACACTTTTTAAGTGCCTATCACATGGAAAATAATGGGCATTATTATTTTTATTATCTTTCAACATTTTCAAGTTTCCAGTACTATAGTTAGAAAATATTACTCTTCCTTTCTACAAAGTATTGACAAAGTATTTACAAAGTAAACTTACTCTGATTTGAAAATAACATTATAGGGTCATAGATCCAGAACTAGAAAGGACCTCAGAAACCATCTAATCAATTCATCTCATTTTACAGATGAGAAAACTGAGGCTCAGTGGGATTGGGGAGGTGATAGTAAATTGATAAGCTGGAAAGAGTTTGGAAGAGATCAGCCACGATAATAAGGGGGACCAGTGTCCTTATCATACAATAATTGTTTGAAATAACTGGACATTAACATGGAGAAGACTCAGAGGAGAAATGATAGCCATCTCTGTTATTCAAAAACCTGTCAAATTAAGAAAGAATAGACTTGTTCCATTTCATCCTAGTGGAAGAAATTAGGAGAAATTGGGTGGAAATTGTAGTGGCAAATTTAGTCTTGATGTCAGAAACAAGAATCTATTATTTCAGTGGTCAAAAAAATAGAATGAATTGCTTAGAGAGATGATAGTTCATCTTCCTTAGAAGTTTTTAAGCAAAATTACGACAGCCACTTCTCATATATGTTATGGGGATTCCTTTCATATATATGTTGGACAGATGGCAGCTGAGATCCATTTCAACTCTTAGTCTGTGATTTTGTCATATGAATTGTTCAAGGTCACAGAAAGAAAATGTCAGAAGCAGGATTTATACATGGATCCAAAGAGTGCAGAAAGAATAGATTTCCTGCTGTGTCTCAATATCTTATCTTATTATAAAACTTCTTCCACTATTAAGTTAAATGCTCACATCTGTACTGTAAATTTCACTGTGATCATATATTCAGTTTCACTGAGGTTCTTATTACATGTAGTTTTTTTTGATATATAAAATAGAATAATGTTTTTAGTGAAGTTTAAGCCTGAACCAGTTAATATAGGTGTATAACTTTTTTTTAATTTGAGAATTTTAATTTAATTTTTTTTTTTAATTTGAGGATACCTTTTTTTTGTGTGCTTCTTACCTGAAAGTGAAACACACACACACACACACACACACACACACACACACACACGGGGAGAGAGAGAGAGGGAGAGAGGGGAAAAAAGGGAAGAGAGAGAGAATAGAGAGGGAGAGGGAGGCATAGTAGAAAGGGAGGGAGGGAGAGGGAAAAGGAAAGTTAAGCCCTGGCTAAATATAATGATTTTCTTTTTCATAGAAAGTTTGGAAGAACAGTATTTCTTGGATAAATTCTTATGCTAAAGATATTCATAGAAGACATTGATTCTTCATTAAATATGGTTACAATTGGTTATCCTGTGCTTTTATAGGCAGCCAAGAAATACTTAGTAAGAGCATCTGTGGATACAGAAGATTAGACCAGTGATTGCCCAGAAGTCAACAGAAACTACTGAAACTGAATACTGTCATCTAAATGCTTACAAACCCTACAAATGCATAATGTCCTCATGAATTCATTAGAGCTGAGCTTTGATAATAAACTTGTAATGTAGATATGCTGACAAACAGGGAATCAATCAAGTGTGACAGCACAGAGCATAAACATTCATAATTGCTTGTTTAGACAGCAACAGAATCAAAGGCAGTTACATTGATGGCTAAAGTATCTGGAAATAAAGAGAGGAATGGTTATTGATGGAATTTAAAACACACATAGAAGATACCATATTGCCAAATATGCCACAGTAATGATTGCATATTTGAACAATCCAAAGAAAGAGATGCATAATTGTGCAAGCCCTTATTTAATGTCCCACACATGGTTCCTACTCTTTAGCATTGTCTGCCTTCACCATAAATTAACAAAGGGAAAAATTAGAATATATGAGGAAAATGTATTTCAATTTTTGAAATATAAATTGTAGACTTTTCCCATTTTGTTTATTTTATTTTATTTAAAGTTTCAGGAGGAAAAAAATCACTCAAAAATAAGGGAGTAAATTATGCTTGAAAGCTTTAAAAATTACTATAATTTTGGTAACTAGAATTCTGAAGCTCCTGCATAGTAGTATAAAATGGAAGTAATGTAGGTGTATCATTTTTCTTCTTGAGAAAATGTCTTCCCACTAATAGCCAATGATGCATTGCTAGATCATTCTTTTAAAGACCTTAAAGCAAAACAAAATTATTGGATCTTCTTTAAGTACAATTTATCTAAATTCTGGGGATTTCTTTCACAGATAAAAAGTTTTCTTATACCAAACCATCTTTATATATCATTGATATATTGTATTTTATTAGAAAAATGCATTGTTTTCCTACAAAAATGTTTTCTTGAACTAATGTTAAACATTTCCTTCCAACTTACTTGATATTTAATTTGACACAATGACATATGGAAAATAACTGAGTAGAAAAGTACAAGAAAAATCTATATCCATTTAGGATTTAAATGCTGTGGGGAGATATATAAATGTCTCGATTATCTATTTGAGTTGAAAAGGAAACTGTTGTATATAATCTTGGAATAATGAAACTTTTAAAATATCATCTTTGGTGTGTCTATTCATGTTCTTTTCATAGTTCAAATGAAAATATTCAATAATGGAAACAGTATTGTTAAAACCAGACTCAGTCTGTGGGGTCAGGTGGACTTGATTGTTTTCCCATTTTGCACATTTTTTTTTCCTGTGGCCTAATTTTATTCTGGGAATAGATGCCTTCACCTTTCAATCACAATGTTTTGTGATCTATTTAGCCTCTTCTCACTGTTTTCTCTCTTTTTTTCTGTCTGACTACTATATAACTTTTCTGAAAATAAAATGAAAATAATTTAATAAGGTAAAACAGGTAAATTTCTTGTATATATGTTGCAATGGAAGCCAAATTCCCATTATTTCTGGATTGGAGGCAGAAAGAATAAAAGTAAGAAACCTATCACATAAAGAATAATGTACTTAATTTTGAATGGGACATCAAAGATAATAAGGTTTTCCTGCCCTAATGAATATTATATTTGTGCAGATGAAAAGTTGCATATAAATAATTGAGAGGTGAATGTGTATGTATATTGTAGAAAGTGTGTTTATATATTTTAATCCTTCAAAATTTCTTTTCCTTCATTGCCATGGCTCCAGCAATGAAGGCTATAAGCTCTTTTTCCCAACTCACCATGATATATCTTACAAGAGTGTTGTGATGGAGAAAAATGTTTATTTTATAGAGATGATGAACTTCTCCAAATTCAAAAAGGTTGGTTCCTAGGTCTATGCTGGAAATCTTCCCAAGATTATAGTATCTGGAAGAGCTTATCCTCTTCCCGAAATAAATTTCAGGAACTCTGAATCACCTTTATGACATGAGAAAGCAATTGATTTATTAACTTATAATAGGTCTCATATGTTTATAGAATTATAGGCAATGTACTTACATTACTTAAAGTTTTAGTGTGTATTAAGTTTCTATGTAATGTCTAAAAGATTAAATCCAGGGTAACATCTGTAAGGGCTATTCATGGATTTTGCCAATTATAACATATCCGTTAATGTTGGAGATAAACCTTGAGATTTCAGGTTCCCAAACTGGTAAACTAGACCAGGCACTTGTACCAATGGAATCATCCAGGAAAGAAAAATATCTGGGGCAGATCTGAATTTCAATACTTCAAAGACTTGCAATTCCAGTTGTGAGACTGTTCCTTCCTCCAAAGTCAATCACTGCCCTTTCTTTTCTTAGTATCTGATCTAATGATTTTCTGTACTCTCAAACATTCCTCCCACCCTATTCCTCCCATCATTTCTTGATGTCCAATCTTTTGGTGATAAACTTCTTTAATATTGGTCTGAGAAGGCAGATATGTAGATATATAGTCATTGGCATTCAAAGATTTTCTGGTTTGGTAGAACAATATCAACATATTAAACATATATTGAACTCCTTAGCACAGATTTCAAAAACCCTAAGTCATCTAAAGGCTCTAATGAAGCCTTTGTTATCCATCATACTTGTCTTTAAATTGGTAAATCCACAGCCTACAAGATTTAATACTAGGCATCTAGTGCTGAATGTAGAAGGAGAAGTTGAACTACCAATTGTCTTTTTTTTTTTTTTTTTCCCCCTATCATTTAGGTCCTTGTGCTGAGGTGGATATTGGATGAATATTATCAGTTGGTGGTGATACTATTGCTAATGGAAGAGGGATGCATTAAAAAACAGCCCTTTTTGACAACCCTTTATTAGCTATCAGCAATTAAATATATTAAGAACTCTTGTTGTGCACACTCTTTCAACCACAGAACACTAAGGATGTATATGTTATAATTACAATTATCTGTTCTTCTTATTGTCCTGCAGAGGAATGCACTGTAATTCTGGCAGCCAGGCTGCATAGTTGGCTTGCTTTCCTTGGACTGCAGATGTCTAATTGCAGGCAACCATTTCATTTCAAATGGCTCATTAAAGTAGAAGCCATTTAGAATGCGTAACATGGATCTGCATCCATGATTATGCATTTAATTAGAAAAGTGAGTTTTTTTTTCTTTGTATGATGGTTTTATAAAATACTCTTTTTTATTCTGGCAGAGTTGAAATAGCATGCTTAATTTATTCTCTGTGTGTGTGTGTGTGTGTGAGAGAGAGAGAGAGAGAGAGAGTATGAGAGAGAGAGAGAGAGAGAGAAGAGAGAGACTGATGATAAAATCATAACATCTATTAATCTAGATAAATTAGATACTATCATTTTAGAATTTTTTCTTTATGTGTTTCTCACATGTTTTTCTGTCTGGATTGCATTTTACTTTAATAAGTCAATTTATAAACTTATTTAACTATCATTTGCTGATTATCATGCCAAGATAGTAAAGAATTCCTTTACTAGTTAGTTCACTGCTTCCAGAGATTAGATGGATAAAATATATTATTTTTTCATATGCAAGAAATACTTCTGATGTGGTAGGATGACTTAATTCTGTTGCATGGGGAAAATGTGATATGAAAGCAATCACTCAGAAATGAAGTGTTTACTTTGGTAGTCTCATTACTTCCACCAGGGATTTTCTGGTTCTGAAATCTACAAATACCACTCTCAGAGTAGAAGCTATGTGTTTGTCATAATTCTGTGAAGACAGTGTTTGAACTGCAATTAGTTGTTCAACTATTGAGTGAAGGTTTATGTAAATAATTGCAAATTATTTGCAAATTACCTTAGCCTTTTTAGATCAACAAAATTGCACATATGAAATGTCAGTATATTTCACACTAAAAAAAGAAAAGCTTAACAGTTTTTGCCATGCTTTTTAAAAAATCTATTAAGGATACTTTAAAAAGTGTTATTCATTCTATTACCTGATTTTTTAAAATTGAGAGTAGAAGGTAGAGCAGAGAATTGTTTTTATTGAGCATCTTGATTGGTTTTAAGGGAAAAAATAACAATGAAGGGTCACATAGAAGCAAAAAAAATAACTTGATTGTATTATTCAGTCTAAAAAAGATTGACAGATATTGGTTGAGAGGGAAAAAAGAATGAAGGAGGGGAAGAGGAAGTAAAAAGGAGAGTTCCTCAACAGATCTTCAAATATTAAGAAATTAGTCTATTTTGATATTTTTTTGAGTGGTAGACTTAAAAAAGTCTCATCATTACTTTGAAGTCTTCATTATCTGATTAATTTTGTAGCTCTTCAGTTACTCTTGGTGCAGATTTGCTTTTCTGCATGAGATATGAAGGAGAAAGAATGAAAGGAGAGAAATATGAAGAGTGATCCATTTGATTTGAATAAAAAAGAGGGGTGTTTAATTTAATTTTTTTGTATCATAGACAACTTTGATAATTTGGTAAAGCCTAAAAGTCCGGAATACTTCTCAGAATATTGTTCTTAAATTTATGAAAAATAAATTACAATGATATTGAAAAACAATTATATAAATATGTATTACTCTGGGATAAGAATGCCTGATATGGAATAATATAGGGAGTAGCAGTATGAGATAAATTTGGAAAGATAGAAAGTACCTAGAGCAGTGAAGTACACATTGAAGAGTAAGTTTTTACTATTATTAAATTAAATTGAAGGTAATTCCAGATTTCAAAGGGCCTTGAATGTTAGACTGTTGAAGGCAACAGAAACATTGGGAAGAGAGAAAAAGTTTAATTCTCTTTAAGAAGGAATTATGATCATGGCAATATTGTATTATAGGCTTTGTAAAATCTAATTGAAGACTAGATTTAGATCTTGTTATAAATAGATAATTTGAATCCTAACCCTATTGTCAAAACGACATTCATTTCACTTCATTTACTGAAAAACATGAGGCAAACTAGTGAAGAATTACAAAGCAAATTCAAGACACCATTGTTATAAACTGTACATAAAAGTGTTAACAGACAAGGAGCAAGAACAATTTTATAGAAAAGATCTGTTTGTGATTAAGCATTATTATTCAGGATCCACTCTAGAAGATATTTTCCACATATTTTGTTAATGACTTTGACAGTAAGTAGCTGTCAAACCTCCATTAGCCTAAAGAACATAACAACTAAGAGTAGTTTCTAATGATTATGACAGAGAATGAAAGCTGGTAGAATAATAAAAAATTATAATGATTCCATCAGTCTTTCCACAATGTAAGAAGTAAACTATTCATCTATAATATTTCAAAATAAATAGATGCCTAGAAAAACCTGTGATTTTTACTATTGGAATAATCGATTAAATTACCCTTTCTGATTTCTTAGATGCTACCATATTTCCAACTTGTATCATTTCCAGATTCTCTTTCCACAATAAGTCTCAGTTAAGTATTCATTAGAGTTATTCAGCCATTTTTCAGTCTTGTCTGACTCTTTGTGATCCCATTTGGGGTTTTCTTGGAAAAGATACTGGAATGTTTTTCATTTCTTTCTTCAGTGCATTAAGACAAGCAGAGTTTAAATGATTTGCCCATGGTCACTTAGCTAATAAACATCTGAGGCCATATTTGAACTCAGGTCTGTTCAACTCCAGGTCTAGCACTCTATGCTACCATTTATACCAGTTATACAACTACAATATCTCTAGTTTCTGTCCACTTCACTCTTTTTATTCAATTGTCACTTTAATTCAAGCACTTATCATTTTTTTCTTTCAGCTTTCTTAATGACATTCTTGACTGAAATATCTATTATTATTCTATGATCCATCTTCTAGGCAAGTTACCAGAAAGTTATTTCCATATCACTTCCATGCTCTTGTAGCTTTAGTAGCTCGTAATTATTCCAGGAAATAAAATATAAGCTCTCATTTGGCATTTAAAGTCAATTTGACAAGTTATCAAACTGTGCATACCCTTTGATCCAGCAGTGTTACTACTGGGCTTATATCCCAAAGAGATTTTAAAGAAGGGAAAGGGACCTGTATGTGCAAGACTATTTGTGGCAGGTCTCTTTGTAATGGTCCAAAACTGGAAACTGAGTGGATGCCCATCAATTGGAGAATGGCTGAATAAATTGTGGTATATGAATGTTATGGAATATTATTGTTCTGTAAGAAATGACCAGCAGGATGATTTCAGAAAGGCATCATGAACTGATGCTGAGTGAAATGAGCAGGATCAGGAGATCATCATATACTTCAACAACAACATTATATGATGATCAATTCTGATGGATATAGCCCTCTTCAACAATGAGATGAAACAAATCAGTTCTGATTGAGCAGTAATGAACTGAACCAGCTATGCCCAGCGAAAGAACTCTGGGAGATGACTATGAACCACTACATAGAATTCCCAATCCCTCTATTTTTGTCCGCCTGCATTTTTGATTTCCTTCACAGGCTAATTGTACACTATTTCAAAATCTGATTCTTTTTGTACAGCAAAATAACTGTGTGGACATGTATACATATATTGTATTTAACTTATACTTTAACATATTTAATATGCATTGGTCAACCTGCCATCTGGGGGAGGGGGTGGGGGGAAAGAGGGGAAAAGTTGGAACAAAAGGTTTTGCAATTGTCAATGCTGAAAAATTACCCACTCATATATCTTGTAAATAAAAAAGCTATAATAAAAAAGGGGAAAAATAGAAAATGAAAATAAAATAAAGTCAATTTGACTCCAGCTTCCCTTTTCATTTTACTGTACACTATTCTTCCCACATTCTGCATTATAAATCAAAGACCATTTATTGAGCACTCTCTATGTGCCATCAGACACTTTCCAAAATACCAGAGATACAAATGGAAAAGCTAGATAGTCCTTGGTTTCAATAGGGTCATACTCTAATTGAAATCACCCATCCATCCCCACCTTATAAGAGACTTCAGCTGCAAAGTGCCTAGAGGACAAGATTCAGGGTCTTAAAAGATCTAATTTCAGTGACCAGGGATCTGAAAGGCAGAGAAGATAGTAAAAGCCTAGAGATAATCCATCTTGCTAGAAGCATTATAGTTAGTGACTTCTGTTCCTTATAGACAACATTCCATCTCTCATCTCTAGACACCTGCAAGTTTCTCTTCTCTGTCTACAATGAACTTATTTCTTATGACAACTTCTTAAAATGCTTAACTTCTTTCAAATTCAAACTTGACCACTTTCTACAAAAAGTCTATCCAGTTCTGTATCTCTCAGTTGTTATCCCTAACTCTCAACTTCTGGTAAATACTTTGTTTATATTTTAAAATTTATTTTTTCTGTGTGTATTTTGATTCATCCCTTATGAGAATGTAGTTTGTTTAAGGAAGGACCTGTTTTATTTTTGTCATTGAATATCGTAAATATTAACACTAAATATAAATTAATAGCATTTTGTAATGTAATTTTAAATTTTTTTAAATATAAATTTAATTATGTGAATTAAATTTACATAACCATATTAAATGACACTTTAGTCAAGCTATTTTGTCATTGCTTTATAGCTATCAAATACATTCAAAGGTCTGCCTTTTATCTCTGTGATGTTTATCTTTCATTCTTTACCTTTCATTTTTCTCATTCAGCTACAATTTACATATTATTATCTAGAATTTCTCCCAAGGCAGAATATTAAATCTTGAGGGGAATTTAGTCAATGTGGATGTTCTGTGAACATCTCTATTTCTTATCGCCTTACTGAAATATTTTTCCTAAATCATAAGGCATTTTGAAAAAAGATTTAAAAACATTGTCTAGCATTTACAATATATTCTTGAAGCTTAAATATTTAGAAAAGTCACATACATTCTTTTACATGTTTTAATCTTCTTTATCAACTCTTACCACTTTTCTGACTAGAATATAAATCATTTACTATTTGGGTTTAGGGAAAAACAAGACCATGAGAGAAAACCAAACTTTAAAAAACAACTTTATTATTACTCATAATGAAAATGTATATTAGGTGATCTGCTTTAAAGATAAATGTATAACATTATTATTTAATAAACTGAACAAATGAAACATGCATTGCTTAAATTCTGTGTGGTTTCCAATTGAAAAGGGAGGAAAGAAAACAAGAGAAAAAGGAAAAGAAAGGAAAACAGGAGGAAAAGAAAATAAACACAAAGGGGAAAAAAGATAGGCAGGGAGAAAGGTGTGGTAATAATCCATTTTATAACAAATTTGAAGAAAAAATAACACAACGATTATCTATTTACCTATAAATCAGTTTCTTTTTGAATGTCTTTATTCCCTGAAGCCAACTTTTAAAAAACTGAATTGTTTTCAATTGATTATATGTTAAATAATGTTAACCAAATCAATATTAATTGTAAATATAATAGGATTTTAATATATTTCAGATGAATTTAAGGTTTGTGCTCCTATAAATTGTATTTCAATGAAATATTTAATTTTCAAAGAGAATTATTAAGAATCTCAAATGTTAAAATAGCTAAGTTCTAAACTCTATTTGTTCCTAAAACTCTTGATAGAAAAATATATTAATTTTTAAAATTTAGAAAGAAGAATACATTTTTAGTTTCAGTTATAGTTTCTATTTGATAAAGTCAAAATATAATTTTTACATTTAGCTGGAAAACACTGCAAAAACAAAACAAGAATGATTTTTTATTCCTGTTTTTACTTTGAGAAGGAAAAAAAAAAGATATACCACTCCTTCTTTATTCCCTCCTTTTCAAATAAGAAGCAGTATGCAATAGTGGATAAATGACTGTCTTTGGAATGAGGAAGACCTTTGTTCAATTCCCATCTTGGAGTGTATTATCTGATCATGGGGAAATCAGTTAATTTCTTATTATTATTTCTTCTTATTATTTTTTCAAGACTATAGATTACAAAAAAATTCTGATTTGCATTCATGGAAGAAATTTGAACATGATTACTAAATCATTCTGATGGGAATATAGATTCACATGCACATAGGACTATGTACATATATTTTATACTTTGCCCTTTCTTCACTCTATCAGGGCCAGGCCTATTACTTATTCCAAATCCAAACAGGATTCTCTAGTATCCCCAGGGCATCTATGGCAACTAAATGGCACAGTGGATTGAGTGTCAGGCCTGCACTCAGGAATATTAATCTTTTTAAATTCAAAGCTGGCTCCAGACACTCACTAGCTATGTGACTCTGGGCAAAATGTTTTCTCAATTTGCTCATCTGGAAAAGGAAATGGCAAACTATTACAGTACCTTTGCCCAGAAACTCTCAAATGGGGTCATGAAGAATCAGACACAACTGAAAACAATTGACCAACAAGTATTCTCAGGAAGTTAAAGAGTTTCCTCTGCCATTATCTTAAGCCTTATATAATCTATTTCTCTATTTTAGAGGCACAATGACTTTTCTCCCATTTCCATTTAGCTATTTAGTATCATTCTTGCTTTTATAAAAAAAGATATTTCAAAGTTAAAACAATATATACTTTCAAAGACATGACTAGAAAAAGTACAAATATTACTATTACTGTGTATAATGCTTCCCATTTCTGCTTACTTTATTTTATATCAGTTCATATTAGTAATTCCAGGTTTTTCTGAAATTATCCTGCACATCATTTCTTATAGCATAATAATATTGTCATATTTATATGCCATAACTTGTTTAGTCATTCCCCAATTGATGGGTATCTCCTCAATTTTCTTTTCTTAGCTACTATGAAAAGAACTGCTATAGATATTTTTATTTAAATAGGTTCTTCCCCCCCCACACACCTTTTTGTTAGGGATACAAATATCTCAATAGTATCGTTGAATCAAAGGGTATGTGCATTTTGATAGCTCTTTGGGCATAGCTCCAAATTGCTCTCCACAATGTATTAGTGTCCAGTTTTCCCGCATCCCCTCCAACATTTATCATTTTACTTTTCTGTCACATCAGCCAATCTGATAGGTGTGAAATGGAATCTCAGAGTTGTTTAAATGTGCATGTCTCAAATCAATAGCAATTGAGAACATTAAAAAATATACAATTATAGACAGGTTTGATTTCTTTATCTAAAAACTGGTGATATCCTTTGACCATTTATCATTAGGAAATGACTTCCGTTATTAAAAATTTCACTTAGTTCTCTATATACTTGAGAAATAAGGAATTTATCAGAGATATTTGCTGCAAACATTTTTTCTAAGTTTTCTTCTTTCCTTCTAATTTTGATTTCTGGTTTTGTTTGTCAAAACTTATATAATCAGAATGATCTATTTTACATTTTATAATACTCCCTGTAGTTTGTTTGGTCTGAAATTCTTCCCTTATCATAGATCTTATAGGTAAAATAATCCATGCACTCCTAAATTGCTTATGGTATCATACTTTATATGTAAATTTTGTTTCCATTTTGACCTTATCTTGCTTTATGGTATGAGATGCTGGTCTAAGCCTGGTATTTATCTGCCTTACTGTTTTCTAGTTTTTTCATGCAGTTTTTGATAATGATTTTTTGCCCCCAAAGGTTGGATCTTTGCATTTATCATATGCTAGACTACTAGGTTCAAATACTATAATATAATTTGTATCTAACCTATTGAACTGATCCATCACTCTTATTTCCTAGCCAGTATTGGATTGTTTTGATAATTATCACTTTTAATAGAGTTTGAGATCCTCCTTCCCTTCTTCTCCCCTATTTCTCCTTTTCCTACTTCTCTTCTTTCTCTCTTTTCCTTTTTTCTCCCCCCCCACTCCTTTTGCTTCTTTTTCTCTTCTTTCTTCTTCTCCTCTTTCTCTTCCTTTTGCATTGACTCCCTTGATATCCTTAAGTTTCTCTTTTTCCAGATGAATTTTGTAATTATTTTTTCTAGCTGTATAAATTCTTTGGTAGTTTGATTGTTATGATACTGAATAAATAAATTAATTTAGGTAGAACATTGATTTTTATTATATAGATCGGTTTACCCATGAGCAATTAATATTTTTCTAGTTGTTTAGATCTGACTTTATTTGAATGAAAAGATTTTATAATTGTGTTCATATAGTTCTGAGGTTTCTCTTGTCATGTAGACCCCCAAGTGTTTTATATTATCTAGTTATTTTAAATAGTATTTTTCTATCTCTTGTGGATGGATTTTGTTGGTATAAAATAAACAGGATGTTGATGTCTAACGTTTATAACTCTATTCAGGGTTTTCCTTGAAAAGATGCTGGAGTTGTTTGCCATTTTCTTTTCCATCTCATTTTTATAGATGAGAAAACGGAGGCAAACAGGATTAAGTGATTTGCCCAGAGTATATAAGACACTATTAAGTGTCTAAGACTAGATTTGAACTCAGGTTTTCCTGACTTTGTCAGGTGCTCTAATTACTATGCTACCAGCTGTTCTTAAGGATACAACAACTGGGAAGCAAAGAAAGGAGGAAGGGACAAGGATGAAAATGAGATTTCTGATTTAGAGGATTAGACAATTTAATCCCTTCTCTTGAATACTTCCACCAAATATGCACTAATGTAGGTACCTTCTCATACTTCTTCCAGGATTGACTGTTTCCATCTTTTATCATTTTTGCCAATTCTCATAGAGTGACTTGAAAACTCAAGAGTTTTTACATTTCTCTACTGGGGATTTGGCTTTTTTCATTTTATCATTTTTAGTTTTTAAATCTTTTAAAAATTACATCTTTTACTATTTATATGTTGTTGAATAGCTCTTAATAGTATACATTTCTGCCAATATCCTTTCTTTGAAGTCTGATAAAAATATCTGTATATCTATCTGGGATTTCTTTGATATAACTATTAATTTGAAGGAATAAATTATGCTTTCTCAAGATTTTTTATATAGAGGTAATTTCTTCATAGTCATCCAACTAACTGAAAGTGATAAAGAATATATATTTCTGCCATTTTATTATTTATTTTTAAAAGGAATTAATTGGGGAAGTTCAACAAAGATGTAGCTCTTAACGTTTTCCTGAAATAAGGAGTCTCCTATGCATCATCTCTTCTGAAGAGTACTTGATTTCATTCACAGTAACAAATAAATTCCAACTTAACTCCTGGGCCTTATTATACATTGCTTCCTTATTAAACTCTGTAGTACAGCCTAGCCAAACTTTTCTTCTTTTCATTTGTCATATAAGATACTATATCTCACATCTCTGTTACTTTGTAGTAATTTTTTTCTCATGCTTACAGTGGGATCCTTTTTTATCTAAGCCTTTTAAAATTACTTTTTTGGGGGACCATCTAGGTGGCACAATGGATAGAGCACCAGCCCTGAAGTCAGGAAGACCTGAGTTCAAATTCAGCTTCAAGTACTTAATACTTCTTAGCTGTGTGACCCTGGGCAAGTCACCTTATCCCAAATGCCTCAGCAAAAAAAAAAAAAAAAAAAAAAAGTTACTTTTATTTGAGGGGGGGGTGTCAAAATTAAGATCAAGAAAACCTTTCTACGTGAAAACTTTTCTAATCTCCATTTTAAGTTGCCAGTATCCTTTTTTCAAAAATTACCTTACATTTGTTTGATATATATATATATATACACAACATGTAAATTTCATCTTCCCAAAAGAGAACTCCTTTTACTGGTCAAGTCACAGGTCTAGTTCCTGCCCTCTGTCTAATGTATTTAACAGATATTGTCTGTTGCCTAATAAGTACCTGTTACATTATAATCGGCTGTTACCTAATAAGTGCTTGTTACATAATAGGTGTCTAGTCAATACTTTTAAAATAATAGTCCTTAATGAATGTGAACTGTTTGCATTTTTGTTTTTCTTCCTGGGTTATTTCTACCTTCTGAATCCAATTCTTCCTGTGCAACAAGAGAACTGTTCGGTTCTGCACACATATATTGTATCTAGGATATACTGTAACCTATTCAACATGTAAAGGACTGCTTGCAATCTGGGGGAAGGGGGTGAAGGAAGGGAGGGAGGGGAAAAGTTGGAACAAAAGTGAATGCAAGGGATAATGTTGTAAAAAAAATTACCCAGGCATGAGCTCTGTCAATAAAAAGTTATTATAAAAAGTAAAATAAAATAAAATAATAGTCCTTCAAAAGACATCAAGATAATTATCTAATCTAGGAAAAATAGTGCATGATTATGATGGTCAGTTCCGTGAGTTAGCATAGTTATATATGAGTAAGCATTTTATATCAATAGTTGACTGGACCTAGAAATAAATGGAAGAGATTAAAATCAGACTGAGGATTTTTTGTCAAGTGCTTCAAGCTGTTCCTGGACAAAAAAAAGTCTACCCTCCCCCCCCCCCCCCCCCCCTGCCAAGAACCCAGTGATACTTTATGGCTATAAATTATGGAACCAGATCATCTCAGATGAATCAAAATTACAGATAGCCCAAAATGCAATGGGAAGATTTCTGATAGATGCAGAATATTACCAAATATGTCACATTGAAAAGAAGTCATGTAATGATCAATATATGTGAGATAGGTGGCATAGGTCAGTGGTGTCAAACTTAAGTAAAAATGGGGCCCAGTAAATTGTGCATAAGAATCCCCAGGAATCAACATATTATCTTATTTTAAAAACATAATATTTATTTTGCTATATTTTCATTTGTTATATACTTACCAATTCATTTGTTAAATATTTACCAATTATTCTCTATTTGGGAGTTTGTAGGCAGCTCACCTCTGTATATGTTTGGTATCTGTGGTGTAGTAAGAAGAGTATCTAAGCTGCAATGAGGAAGACCTGAATTCAAATCTATTTTTAGACAATGAGTAGCCATTTTACTCTGGAGAAATTATTTCATTGTGTTCCCCTTAATTTTCTCATCTGCAAATGGGAATAATAATATTATTTACTGCACCCAGTTGTGAACACAAAAGTTTGTGCTCAATATTTGTAACATGTTTTTGTAAAACTTAAATTATATGTTATTATAATATTTGATTAGAAAAATGGGTAATTTATTCACATTGTGGGATGACATATAATCATTCTGATATGGTGGATATTCTATGTATGATTTGTACAATGGGATAGGCAAAAACTGCATAGAATAAGACATTTTGTAAGGTTGTTATTCTCACTTTTTTAATAAGTCCTGGGGCCATATCTTCTGCTGGGATTTAAGAATAAAGCAAAATCAGATAAAGAGGTCATATCTCTTATAAATAAAACATGTCCATTATTCCTGATTCAAGAAATGGAGCAAAATATGCAGATAATAATTTACCAATTTATATTACACTAATTTATGCACAATTTCTTCTGTATATTGTAAGCTCTCTGAAGAAAGAATAATTTTTGTTTTTGTCTTTATTTCTCCCACATCTAGCATAGTACCACACGAATTATAGTAACTCAAAAATATTTGTTGAACTAGTTTTAGAATCAAATGATCCAAGTAGAAATGGAGAAAATATATTGTTTAGTAAGAAATGGCAGAAATATATGTTGTGTCAAACTTATCAGCATGTTATCTGCAAACTTCACATAATTTATGGCCCATTAGGAAAAGTTTTCCTAAGCAACGGTGACATTTCTTGCTTGCTTGCTAGATGATCTATAAAGATTTCCTTGACAAGGACAGAAGTTTACATAGTGGACAGGTACAATGATTCCTCACTCTTCTTCTTCTTCTTTTTTTTTTTTTTTCATAGATATTCAATTCACTGAGGTGCTTTCTATGAAATTGCCTATTAAGACAAGAGCCTGATATATATTATTTACATGATTAAATTATTTCTTGTTCTTGACTACTTAAAAATGACACACTCACAGTAAGATGATGTTTAAAGTATGTCAAGTCTCTCAGCTAAATAGATCATTCATGACTTCAAAGGGTGATCACATACTATAGATTTAACTATCTTTTTCCTTCACAAGAACACAAAAAGATACCTAATTCCTTAGTGTAGGTGCATATGGAATTTTAATTAATTCTATTTCATCTCACTTGATATCATTTAATTTATATTAAGGCAGAATCTGCTGTTATCATGAGCTTCAAGATGGGTGAAGGACGAAATTAGAGTGGAATAAGAGTCAGAAAAAGTTAGTTTGACTTTTATCTTTCACCAGTTTCCTGTGTAGCTTTGACAAGTTACTTTACTTGTCTGACCTTAATTCATCATCTGTAAAATGGGGATAATAATGCCAACTCTAGTTATATCTCAGGATACTCCCCCCCCCCTCCCCTTTTAGTTGGGAGAGTGAATGTGATTTAGTCATAAAAGAAGTTTCTTGCTATAGAAATCGTATGTGTGCTATATATTATCAATGTTCTGAAGTAAGAATCCTTATCAATAAATGCCTACTTGCTTTTTTTATTCTAGAGAGGCAGCATCCTGGAGGGTATGGAGAGCTTACTTTAGAAATTAAAAGACCTAAGTTCAAGACCTACCCCTTACTCATTCTAGTATGTTTTCCCCTGGGCAACTTATTTAAGCTATTGGTATTCTAGGTAATTAAGAGTAAAAATTGTAAAGAAGGTGCTGACTTCCAGTGATATGTGAAATAGTCCCTAAATATCATTCTGCCATTTTCCCTATTCCTGTCAAAATAATTTGCAATGTTTCTTTTTCTTTTTCTTTCTTTATTTCTTTTTTTTTTTTTTTTTTTTTTTAGGGAGAGACATTCTAAAATTTGTGTATTATCATTCTAGAACATAAGCTCCACAAAGGCAGAGATCATGCTTTATTTAAACTTAGTATGTTTTTAATACCTACCACATTTATTGTGTACTTTAGGAACCTATTAAGTGTCTATGTAGGAATTTGATTGAATAAATAGATTAAGAAGGGTAAAATTACACAACCACTTTTTTGGAGAACTTTTTTTGAGGTGATATCTGGAATAAATTACTTTAGATTACTTTAGTACATTAGTACTGCCTGAAAAAAAATGGACAAGATGAAAATAAAATGTCATATTAAAATCACAAAGACAGCATAACCATAGATTTTGCCCTAAATTATGTAACTGACTAGTATTTGGGTGGTTTAAATGCATAGTGCATCCTCAAACGAGGGCCAGACAGAAATCAATATTTTGAAGAGAGTCACATAATCTTATTTCTTATGGGTAGATTTTCATTAGTACAGAAAAAATGAAGATAAAATATAGGAAGGAAGATTATCTTCTATAATTGTATAGTATCATTTCTATGTTCTGTCTCATTTGGAGACAGAATGATCATTCATAACCAATTATTTTCCAGCTAGCATTGCATTTTGCTTTATTCTATAGCTGGCAGGCCATGTACTATGAGGCCTGTGGCCAGATTCTCTACAGGAATATAGGAAATGAAGCCAAGCCAAGAGACACAAGCCAAAGAAAAGTAGAACCAACATGACTAGTTTTGCTATTTTAAAACTCCCATATTTTTTGTCCCAAATTCTGGGCAAATTTAAATAAAATTTGTAATATTTGTTAAAACATAGTGAACGCATAATATTTTGTAGAATAGATATAGAAATAGAACATCACAAAACTGAACATTGTGCTTTGGAATAAAATAATCAAATTTGACAATAGTCTGTACTTGTGTTGTTAAACCCCCAGTTGTGGAAAGTTGTATCATTTTCTATTGTTTAACATAAAGTAGATGAACCAGAAACTCTTATTATTCCCTGCCCCTTTAAAAAAATTATTACACAGTGTATCCTTAATAGTGGAAATGATGAAGAATGCATAATAATTCAAATCTGGAACTTTCTAACAACACCAATACCAAACCCCATATTGCTTAATTGCATAGAAATGACTTGGAAGTGGTATAATTAGTATCTTCCATGCTTATACATTATTTATACTATATTCATATTCATACTACAACTTTGGGAAAAATTGAAAAGAACTTTTTTCTATAAAATAATGCCAGTTGGCAGAAACCTCTGTGTGTATATGGTATGTATACATGAATGTGTGTGGATATGTATGTATATTTTCCAGCTTGAAAGCACTGCAGATCCTTATTTAAGAAGTAGTCATTTAAGTTGCATCAGGAAAAGTAGGTCTTTGATCTTTACATTTACTTTGCAAGATGGGTTTAATTTAAATGAACCAGAGAGGTTTTGTTTTTGAGGAATTGAAATTAATGGTGATGTTTTATCAGAATAAGCTTCTTTATGAATTTAGGGTAAATACTGGTTTTGCTTAAATGCATTTAAACAATTTATTATTCCACAAATGGTATTAATATGTGTGGTCTTTTCTTATTGGATTTGAGAAATACAGAGAGCCACACATTACTTTGCTATACTCTTTGTCTTCATTTCAGACAGTTTTTATGAAGTATTAAAGGAATATAACTTTACTCTCAAAGGTCTGGAAGAAAGGTGCATGTGGGGATCAATCCATCATAGTCCGTGAATTTTGGATGGCAGAAATATATGATCAGGCCCTAGAGATGAATCCATCCTTCTTCTTTCTTTCTTCGGGACAATCAGTATCATTGCCTTGGACAGATCATAAATTCAGCTGATTAGTGCAAAACAAAATTTCTCAACATAAGCACCAAGTTCAAATGCAGGGATATTGAGTTAACAGTGATTCTTAAATAGTAATATTCTTTTATACTTCAAAATTATATCAAGGGAAGTTCTATGGAACTGAGCTAAGGATTTCTTTCAGAGCCTCCATATTTGACAAATATTTAGCTTCTAAGCAAAAGCAAAGATCAGGAAGAGATACATTGCCATATAATTTGATCAGTACTTGTAGATTATCTTCAAGTGAAAACAATTAAGTGTGTTATAAAGATGATGATGGTGGGTACTGCTATATATTTTTCTCACCACACTGAATAAACTAGTTATTATTTTCATTGATTCCCTAGTCTAAAATTTTCTTCTGTGCTAGCTGGCACCTTGAAGGCAAAATAAATCAAGATTTGTTCACTATAAGTAAAGAACTATTGAAATTTGGATACTTCTACTTGAAAATATTCAGTTTAAAGCTTGGTCTCAGAAATTGAAAATATATAATTCAAGTATAGAGGAGAATACCTTTCTGAAAATTTCTTCAGCAACATATGTCATTTTAAAAAAGTTTTCTAATTCCGCAATTTAACAATTTCCCAATTTTTTTTTTTTAAAGTTCTTCTATGTAGCAACTACTTTGTTAAAAGGAAAACTAATCAACAAATAAAAGTTACTGCTCTCATGGAGTTGACATTTTTTGGTGAAACAATATGAGTACATACAAGTAAAAACCAACATTAAAAAAAATAATTTAAGCTAATTTGAAGAGTTTCAGGAATGGTAGTTATTAATATTTTAAAAAATAATAAATGAATCATAAGTTGCTTAATGATGTTGGGGCAAGTCCCACAGCTGTGTTGAGTAAGTCCACTATGAATTTGTTTTAAGGCCTTGTCCCAGTCTTTCCCAAATACTGTCTTCAATTCTATTTTATTGACTCTATTACACTCCTCCAAGCTTTTGTTCTAAACCTTTTCTTATTCTCTTTAATTCCTTTACATTATTATCCTTCTCCCTAAAAGGACCTGCCTGGTCAAATACTAGAATAAAATCTTTAAGGTCATTTTCCCTAAGTGTACAAGTCAAATGACTTCAACATTATTCCATATCTTTCCTCTTTTATTGCAGTCTAAAGAAATAAGCTACTTTTTCGTTGCTAACACTAACCCCTATATGTGTTTTCTTAGTCTCATTCTTTGCTGTCTCCTCTAACATCCTTTTTCTCTAATTTTTGATTTCATTTTATTCACTGGTTTCTTTTGTAGTGCTTCTGGCAATATTTATTCTTTCCATCACCTCTCTCTCCTCCACCACTATCCCCCCTGCCTCCCCAAAAAAAAGAAAGAAAAAAAAATCCTGCTGTAACTGAAATTTATCTTTTTCTTCTCTCTTCAATAGTGAAAGCCCTAGTGAAAAATGAAAACTAAAAATAAAAGTAAATCTTGTGGTTTCATTTTAAAATGTCTTGTTCACTTTTCAATTCATTTCAGTTTGGCTTCCAATCCCATCTCTCAATTGAAAGTTCCCTTTTTTTAAATACATTTGCTTAATCCTGATTTTTTTTTTTAGTCATATTAACATTAGAAACTGAAAACATTTTTGTTTCTTTTTAAGAATGTAAATGAAGCAGAATCTAGAGCTGTTGTGGTCCATAGCTTATTTCTACAAAGGCTTCACAGAAGTATTGGCTAAACTAGTTGTTTGTCTTTCATTCTGGAAGAAAGATCATGATGTCAAGGATGTGATATTATGACATATAAGTGAATTTCATTTAAGTGAGGATGGGCTTTGCAAAGTCATCAGCTTCATTTTTCTTTTAGATCCATTTGGGTCCAGTAGCAAAATATAGTTAGCATGAGGGAGATGGCCCTGGATGCTGTGGAGACATGGCCTTTTTAAGGTAAAGTCTTTAACAGGTCTCAAATTGACTGAGGCAATGTCCAATCAGTAATCAATAGGTTAGTGCAAAAAGCAATAGGCCCTTTAATTTGGCATATTTAAAAGGAGGTCTCACATAACTAGAATTCGCCAAGGGTAAACTTTAGACTCCAGGCAAGAGATTCCAGTCTAGAGATTCCAGAGGCAATTTAAAAGCAATTTTTCCTCACTGAATGTTCTCTAAACCAATGAAATCACAGATCTATCTCCATCTTTTTTTTTTTTTTTTTTTTTTTTTTTTAATATATCTCTAACTTAAACTGGTCTTATTCAGAATAGAGTCCATGGTTTCAAAATATGCTTGTCTATGGTATTAAAAAACAAGAAAATAATATATTTTCCATGCAAATTAATTTCCACCTACAGACAATCAAACAATGTCAATCAAAATGTGTCAATCAAACAATGATAAAATATATGGAATTTAATGAGAAAATATACATACATATGTTGAGGTTCAAAAAGGAAATCAAAAGGTTGGTATTGCAGGCCTGTGTTGTAACATGACTCAAAAGAATTTGCAGACTTGAACCCATCTCCAAGTCAAGGGGCAACGTTTATTGTAATTATAATGCCAAATGCAGCAGGTTAATTTCCAAAAGAATTTAGCAAAGAACCAGGAGCAAGGAGTCAAATTTATCCAGTTCATATCACATTAGCTACCAGGCTAATTTTATGGCCTAGAGGTAGAGCTGAGGAGTGAGGAGTGGTCTATTCACTATTGTCTCAGGAATTTGGTTATCACTGATCAGCAGATTATCTATCTCATAGTCAGCAATGTTTGTAGGACTATTCTAAGGCCAGAAGACTTTAGAATCAGACAGATTGTTAGAACAAAAGCCCCCTAAGTTCAGGGAATCTCCTCATTACTATGTTTACTTGAAGTTATATTCCATCATTTTTCCCTCTCAAGCAGTTTGAACCCCAAATTCATTTGGGACAAAGGGACAGAGATTTCATCTTCTGGAGCTTCTTCATGCTGATAAGGAGTATAGAGCTGTCATTGCCTAGTGGGGTCCAAATTGAGTAGGTGAAGCACAGATTGCAGCAGCCACATCCAGGAGGTGCCAAGTATCAGAATCAGTTAGCTGATGGTATTCAGGTTGAACAAGTAGTTGGAAGTTCATAGCTTGGAGTCTGGAGGAAACAAATCTCACAGATAGGTTAAAAATGCAGGAGCCAAATATCAGCAAAAAATAGAATAATTAAAAGTGGAGTTAGTAGGGACAATAGTCAGGAGCCCCATCCAGAGGAAAACTTGGTGTAGACAAGACTATCATGAATGTCTCATATCCAGAGTTTTTGCTAGGATAAATACCAAAGAACATTTCCCCCAAATCCCTGCTTTTGTCTTCTCAAAGGAGTAGGGGTAATGAGAACAATGACATTATACACAGTGAAAGGAGCTCACCAGGTGGCCTAGGGTGCAAGCACCATAAAGTTTAAAAGGCTTTAAGCATTGGCTGGAGAGGATGAAATGCAGAGTAGAGATAATTAATCTTAAATGGGTTTGATCTCCATTAGCAAAAACCTCTGAGCTTTTCTGTTTTACAAGGGAAGGCTTTAAACCAATTAGTAAAAGTGTCAACAAACCCCAAAGCAATTTGAAGTCCCTGAGAGGGGACATCTGGGTAAAATTCATCTGCCAATCCTCTCCTAAGTATGTACCCCTGTACCTCTCATCTGGATGGGCTTCAGGATTGGGGATGGTGGTATTAACAGCCCTTTCAGGGTTTACTTGGGCACAACTGGGCAGGCCTGACAGATTTGTTTCTCTTAGCTTGTGACCAGTGAAAATACACTTCACAAGGCATTGTAGAACTTTTTTCTTTCCCCCAAGTGAATAGCTTGGTTTAGGTCAAAGAGAAGTTTACAATGATTGACCTATAGGATTAGAAGTTGGCTTGAAGGTATTTGAAATGACCCAGAAAAGTATGTTACCCCTTTCTTTAGCAAGGGCTTGCTCCTGGGAGCTATAAAAGAGTGTAGGAGTCAAGGAGTGGGGAATAAAGGTGCCATTGTCAGGGGCAAACAGGCATCAGCATGGACAATTGAATCTGTAAGCCTGTTTCCTTTGGTCTGAAGTGAATCCCCCTTCTGGTGTCCTTTACAAAACATAACAGAAATCTCTTTAAGTCCATCAACAGCTTGCAATAATTATAGAATTTCCCCTGCATATTAAATGGGGGAATTATAAATTTATTTTTGCTGTCAAAAATCCCTTTCTTTCTATAAAGTTTTGCATGAGTACGCAAAACATGAAAGGCATATTTGGAATCAGTATAGATGCTCACTCTTATTCCTTTCTCCAATTCTAAACCCTGGTTCCCTGGTGGGGAGTTAGAGACCTTAATTAGAAGGGCTGTGGAAGCCATTGCTATAAAGCAGGAGAGTCACTGTAATGACACCAGTTTCTTTTAGAAGTAAGCAAGGAGTCTGGGATCAGGTTCCAGGAAGTAAGTCAAGACCCCTAGGACCTGGTCCTGCCTTTCATCAACATCCAACATAAAAGACTTTGATAGGGCTAAGGCCAGGGCAGGTAAGTTTTCAGGGTCTAAAAAGCCTTGGCCTTACCAGAGACCCATTTGAGGAAATTTCATGGAGGGAGGACCAGGAAGTTAAGAGTTTTTATGGTTACAGCCAGTAAAATCTTTCAAATTTAGAGCAAGATATCATTTACATATTGGATAGCCAGAGCCTGTCCAAAAGCGTGGGAGCTATCATGCAAGCCCTGAGTACCAGCATGTTATGGACATGATTGTCCAAGTTAATGGGTGGGGGTTACCTTTCCCTGGATTTGTCTCTTCCAGGGCAAAAAGAAATTGTGAGTCTTTATGCAATAGTATGCAAAAAAAAAAAAAAAAAAAAAAAAAAAGGCATCTCTAAGATCTAAGGTAGAAAACCATTGTGTCTCCTGGGATACTTGTATTGGGCTTAGGGCTTCTACTGACAATTTGCTCCGATTATAAGAAGAAAAAAGCAGGGACATGATTATAATAGCATCAAAATAGGTCCTTCAGGCTTCAAGCTGAGAGCACATATATGAAAGGATAAAGCATCCTTAGATGTGTTTGACAACCAGTCATGCAGTAACAATTCCACCTCATAGCCAGATTCAGGAAGAATCAGGTGGGAAACAAAGAAACAGAACTGGGAACCTGAGTCAGAAGGATCCCACCTTGAGCAAAAGCTAAAGTTCTTCTCCCAACTCTTACCCAGATAAGACATCCACCTATGAGTTCTGGAAGGCATTCCTCTGAATAATTTATGGCATTTCTCTGGAATGGTGGGTTAATGACTTAATGATCAGGCAATCAAATTCAAAACTCAAAAGAATATCAGTTATAATCCTAAGAGAATTTCTCTCTAACATCAAATTCCACTAAATTGCAGCTGAGGGCTAGATAACATTATTTTAAAATATTCACCAGGACTTTCACATATAAGAGCTTTTATTTAACATATAGATCCTTAGTAAACACATTCCTTGCTTAGAAACTATACATTCTAAACAGGCTTATTTCTCAGGGTTCATGAACTTGCTTATCCTGATGGTTTCAAGAAAACTGACAAGCTTATACACTAAGGGGCAGAGAAAAATCTGAGTTTGTTGTTTCTGACCCCCAAACTGTTGCAGTTTTGAAAGTTCTCAGCAAAGATTTCTATTCCTTAAATAAGTTTTCCTTTTGTTGTAGGATGAGAACAAGACAATTCTTAAAATTGAGATAGAACAGATTTTAAAACTGACAACTTTAGTTCATGAAATTCCCTAAATTCTAATTAAATATTCTAAACAAACTGAGTTGCCATTTGGTCCAATGCACACAAATCATTTCTCTTTTGTGAGCCAGGAAAGGGTTAAAGTGCCTTTTTTTTTTTTTTTTTTTTTTTTTTAAACTGATAGGATCCTCAGAAGTCTTGCTCTCAATAAATCACAAGCAGGCTGTTTGTTGCCAAAATCTTTAAAGTAGTAGCGAACTGCTTTTCTATTTTCTTAAAGTTCCCAAACTCTTGAATCATCTGTTAACACTATTCGTGCAAATTAGTATCATTTACATATCCCTTTGGTGGGCTTTGATTAGAGCTCCTTTAAAACTTCTTTACCATCATATATCAAATAACAAATTTCACTGAACTGAATATATTTTCTTTCTCTTCATCTTATGCCTTCAACAATGTATCCCTGCTGAATCCCTGCTGCAGTCAGGGAATAAGGGAAGAGGGACGAAAGTGAAAGAGACTTTCTTTCCTCTATGCACTATCTTCCTTAGTCCTAGGGAAGCCTTAATTTAGTTGAATTTGCTTCCAAATTACTTTATATGCACACATATAAATCATTTATCTCAACATTGATATTATATTTTGGTCACTTCTAAAAAAACCATAAAGTTATCAAATATGAAGCAATTATATCCAATAAAGCAGTCAACATTCATATAGCATTTGTTTTATGATAAGCACTTTTGTAGTCATGTGATATTTACAATAACCATTACTATTTCTCTTTACAAATCAGAAAACTGGGTAGAGATAAAATAATTTGCCATAAATTACATAGTTAATACATATTTGCAATTGAAATAGAGAATGGTGGGCTTACCAAATGCAAAGACTGACTGGATTTCCCACCTCCCATTGCCATGCTGCCTGGTGCCAGGAGCATCTGGATTCTTCTCTGGCAGTTACTGGACAGAACCTGGTGAAGGCTGGGGTCACTGATGCCAGGAGTTTTCTTTGATGGTAGTTTCAGGTGCCAGGGATCAAGAAATACTGATTATGGAGCCTGACCCCTGCTCTATCTCTATTCCCCCAAGTTAGGTTAGGGAGGTGTTTGGCAAGATTGTGTGTGGTGGTTCCTACAGCTGTTACTGCTTCCCCTATTTCTATAGGTAAGGCAGAATTTGAATTTCTCTAAGTTTTTCTTTTCTTAATCTTATCTGAGATGAAAGAAATTAGCAAATAGAGGGACTTGGGCTATTTAGAACTTGTTAGCAATCCCCATAATTCCCTTAATACCTTCTGGAATATTTTCCCAAAAGAGCAGAAGGAAACTCTGGACAAGATAGGAATCAAGAAAGGGTTAGCAAAAAAGTTACTATTTATCTCGTTTTGTTTTTGTTTTTGTTTTTCTTTTCTCTCAGAATATGGGGTAAATTCCTGTGATTATCCCAATATTTCAGCAATTTTTTCTTGCAATCTTGCAATCTTAAATCTTAAAATCTTAAAATTTTTAAACATTGCTCCCAAAACCTTGAGAATCTGCTAAAATGTTATTTTAATTTCAATTAGTTAACTTTATTTCTGTAGCTCCTAGTTTGGCCAGGACTGAGGTTCCGGGAAAAAAATTAGACTTTTTCCTTTTATAAGGTGAGAGTCAAGGATATTAAGAAATCTCAACATTTTAACTATAGCATCGAAGTTTTTTTCCTAACTGATTGAATTTTAAATCTTTCCAGATGGGGCAGCTAGGTGACGCAGTGGATAGGGCACCAGCCCAGAAGTCAGGAAGACCTGAGTTCAAATTTGGTCTCAGACACTTAATACATCCTGGTTATGTGACCCTGGGCAAATCACTTAATCCCAGTTGTCTTAGCAAAAAAACCAAAAAACAAAAAATCTAGCTCACAGAACAAATATCACAGACATTCTTCAGAGAGATGCAGACACAGATAAAAATGATGTGAAAGAGGACTCTCTCATTTTTGCCAAAAGTCATCCTAGAGCACTTCATCTACTCTGGCATCCCAGAGAAGGTGGAAAGGTGACAAAGTTCCCTAAAAACTTTGTTGATTGCAAGAATTTCCAAGTCTGAGTGTCCCCAGTCAAGGAAAATTTGCTGAGCATGGAGCTCAAGATGATCCAGACAAACTTTCTCCCAGTTGCTTGTCTGAGCTATAGGATTAAAGGAGAAAAAAAAAAAAAAATAGCGGTTTACCTTGACTATGAGAGAGTCAAGCCAGAGAAGGCCAGACCCCCCCATAAAGGGCCACCAAATGTTGAGGTTCAAAAAGGAGATACTACAAGGATGGGAGTCATAGGTGTGAGGTGTCTCAAAAGAATATGCCTGCTTGAACCCATCTCCAAGTTAAGGGGCAAAGTTTATTGTAATTGTAATGCCAAATGCATCAGGCTAAGTTTCAAAAGAATTTAGGAAAGGACCAGGAGCACAGAGAAAAATTTATCCAGTTCATCATGTCCCTGATATGATAAGTTTGTGGCCTAGAGGTAGAACTGAGGAGTGGTCTATTCACTATTGTATCAGGAATTTGGCTATCATTGACCATCAGATTATCTGATAGTCAGCAATATTTATAGAAATATTCTAAGGCCAAAAGACTTCAGAATCAGATAGAGTGTTAAAACAAAAGCTCCCTAAATTCAAGGGGATCTCCTTATTGCTATGTTTCCCTATAAGTTGTACTCCATTACTTTTGTGCAAAAATTTTAAAAATATCTAAAACTTTTTTCCCCTTGTGTGGTTCAGAAATGGTGAGGGGTCACCATTTAATAAAAAAATGCTGGAGAGATCTCTAGAAGCAAAGCAAAGTTTATTATACATTCTCCCAAGAAGGGCATCCCCCCCTTCAAGCAGACAATCGAAGGGAGGAAGCACCATTGGGGACAGGATCAACACTTTTAATTCCTAACGCCCCTCCCACTACTGACCCTCATCCTTATTGGCTGAGGATCTTACATTCTAAACACGGGAACTACCCAAGAAATTGCACTTGACCAATAAGTAAATAGTTGCCCATATTTGACTGAAATAGGGAGATATTGATGTCATGGGAGGATAGCAGGAAAGGGACTTAGGGATGCCCTTGACTCAATCTTCAAAGTCCTTCAGGCCTAGGCAAACTCTGAAGTAGATGAAGCCTTACTTGATTTTCACAACTGTCTTGAAAGATCTCACCTCATCTTGCTCACCCTAAATCATGAAAAAATCTGTAACATATGACATATCATTATCATGAAATTTCTGAAGACTATGTATCTGGATAAAATTTTATAGTTTTATATGTCATTATAAACTTTATTTATCTATATTTCATGTTAGGTACTATATTTCATGTAGTATTATATTTCATGATAGGAAATTAGTTTATGAAATATCTTTAATGAAAGTTCTATTACTTCAATTTGATGAGGTTTAGATTTTAGGGTTCCCCATGAGGGTACCAAATATGATGAGGTCTAGATTAGAGTAATCAGGGAACCAAATAATAAGATTAGGGTTTCTGGTGGTCAGGGGGTTAGATGATAAAGTTAGTGGCAGGTTCGGGGTTCAGGGAACCAAACAAAGAAGTTTGGCTTCTCTATACTCCCTTGGGATTTGGTGCATGGGTAGGGAGTTTTGGGAACCTCTCCCCTTCTGGTGGAGCAGAGATTCTCCATAAAGGAATTTATGAACCCGAAAAACTAGACTGGTAAAAGAAATTTATTATAGGCATTAGGAAATCAGCCTTTCCTATGCATGAAAGAAAAGCTGAATTACTTAGTGACAAAGTCCCAACAGGGAAGTGAAGTAGTGGAGGAGTCATGGCAGAGAAGTAAAATTTCTAGTAGAGAAATCCTGACAGAACTATAATCTCGTTAGGGAAATAGGTGAGGATAAAGAGAGGGTAGCGCTGGAAGAGAATATTATTCCAGCAGGCAAAGGTTTCCTTGGCATAGTATAACATAGCATAGCATGGCATGTCGTGACATGTTAGAACCTTTGCAAAGAAATAAGTTTAAAATTGCAGTTTATATAAGGAAGTCTTTGGCTATAAGCCAAGGCCTGCTCCCTCTCCCAAGAAGCTGGTGGGTGGAGTTGGAATTGAATAGAAAATCTTCAATTGATTAGGGCTGGAATTCTCTAGCTCAGGACTCAACTAGCCCCATCTAGATAACAGAATGAATCTCTTTATCCTCTGAAGGGATCTCTACAGTGGGAGGATTCAAGGTGAAGGTCTCCATGAAGGAGTTTTAGAGTTTCGGGACCTCTTCAAGTTGGCCATCTAATGTGGTCTTCTCTTCTTTAAAATAATATAATGGTTCTCTCTGGGAACAGGTTTCTTGGGGAGGTTTTTTGGAGGCAGCCTTAGTTTCAGTTCAGATCCATAATCACCCCAAATGCAGCTAGGTGTTAAAAGTTCAGATCTTTTATGGCTTCCTCCAAAATAGCCTGGTTAGTTTTTCTTAGAGGCCTATCTTTCTATTTGGTTCCAAGAGCTCTTGCCACTAGTCCTTTGCCTCTGCTTTCTTCAGCCTCCAGCCAGCACAAGGGTGGAAAATGGAATGAATCTCTCTTGCCTCCCAGAGAGGGCTTCTGGCTCTCAATCTCCCAGAGCCCTCCTTCCAAGTCTTGTCTCGTTGCCTGGGGCTGGGCAGCTTTCTGGAGAGCCTTTCAGACCAGCCTTGGTCTCAGTGGGGGAAGTGCAGGAGGTTAGCCACCATGGTGGGATGAATGAATCTGGTTGCACCTCCGAGAGAGGACTTCTCCTGAACAAACTTGACTGGTTCACTGAAGCTCTATTTATACTCCTTCTCCAAGAGTGGGATTGTGGGATCTGAGAATGGGATTATGGGTTTCCTCCCAGAGGAAATGGCCCTAAGAGCTTCTTGCTTATATGAGCTCTGCAAAGGTGTGAACACAAGCATTGTTTCTATCAGTTCTACTTAGTACCTTGTTTCAAGCTCTGGTCCATAACATCTCCTCATAGGATCAGATAAATCATACTGAACCATGCTAAATTAGATAATTATTGTCTCTATCAACTCTAATGAGTTAACACTTTGTAAGGATTCCAACAATCTAACATCAAGCTTTGAGATAAAATAGTCATTTCTACCATTAGTATTACTGATATTTCATTATTTTAGGAGATTTTTTTTTTCCAGGAAAACATTAAACATCCCTAATTTTTGTATATCTTAATAATATCTGTAGCCAATATTGTTTCTTACCTTCTTAATATCAGTGCATTGGAATTCAGACAATTTCCCTGAGGGAAGTAGGAAGTTAATTAAATTGAAATTGGTATCAGAATATTTAGAAAAAAAAAATTAAAGCCAAAGCCAAATAAAAATAAAAACATTGGCAGCCATTGTGAAACAACAATTTTTAAAAAATGTAACAACAACTACCTGGATCATCTCTCTCCTTGGGTCATAAATGGAAGTTCTGCTGCTATTTATTTCAGAGTGAAGTTAACTCCCTATAGGAAGCAAGTGATCTGGAAACTTCAAAATGATGAATTTTTAAAAAATGAATTAAAGAGTGCTTATCTCACTACTATTTTCGAAGACAGGTGATAGTAGTACTGAACACATACTTCTTACTAGCTATGTGTCTTCAAAAACCAGTTTTGCCAAAATAGCACCTGAGAGTAACTAGGTGGTACAATGGATAGGGTTCAAAGATCTGAATTTAACAGCAAAATGACAAACAAGAGAGGGGGTGTAATATGCAATATGTAAGGAAAAGTATGTATGACTATACTGTAGAATATGGGAATAATAGTTATGTATAATAGCATTAGAAAGGAAAGTGGGAGCCAGATTGTGAAGGCCTTTAAATGCCAAAGAGATGATTTTGTTATTTCTCTTAGAGTCAATAGGAAGCCTCAGGAGTCTGGCTAGGCAACAAACTGTAATTCATTGCCTTTGCACTAATTTAATAATAATTTTTATGCTCAATTGTGAAGAGAACCTGTTCAAAAAAGCAAAGATTTTCTTCTTTATATGTACTTTTGAAGAAAGAAAAACAGGACCATCATATGTAATTGCTTGCTAAAAAACTGTTGTGCCAAACAAAGCTCAATTTAAAAATCAGATTGACTAAACAACTGCTGTTTCTTATTGTGCTAATCCTTAAAGGAGAAAGAAAAGCAATCTCTTGGCAAATGATGTAAAGTTGTTTTGGGAGATTGAATTTCCACTGTGCCCATTCAAAAAGTATTTTTAAAAAAATCACCTTTATCTGTTAGGCAGAAAAGCAAATGCTAAGGTGAATATCTCTGTTTTTAAGGGAACTATTGAGATTTAGACTCACATTTGGGATGGTTCCAAATAAAGGGCTATGTTTTTCCATCAAGTAAATAAAATTTTATTTTATACCCAGTAAATAAATCAAGGTGTTAAATACCCTAGAGGGTACTGAGGTTTTAAGCCATGACTTGATTACTCAAAAATAACACTGTTGACTTAAAATGTTTCTTCACTTCTCTTGAGCAGTTTAACGTATTCATAACTTACCATTAGGAAGGATTTTTGTTGTTGTTGTTTCCAAGAATGAAATATGCAAAGTAAAGTAATCAATATAATTTCATTTATGCAAGAAACTCTCTTTCACTCATGTGGATCAGGAAATATTCTGTCTTAAAATCTCATAGAACTTGTTAGGGATCTGAGATATTTAATGACTTTCTTTTGTGTAGGATATGGTGGAAGTGAAGGTTTGATGAGGTCTCGAACCCAAACATTCTGTCTCCTCCCTTTTCCCTACTATGCTACAGTAGCTTTCTGAATAATATAATTACCTTTAATTTGTTAAATTAGAGAGCAAAATTGTATTTTAAAAACTCCAAATTTTTCAGTTTCGATTATTGGGAGGATTAAAGTGCTTTATTTAGATTCTTTAATGGTGATAATAATCAGATACATCTATGACTAGCCATCTATGTCCTTTGCTGAGGATGTTCAAAGTACTTGACTGTATTACCAATAATAAGCCTTTGAGATTATCATTAATAAAAAGATAACATATATTCTATTGAATTTTTTAATTCTCTTTCTTTTCTCATCCACATCAAATGTCTTTATCTTTAACTTATCTTTATACTGAGTAGTTGAGTTTTTAGCCTATAAAATAGAAGACTTAGGGGAAATACCATACTTGTCTTTAAGTATTTGAAATATTGCCATAAGGAATTAGAATTACACTTCTGCAAAGCTTCTAACAAACTATTAGTTGAAAATTAGCAGAAGATTCATGTCATTGGTAAATAAGAACATCTAGAGGATTTAATCATATATCCTTTAATTTGCATTCTGAGCTAAAAATAATCCATGAAACTGAAAACTGAAAAATACTTTTAATAAATATAAATCTAATTATAATATTCTTTGGATGATGAAAAAATCAGTTATCTTTGTTGAGGTAGCTAGGTGGTATAGTAGATAGAGTGCTGAACCTGGAATTAGAAAGTCCTAAGTTCAAATCCAGCTTCAAATACTTACTGTGTTACCTTGGATAAATGACTTTTCCTTAATTTGTCTCGTTTTCCTCAACTATAAAATAGGGATAATAATAGCATCTGTCTTTTATGATTGTTTTGAAGGCCAAATGGATACTATTGTTAAGTATAGTACCTGGCATTTAATGTGTGTTTGTGTGTAGATACATGTGTATGCTTATAATTATTAAAATTTTCAATACATCTTATATAATTTCAACATATGCCTTGGAGATACTTTGTTGGGGACAATCCTTTAAGGTGAAATTTTGTTCTAACAAATCAAATGATTTTGTCATGAATAAAAATAACTTAAATAGTATTTTGTACATTTTACACCTTCTGGTGAATTTTATTTCTGCAAGGTTGTATAGTATTGTTTATGAAATAATATCATTTGCTTGTCTATTTATCATATTTCCATCAAGGATGCTGTCAATTTATGGGTAGATTATTCTCACAAAGACTTAATAAAGATGAGAATCAATTTACAGATCAATAGTTACTGGTATTTTCTTGCTCTATGTTTATGTGTTTGTATCTATATCTATATGTATCCATCTTTCTGTCCTTCTATTTATCTTCTATATATCTATTGACGTATATTTTCTAATAATAAAGTCCATGAGTTTTCACAAGGTTTTGGTCTTCAAATATCTTGATGTACCTTAGACACTGATGTTAGAGTTTGATGCCTGGAAAAAAAAATTGTTCTAGTTATTTTGTCAGTCCTTTTTCATTTTTTTTTTTCTGTTGAAATTCATGCTTTAATGCTCTTAGAATGATCTGATTTAATTTTATATTTCACCAACTAGATTCTTCTGGATACTTCACCACAGCACTTTTTTGCCCCCACCACTTCTTATTTTGTAACATAATAATATTTTAAAGATAATACAATACTTATTTTATAAGATAATAATAAAATCATTTTATAAGATAATGAACTTTGACCACTCCCCTCCATAGGGGATTTTCCGAACTATTTCACAAATTAGCATTGTTCTTGCATATCATTTCACTCTGCTTGAGAAAAGGACACAAATGTTCACTCGATAAGGTAATGATATTTAAGTTCTTTTGCATTCTTTATGTTGAAAAATATTTTTATCATTTAAGTTTCTTTAAGAAATATCATAATTCTATGTACATTTTTGGTTTTCCAATCCATTTATTTATTTATTTGTTAAGTGACTTGTCTAGGGTCACACAGATAGGAAGTGTTAAATGTCTGAGGCCAGATTTGAACTCAAGTCTTCCTGACTTCAGGGCTGGTGTTCTACCCTTTGCATCACTTAGCTGCCCCTCCCATTTCCTATTTTTGAACATCAATAATTTGTTTAGATAGGTCAAGTTGAGGTTATTTTTTAAATCATTTTTTCCACTTAATAGTGTTTTATTTTTCCAATTATATGTAAAGATAGTTTTCAACATTTACTTTTATAAGATTTTGAAATCCATTTTTTTCTATCTCCCTCCTACCAATCTTCTCTCCCCAATATATACAAGAAATTTGATATAAGTTATAGATATACAATCATATTAAGCATATAAATCCACTTGTTCATGTTGTAAATAAAGAATCAGAACAGAACGAAAAAACATGGGAGAAAAAAAAATAACCAAAAAAGTGAAAATAGTATGTTTCAATCTGCATTCAGACTCTTTTTATTTTTGATTTAAAAAAATTATTTCTCCTAATTTTATATTTATTTTGTTTTTTTGTCCTGTCTTCTCATTAAAAATGATTTTTTTGAATTTTACAAATTTTTTCTTTTCTCTCAGTCAGTGGACTAAATCACTTGCAGTTGATTCAGAAATGACTCACATATGTAATGCCATTTCCTGTCAGAATATAACTGATTTCTTTTTTTAGTGTTATTATTTAATGTTTACCATGTCTAGTACTTCCAACTTTCTTTTTAAAAAAAAAACATTCATGATATAAAGGCATACTATCAGTGTAGACTAGATGTTTTGGTCTCTTTTTCTTAATCCTAAAATATACTTCTCGTCATAGACTCCAACCTTCTCATTTTGAAAAGAAAAAACCAAGGCATATAGAGATTAAAAGACTTTGTTGACTAAAAGGTAATATTAGAGAATTTATTTAAAACGAGGTCCCCTGACTCCACAACCAATTTTTTTTTTTTTACCATGCTGCCTCTATTATTCCTGATGTCCACTTTTGAATTGAAATTACTTAGTATTAATGTATATGACCACTTAACTTGGAGATTATAAATAGAATTTATTGGCCTCTTTACCTTCTATTACAGATGGTCCCCTTAAAGTACAATCATCTTCAAATGGGTGTTTTTGCAAATGCTTATCTTGAGCATTATGATATGAGATGATGAAGTATCTATGAAATGAGATAGCCTGTTGAATTTGGGAAAAAAACACAACCAAGATTTTCAATGTCCTTGTTTACCTCTCATTGGAGAACTTGAAAGTTATTATTTCATTTTATTGCAACTTTCAAGATTCACTTTTAATGTCATTTTGAAAATTCATTTTTAACTCCCAATTATTAAGAAATTGTTTATAAACAATAGAACTTTGAGTTTGTTATTGACATATAAATAATGTGTGCTGATTTAATTTTTGATATTAAGAAGATCAAATATTTTATGATTTTGAACAGATAATAACTAGTTTTTATTTACACATACCTTTAAGTTATGTGTAAATAAATATGCAGTTTATATGTAGCTATGCTGTTATCTTATTTTAATTATATAAACTAAATTTTCATAACTATTATTTTAACTGAACAGAAACCCCATGACTTGATGATTATTATTCATTTGAAATATGGCCTCTTTTAAAAGTACTTTATGCAGGTTAAGGCATATTTGGAATATTAAGTGCCCATTTTTTATAGACAGATTACTTGCTGATCTCCATGTATCTCTCCCTGCTGGAATTCACTCCAATGGTGGAAACAAAATCTCTTTGGTTGTTAATTGTACCCCAGGGTAGACTTGGAAATGTAACTAGAAGTGAGAGAACACCAGCTTTAATAAGCATACAATGCAATTTAACAGTTCATAAAACAGTAAAATTTAATCCCAGACTGAGAGATTTATTAAATTTCACTCAGCAAAATGGGGTTTGGGATATGTGAGGAAGGAAGAATTAAGTGGAATGATTTCAGGAACAATGAGTTTTATTACCTTAAAAAAGTGGGGAAACTGGTTTTTTAAGTTAGTCATTAATTTTATTCTCTGGAAATAATTATTTTACATAAGAGAGAGAAATATATTGGGGGGCTATTAAATGCATTCAAATAGTGTCAACAGTAATTATTAAAAGAATAAGACTGTTCTGGTAAAATTTCACCCCAAATTTTAGACTCTTGATGGAATGGAAATTATTTTAGATTTTTTTTTTTTTCTAAATTGAAGGATGTTGTAGAGAGACTAATTAGTAAATTTTTTTTACATCCATTTAAAAATAATTACAACAATAATTATAACAAAATAATTATAACAACACCATAGCTCTGTTAGTTTTATTTTGCATATCTGTAGAAATGGACTTAAATCTTAAAATCTTGAGGACATTCAGAAATGGATATAGAAAAGCATTTGTGAAAGAGGGAAGTTGTATAGTTGAGAAAAGTGGTAGGATATAGTATTAAAAAAAAGACAGTATTTAGAGTTAGAAGAACCTAGATGAATGCAAGGCTCTCATATTCCTCTCTGTTTAACCTTGTTAGTTTTGTTTTAGCAGGTACAAATTATTTAATACAAACCCTATTCCTTTTTTTTTTTTTTGATAGAGATGCTAGACTACTCATTTTGAAGTCTATTTCAGCTGGATATTTAACCAAATTTGTTGTGTAATTCTTATAAATAGCATGGAAAAAATGTGAATTGGAAAAGTAGTTAAATAACAGAATGAGTAATATATTCTACATATAGAATTTGAATTTTAGGATGATTGTTCTTGTTATATCCCACCATTATTATTGATTAACTGAGTCAAAGCAATGGAAGTCATCCTTGTGATATTTTCTCATGGCACAAAGCTAGTAGGGATAGTTCATATATTTGATGACAAAATCAGACTTCAGGAATCTTAGTATGCTTGATAGGACAAAACCAAATTTAATAGGAATAAATATTTGGGGGCAGCTAGATGGCACAGTGGATAAAGCTCTGTGTATGGTCAGGAAAACATTTTTTCTGAGTTCAAATCTGGCCTCAGACACTTACTAGTTGTATAACCCTGAGCAAATCATTTGCTATTTGCCTCAGTCTCTTCATCTTTAAAATGAGCCTTAGAAAGAACTGGCAAACTGCTCTAGTATCTTTGCCAAGCAAATCCCAGATGGGGTCACAAAGAGGTAGACGTGATTGAAAAATGACTAAACAACAATAAAAATATTCAGGACTGCAATTAAGTTTAAAAAAAAAATCAACTGGGCAAATAGAAAATGAGAGAAGACCTCACTTTCCATTAATTCACATGAAAACAAACAAAGATTGTCACCTCACTGTGAGTCAGTAGTGTGACATGATTGCCAAACTTGATGATAAAAAACATTTATTAAGTGTTTTCTATGTGCAAGGCACTGGGCTAAGTACTAGAGATACAGATGAAGACAAGTAAGGATGGAGCTGCCTTCAAAACCTTATATCCTGTTATGAGTTCAAATGTTGGAGTTCCTGTTCTTCTCAAAGCACAGCCGGTTTAGAGGCTTGGAGCCTTCGGATGTCTCCAAATCCAAAGGTTCTGTCCTTCATCCTCTGCCTCTGCTTTCTTCTGCCTCCAACCAAGACAGAGATGGAAGGTCTCTCTTATCTCCTTCTGGGGAGCCCAGCCACCAACTTGCCGCAGAGAGAGGGCTTCTGGCATAGCTCCACTGAAATCCCTCAAAGTGTTCTCCACACCAGAGTCGCTCCTCTCGAGTCCAGTGCGATCAGCCAGCCACGAGGAAAAAATATATTCTGCCATAGATCCCTCATCACTGGCCTTTTATCTGACTCTTCTGAGAGAATGGGATTATGGGTTTTCTCCCATAGTGCTCTCTGGCCCAATGAGCTTTAAGGGAGGTGTGAACTCCCTTGAAGTTAGAAAGTGTACTTTGTGAAGCTAGCATACTTGTGGACTCCAATGAGTAAAGGTGTGAACACAAGCCTTGTCTTAATTAGTTCTACTTAGTACCTTGTTTCAGGTTCTGGCCAAAACATCTTCTTGTAAGATTAGATCAACTCTAATTAGTTAGCAGTTAGTAAGGATTCCAACAATATCCTAATGGGGGAAAACATTACTAAAGAGAAATTGGAAAGGGCATAGAGAGAGAGATACATTAATTAGAAAAGGTAATATGATGGCCTGATTCTGGGTAAAATGAGAAGGGAAATGAACTGCCTATTCCAGAGTCAAGGTTCAAGGTTTGAGAAAAGGGGAATAAGGAATGTGAAATTTAATATTAATCTTTGTTGATAAAGGAAAAAAATTGCCATTCTATTTGTGTTTGTCAGATTACATCTGAAAGGAAATATTAGAAATCCAATTTAAATCTAAAGGAAGAAAATCCAGGTAATGAGTTATGAAAGCTCTGTTACATAAGCAAAAGTTGAAATAACTGGTGATGTTCAATGCTAGAAATTAGTAGACATTAATAGAATAAATACTTTAAAATATTTGAAGTAATGCCATGTGTAAGCATAATTGGAATTCTGGTTTTATAACTCCAGAAGGGAAATTTAGGGCAAAAGATTGAAATATAAGGTGGTATGGATTTGGGAGTCCATATAGAGAGAAAATTCTAAAAATCAGAATTTTCCCAAAATGTCATGCTGTCCTGTTTAATAGTGTTTCTTCATTATCAAAGATACTTGATGGCTATCTGGAGAGAGATATTGTAAAAGAGATTCTTGATCTCGAGCAACAAGCTGGGATAGATGATATCAACATGCCTTTTCAATTCAATAATGCAATGATACTAACTATGGGATTATTAAATCAATCAAGCATTAAGTGACTGTGATGTGCAAATTCAGTGTAATAGGTACTAGAATTACATGTATGAAAAATATCAAGATTCCCATCTACAAGGAATTTATAATCTAATAATGAGATAAGATAACAAATATTCACATTTATATAATTCTTTGAGGTTTTTCAAAATCTTCTACATAATGATCCTTTCACATATATATTGTAAACATTACAATCTCTACAAATTAACTGATGTTAATTTGTACAAAAATTGCAGAATTGTTGTCAGAATTGAAATTTGTGAATGATACCTTCTAAGGAATAGGAAGAAAAATAGAAAATAGCAATGTCAGTAGAGGCCAGTGATGAGAGCACATCCTGGACAGAGAGTGCCCAGTGTTAGGTGCTACAGGAAAGTCAAGGAAGTAGCTAAGAATGAAGAAAAATAAATTGAATGAAATAATGAAAAAGTCATTTCTGTCCTTGAGGGAGCAATTTCTGTAGAATAATGGGGTTGAAAGACAAATTGAAAGGAGCTAAAGAGTGAATGAATAGTGAGAAAATGGAAGTTGCAAATGTAGACAACTTTCTAGATTATTGATGTTTATACTTAAAGTCTATGAAGTAGAAAAAATCATTTAACAATGTTATGAGAATTACATTGCTTGTTCATTGTAGGGATCTTATTTTATTTTATTTTTTATATTTGCTATATATAAATGAACTTTTGAGTAGGTTGACATTGTCATATAAAATTAAGTTTTCAGTGCCTGGATTTGACAGAAATGTATTTCATATTATCTGTCCAGAAACTGTTATATATTGGGTGCTTAATAAATTCTAAGTAATAATGAAAATTGAATGTCAACAAATAGTGAGGTAGAAGGAGTTTCCTGTATATGTCTTGTTATGAATGTGAATAAAATGGTTTGAGAACATTTATCAAACCTGAAAACTGAGATAGTCTCATTTTTGAGACTTTTCATATTAATCATAGTACTTAGAAGGGAAAAAGACTGCTGGTGATAGATTTGTGTCTTCAGTTACACCTACACATTGAGAGACTCATTGAATTATAATGTATTAGAGCTACATGTTAGAGTTTCTGGTACAATACTCTGATTTTTACAAGTAACAAAACAGATTCAATGAGGTGAATTGATTTTTTTGTAAGAACAAAATAAGATCAAATGGTTAATGGTAGAGACAGTACTAAAACCTAGTTTTCTACTTCTTAGCCAAGTGATCTTTCCCTTATAAAATATCTTTTATGATTATAGTCTGTCTTCAGGAATTATATTGCAAATGCATAGTTTGCTTTTTATATTTTAAGTCCTAATTGCTAATAGTATTGAACGAAAATAATTGTTAATAATAATGGCTTTGTCTGAATTTGATTTTATGTTTTATCTTTTCCTTTTGTCACCTTGCCATATTAAAACTATGTTCCCATGTGATATCCTATATAATTCATAAATTATTTTCCCCCATTTGATCCAAATCAGAAATCTACAAGGAAATATCTTCAACTGGAATCTGTCAACCTTTTTATGTTTTGACATTTGCATTTCAGTATAATTGATTTGCTTTGTAATCATATGAATTTTCCTTTAATATGCTCGAGGAAGGGATATATGGACTTCATTTTATTTTCAAAGAAGTCCATGATACAAAAAAAGCTAAGAACTTTAGACTACAGTCAGTTGGTTGCAACTGACCTCAAATCCCCATGTAAAATGTATAAAGAGGCCATAATTACAGTCACATAGAATGAGGAGTGTATGGACTGTTCATTTCTGTGTGATCACAATTATCCTAATGTTCAAGCTTTGCTGTATTAATAGATTTTATCTAGAATTTTATTTTTATTTTTATTTTCTTTAATTACACATAACAACAACTTTTTTTTAGTTATACATATACATTCATTAAAAAAAAATCCTTACAAATCATATTGGAAGAGAAAAATCAGAACAAAAGGGAAAAAAAAAAAACAGGAGAAAAAAAAAAAGAACAAAAAAGTGAACGTAACATGTGTTGATTTACATTCAGTCTCCATAATTCTTTCTCTGGGTGTGGATGGTGTTTTCCATCCAAAATTTATCAAGATTCCTTTGGCTCACTGAACCGCTGAAGAGAACCATGTCTGTCATAGTTGATCACTGCACAATCTTGCTGTTACTGTATACAATGATCTGCTGGTTCTGTTTGTTTCACTCAGAATCAGTTTAGGTAAATCTCTCCAGGCCTTTCTAAAATCGGCTTGTTCATTTTGATAGAAAAATACTATTCCATTATTTTCATATGCCATAATTTATTCAAGCATTCATTCCTCAATTGATGGGCATCAACTCATTTTCTAATTTTTTGTCACCATACAAAAAACTGCTATAAACATTTTTGCACATGTGAGTTCTTTTCTCTTTTATGATTTCTTTGGGATATAGACCCAGTAGTGGCACTGCTGGATCAAAGGGTATCCACAGTTATAAAACTATGGGCCCAGTTCCAAATTGCTCTCCAGAATGATTTGATCATTTCACAACTCTACCAATAATGCTTTGGTGTCCCAGATTTCCCACATCCCCTCCAACATTCATCATTATCTTTTCTTGTCAATTTAGCCAATTGGACAGGTTTGAAGTGGTATCTCAAAGTTGCTTTAAATTTGCATTTTCCTAATCAATAGTGATTTAGAACATTTTTTCACATAACTGTAGGTGACTTTAATTTTTCGATCTAAAAATTGTCTGTTCATATCCTTTGGCCCTTTATCAATTGGAATGACTTGTATTCTTATAAATTTGACACAGTTTTTAATATATTTTAGAAAGGACACTTTTATCGGAAACACTAGCTGTAAATTCCACCCTCCCCCCAGTTTTGTGCTTCTCTTCTAATCTTGGCTGTGTTGATTTTGTGCAAAAAAAATTAATTTAATGTAATAAAAATTGTTCATTTTACCTTTCATTATGTTCCCTAGTTCTTCTTTGGTCATAAATTCTTCCCTTCTCCAAAGATCTGATAGGGAAACTATCCTTTGCTCTCCTAATTTTCTTATAGTATCACCCTTTATGCCCAACTCATCTACCCATTTTGACCTTATTTTGTTATGAGATGTGAGATGTAGTCTATGCCAAGGTTCTGACATATTGTTTTCCAGTTTCCTCAACAATTTTTGTGAAATGGTGAGTTCTTATTAAAAAAGCTGGAGTTTGGGGATTTATCAAATAGTGGATTATGATGTCATTTGTATCTTTTACAACCTTTTAATTCATGGGTAAATTGGATTTAAGTGAGGCAAAGTTGCATGAAGTTTTCACCTCACTTTGTCTCTCTTTTTCTTTCTTTTTTTTTTTTTCTGAGGAAATTTGGGTTAAATGACTTGCCCAGGGTCACACAGCCAGGAAGTGTTAAGTATCTGAGATCAGATTTGAACTCAGGTCTTCCTGATTCAGGGCTGGTACTCTATCCATTGTGCCACCTACCTGTTCCTCACTTTCTCTCTTAAAGCCACCACTGTCCAGTGGCAGAACGGAATCAAGATGACTGGTGATGACTCATGATACAGTGGATGACCTTGATGTCATTGAAGTTTAACTAAGCTCTGAGTGCTCCACAGTACCTGCTTCAGCTACCTTTTTGGACATTGAAACAAACTGTTCTCCTCCACCCATTCTGCCAGGGAAAGTCTTTACATGCTTGGGGTAGACCCCCTCCCAACTCACTGTGGGGTTTGTGACCCTTTGGTTACTCTTAATCTGAATTAGCTCATTTGCTGAATGGCTTTGTATGCTATAGCTTCTTAGAGCCACAGGTTAAGATTTAGGTGTATCAAGTAGAAAGATGGAAAGCATCTGTATAAAGGACTTAGCAGCCTGTACCAGATGTACCAATCTTCCTGGTAACACATCCTACTCTCCATATCTAACTTTTTCTATTGATCCACCACTCTGTTTCTTAGCCAGTACTATATGTTTCTGATGAGTGCTGCTTTGTAATTAAGTTTTAGATCTGACACTGCTAGGTCACCGTCTTTTGTATTTTTTCCCCATTAATTCTCCTGATATTCTTGATCTTTTGTTCTTCCAGATGGATTTTGTTATTTTTTTCTAACTCTATAAAATTATTTTTTTTGGGAGTTAGATTGGTATGTCAGTGAACAAGTAGACCAATTTAGGTAGAATTTATCCAGGATTTTGTATATAATTGTCTGAATGTAGCTGAATCCAACTTGTTTGCCTGATCAACCCATTAACATCAATGCCTGCTATAGAACCAATTTCTTAATATGCACTATGAGAAATGCATCTCTAGGAGATTGTTATAAGGCTCAAATGAAATAATGGATATAGTATGAAGCTCTTTGCAAACTGGAAGGTACAAGATGTGCTAGGAATTAGAAACTCTTTGAAGGCTAATATCATATCTTATACATCAAAATGTCCTCCATAGATCCTTTCTATCCTTCTTATTTCTAATGTCTTCTTATAATTTTTCCTGTATATAGTTTATTTGCAACATAACTGTTTAGATATTGTTTAGATATAGATAGATAATCACAATCCTACTCTTGGAGGAGGAATCAACCTTTGAGTTCACACCTCTAAAAGAGCATATAAAAGGACAAGCCCATTGGGAGCACGGGGAGATTGAAAAGCCAGGATTCAGTTGGGCAGAACGAAGGATTCAGAGAGAGCTGGAGGCTGAAGCTAGTAGAGGCCAAAAGACTAGCAACAGGAGCTCTTGGAACCAAGGAGAGAGATAGGCCTCTAAGAAAACTAACCAAGCTATTTTGGAAGGGACAATAAAGGACTGGACTTTAACTCCTGGCTGCATTTGAGGTGATTATTACTCAGAACTGAAAAGAAGGCTGCCTCCAGAAGCTCCCCACGAAACCTGCTCACAGAGAACGACATACTTTAGAGAAGAGAACATTGCACATATTTATACAATTATCTTGCTGCCCAAGAATTTAAAGTCAAACCAGAAAAAAAAAATGAGAAGCAAAATAAAATGCAAGCAAATAACAACAAAAAGAGTGAAAATGCTAACCAAACTGGGTGTAGATGGCTTTCTTCATCACTAAACAATTGGAACTGGTCTAAATCATCTCATTTGGAAGAGAGCCATGTCCATCAGAATTAATCATGGTATAATCTTAGTGCCATGTATAATAATTTTTTCACTTAGCATCAGTTCATGTTAATCTCTCCAGGCCTCTTTGAAATCATCCTGCTGATCGTTTTTTACAGAACAATAATATTCCATAACATTCATATACTATAATTTATTCAGTCATTCTCCAGTGGATGGACATCCATTCAGTTTCCACTTTCTTGCCACCTAGGGACAACTCTTAGTCTATATGATGTAAACATAGGATAGAGGGTTAATTTGGACAGTCCTTTTCTGTTATTCACTTTAACTTTAAGCAAGTCTGACCAGAGGTGCAATTGAGTTATTGGGGGGAAATAAACTGTCTCATATATTCCCATCTTATTGAAAGGAAAAAGGTAAAAGCTACCATTGATCAATCATTACTTGAGTATATTGATTTTGCTCTGAGCAAAAAAAAAAAAAAGTAAAAACTCATTTTCTATTGTAAAATAGAGAGCCATGCATCTAACTATCAAGGAACAGATTGTAGAGGCATAAATGAGAAAAAAAAAAGAAAAAACTTTTATATTTTTGTTTTCTTTTTACTTCTGTCATTCTCATTTTTTTTTTTTGGAATCCAAAAAATATTGTATGTTTGTATATTGTCATACCTAAAGTACATATTTTGATGTAAGTAGATAAAGGACCAAACTGTGCCTGATCTTGTTATTCTGAGGACAATTGGGAATCAGTGATTGCCCAATTCAGCCCCAAAACACCTTTTGGCAGTAAAATTTGGCCTTTTCATCTTCTAACAAAGCCCTCAGGAGCTACAGGGTAAATCTTGCAATTCATTTGCACAGCATTGAAAAGGCTCTTGGGAGAAGATAGAAAGTGGAGTAGAAATTGCTATTTTAGAGAGCTTAAAAATGCATGTAGGCAGAGCAGAATTGTTATCTTTACTGATCCTTTATATCTGAAAGCAATAATGGTAGGCAATGATTTTTCATGGATATTGCACATTTCTAAAGGATTATTATTTCTTGAAATGATATTTTTGGTAACATGGTACAATGGAAAAAATGGTGACTTAATCAATTAGGAGACTTGGCTTTTCTGTTTCTGGATCTGCCATTAACTAGCTAAATGAAATTATACAATTCATTCAGTTTTCCCCCTTTAAAATACAGAGCTTCTCTAGGTGACCTTTTATCCCTTTTAATTACTCTATAGTTCACATTTGGGATTCTTTTAAAAAGTTGTTGAATTCAACCTATGCAATAATATTATGGTCCCTTATATAATTATCTCACAAACACTTGAATATAAAAATAAATTTATGGATAAGGATTTGTGGGAAATCATGGATAAGAATCATACTGGTTGAAAAAGCAGGAAGGAGCTGTAATCTACATTGCTAGAGGGAATTGTGTTTATCCACCAAAATGCTATTAGAATTCCATTGTGTATTTATTTTCTATCTCCTTAAAACTAAAACAAAGTTTTTACAGATCAAAACAAAAAAAACAAAAACAAAAACATTGTTTTGTCTTTTTTTAATGGGCTTTTTGTTCCAAATGAGTAGTCAACCAATAATAGCCTTTTCATTTTAATGATGATAATGCCATAAAATAAAGGTTTTAAAAGGTTTCCTTTATACTTCCCTATATGTTATTTTATACATTTAAAAGAATTATTCTGAAAAGAGTCAATAGTCTTTACAGGATTGCCAAAGGGATTTATGACACAAAAATAATTTAAGAGCCTGTCTTAAGAAGTATTATTATAAATATATTAGGATTATTAGCTATATTGAATGAGAGGCAACATGGTATGTACAGGCTCTATTTTTTTTTCCAAGATAGACTTAAAAATGATATATCTAAATTGAATACATTGTTTGAGGAAGACATTGACTATATTAATTTTTTCCTAAGTGAACTTCATTGTAGGAACCAATTTTGCTTAATAACTGAGTCAAATATTTGGTTAATCAAGTAGATAACAGATATGAAAAAAAAAAAAAAAACTTTAGACTACTACTCAGTGAAAGATAGTATATTGTTTTTAAGGTTATTTTCATTCTTCTTCTGTTTTGAAAAGAATTATTTAAAATCTTATTTTATAATCCAATAGTAGAGTCTCACTTGTTAAAGCCTTTTGGTGCAAGCTACCATTAAATTGATGAAGTCTGTCTGTCTGTCTCTTTTTCTATCTCTCTGTCTGTGTGTGTGTGTGTGTGTGTGTGTGTGCGTGTGTGTGTGCATATATTAATCATTCCTAATGAAAAGTTGCTTAACTTTTGATACAGAGGGATGCTATGAAAAAGTACAGATTGGTCATTTCATTCTAGGAGAAATGATTTGGATGTAAAGGAAATAATTGTTACATGTTATTGGAAATTTTAATTTCTTTTTGGTTCTGAACAGCTTTATTCTAGGATTTCTCCTTCATTTCTTCATGCTTCTCAAATGTTAGCTAGAGAATAGCGACAAAGTGAGCCCTGAAACTCTTTCTCTTTCTCTCTATCTGATTTTGGGGGGAATGCTAAGCTCTCTCCTGAGAGACCTACCCCAAAGAATTAAGATAAAGTGGTTTCATTCTGTAATCTGGGTGGGACTGGTTGAGTCCAGGACCATTCTTACTTAGCCCTAGCTAGAGATTTCTATCCTAGCAGAGAAATCCCGACAGAGAAGCGAAGAGGACTGGGGAAGTCAGCCAGAGAAATCCTGGCAGGGAAGATAAAGAAGGCATAGTCCTGTTAGGGAAATAAATGAGAAAGATGAAGAGGGAATAACGCTCAAAGAGTCCCTCACAGGTAGTTATGCCAAGGGAGGTCCCTTGACCTGGCATGATTCCTACTTTAAGATCCTCAACTGCCGATGATTGAGCTCTGCTTCCCCCTTTTATAATTGAAACCTTGTCTAGAAACTGGGAGCAGCTCTTGGTGGGGCTGGGAGCAGTGTAAGCTGGAATCAGAATAGAAAATCTTGGAACTGAATGAGTGCATCCGGAAACCCTATTGAGTTGGAGATTAACCCAGAAAAGTGTGAGTGTCTCTGGGCTAATCTCCAGCTCAATAGGGTTAGATGCCCATCAATAGGGGAATGGCTGAACAAGTTTTGATATATGAAGATAATGGAATATTATTATTCTATAATAAATGATGAATGAACTGATTTTAGAAAGGCCTGGAAAGATTTACATGAATTGATGTTGAGTGAAAGAAGTAGAACCAGAAATACTTTGTATACAATGACAGCAAGAATGTGCAATGATCAACTATGAAAGACTTGCTTCTCAGTAGTTTAGTGATCCAAAGCAATCCCAATAAACTTTAGACAGAAAATGCCTTCTGCATCCAGAAAAAGAACTATGGAGACTGAATGTAATGTTCACTTCTTTTTTCTGTTTTTTTTTTTTTTTTTTTTTTAATCTCTCCCATGGTTCTTCCCTTTGCTCTGATTTTTCTCTCAAAACATGATTCATAAAGCAATGTGTATTAAAAATAAATAAATTTTTTAAAAAAGAAAAAATTATTTTTCTGTATCTTAAAACTATAGCTGACTTTTAAATAGTATTATAGTTAAAGTATATATATATATATATATATATATATATATATATATATATATTTATGCCATCTTATAAGGTTCTTATACCAACCCTGCAAAATAGATAATACAACTATTGTTATCTTGATTTTAAATCTTAGGATCTTGAATCTTAGAGGAGTTTTTGTTTATTTGTCTAAAGACATAAATTATGAATGGGGAATCTAGGATTCAAAGCCTCATCTTTCAATTATGGTGTTTATTTCTTTTGATCAAGCTGAACTGAAGACTAGTGAACAAGAGCTTCACATCTAAAATATACCTACCCCTGTGGGTATAATATAGTTAGAAAATTTGGGAAAATTGGGTTAAAAGCTATTACAATATGTTGAAATTAATCCTTATTTTATTTCTTATATGTATATGCATAGTAAATAAGAATTTATTTCCTTTCATTCAATTGATTCAATTAATAGAGCATATGGAAAGGTTTCCTCATGTCAAAAGGTATGGTGATTTCTTTTTGTGCCATACCTAAAATAAATCTTTTAAAATTGGATGCATAGAACTTGTTCTTTGGTCTTAAATTCATAGCGTTTACATTAGAAAGAGAACTTTTAGATTACCTAGTCCAAATCACTTCCCCCTCTTCCTCCTCCCCATCCTACAACTGGAATACACCCAATTTTTCAAAAGAAGAAATTCAGATAGTTAAGGGAAGTGACTTGTCCTATATTAGTTACACTAGTAATAAGTGAGGAGTGATAGACATAGATATGATGTCATCTATACTGTTAATTCATTAATTTTTGTATTATTTGGTCTTTAAAAAAAGAAATTGATTTTCTTTCTAAGCTAGAAATGATTGATATGACTTTATTTTGTGACAAACCTCATAATAAATCTCTTTAGTCAAGTTTAGATCTAAGAAGTCCATATTTCTGATTTAATCTGAATTAACTTGAAATAACCTGTAGTTATCTGTACTTTGTGGCTTATAAAGACAAACCTTATATTTCATACATGTGCATGTGTATAAATTATATACATATATATTTATGAATTATACTTCAAAGCATATGTAGTATAATTAGAAATTTCTTTAAAAAATCAATTTACTCTGTGCTTTTTACTATGGAAATAAATTTAAATTCAAATATATCTAGAATAATATAATGATGAATTTTGTTTAGTGTAAATTTCAAAGAGCAGTTCATTGTTGAAATCATTTTTAGTTTACAAATACCATAGAATAGCTTAAAAAATGACCAACAAAGAACTTATATAACAGTTACTTTTAAGAAGGCAGTAGAACGCTATGGATCGCCCTTTGGAACAGATTGGCATTTGAGCAAGACTGCAGGGGGCATCTAATGACACCATTAGATGGAACTAGAAAATTAGGCACTACTCACTGCTGGAAATGTTTTGACATGCCACTATAAATAACACCATATCCTGGGCTTTGGTTTCATGAAGGTTGTTATACTTCTCATTATAAGTAACAGAATATTCAACAATGATTGAATTTGATTTAATAGTCTGATTTTTAATTTATATTCAGCTAAGATTGAATGAGGCAAGCATCAACAATTACAGTCTGCCTTTCTTTTCAAAGTAATAATTACATCACTGAATGATAGGTAAGAGAAATATTTAGAAAAAAAGATGTGACTTATGATGATCTCCAGGGATAAGCCTTCTGTTTTCCAGATAATGTTGTCCATGGTCCATAGAATTCAAAGCAATCTAATTCCAACCTTGGAAATTATTCTATTTCTGAACTATCACTTTCTTTCAAAGAATTATTGACTCCTGTATAACAGAAAGCATAGAGATTTAACTTCGTGCTTCTGTTTGTCTTGGGGGAAATTCATTGGGGAAAAAAAATCAAGCATGGTAAAATCCATACAAGTTGAAGAACATTAAATGCCTCCACAATGGTAGAATGACCAAGATATTATCAGAACACAACAATGTACAGAATTGAATAGAATGAAAATCAATAAAATCAATAGTAAAGAGAAGTTTAGGGAGTTTGAGATGAAGTGTAGCAGGTGGGATATAGCAGATTATGGGTATGTTTAAGATTTGAAAGTACACTAAAGGTAGTAACATCCATGAATGTTACTTTTTAAATATTTTGATAAATATATCCCAATATTATTGGTTTTCTTTCTAATTCTATATATTTATCCAATATATTAAAAACATTCTGAGAAAACATGCTTAGGTTCATTACTACATACATCACACATACATATATCAACATACATATACATGTAATGAATCACTGTTTTTTAAGAGATGAAAGACTGAGTAGTCCATCAGCTAACTCCTATTAAGCACTATTATATTCAAGGCACTGTTATGCAGTGGAAATACAAAAACAAACAAACAAACAAAAAAAAAAAACAAATAGTCTCTATTTTCAAGGAAGTCAACACAAAGGCATTATATAAATGATGTATATAGAGAAGATAAGTATAAGATTAATTGGGGATTATCTTAGAAGAAAGACATTAAAATTGAGCAAGTTTGGGAATGGCTTCTTGAAGTATGATTTTAGCTAAGACTTAAAGGAGATAAAGGAAAGACCAAGCAAGAGATCTAAGAAGATATGATAGAAAACAAATGAGGCATTAGAAAAGTACTGCAAGAGAAAACAGCAAGGGAATATAAGCTAGCCTGCAACTTTCCTTTGGGAAGTCTGATGGCATACAGCAAGAGCCCAGATATAGGAACTAAAGTTTTTTTTGGGAAAACTGAATTGTGTCAAAATAATTATTCTCATCTTTTTTTTTGCATCTGATACTATTTAAAATTATTTATTTCATTTAGACTAACAGCTATATATCTACCTCTTTTGTCATACATCATGAACAATGGACATACAGCAAGTCCCAAGTTATACATAGTTTAGATTCTGAAAGCTTAATCATAAGCCAATTATTTTGAACTCTGGATTCAGTTTTCCATTATTTAAAAAAAAGATTTCTCAAATTGAGAACCAAACCATATAAGTGCTCCTATGGGAAAAGGTATTGAGTTCCAACGTGGCATGCCTGATCACATCTCTTTCAAGTGAAGGAACGAGAACTTCTCATGCCTGTGCTTTTTAGCCTTCTCTTTTTTGCTCTCCGAAGACTGATTATAGAACCTGGAGCAAAGATACTAGTGGAGATGATGGAAGGGACAAGGAGGTGAGGGAGCAGACTAAGAGGTCTATGGGTAAAGATTTGAGTTAGATACTCTTCAAGAAAAAAGGTAATAGAAGTCAATAATAGTTGTCTTTCTTACACACTTCAATCAGGGGGCAGAAAATTATTTATCTTGAATTTTATTTTTTTTTTATTTTCCAATTATGTATAAAGATAGTTTTCAACATTCATTTTTGCGAGACTTTTATGACTTTCCAATTTTTTTCTCCCTTCCTTCTTTATCTTCCTCTCCCTAAGACAGCAAGAAATCTCATATAGGTTATACATGTATAATCATTTTAAACATATTTCCATGTTATGTTGTGAAAAAAAATCAGAATGGGGAAAAATGAGAAAAGAAGCTGAAAATTATATTTTCAATTTGCATTCAGTAGCCATATTTCTCTCTCTGGATGCAAATGGCATTTTCTGACCCAAGTCTATTAGAATTATCTTGGATTGTGTATTGCTGAGAAGAGTTAAGTCTATTATACTTGATCATGGCATGATCTTGCTCACTTAGCATTAGTTCATCTAAGTCTTTTCAGGATTTTCTGAAATTAGCCTCTTCATCATTTCTTAGAGAACAATATATTATATTTATATTCATATACCATAAATTAGTCAGCCTTTTCCCCATTGTGGTACATCCACTCAATTTACAATTTCTTGATGCCAACAAAAAAAGTTGCTACAAACATTTTTGCCTATGTGGGTCCTTTTTTTTTTCTCACTTTTTCCTCCCTTATTTTTTCTCCCTCCCTTTTGTCCCACCTCTCCCCTAAATGACAAGTAATCCAATATATTAAACCTGCTCATTTCTTCTATACATATATCCATAATTATCATGCTGTACAAGAAAAAGATCAAAAAGGAAAAAAAATGAGAAAGAAAACAAAATGCAAGCAAATAACAACAACAAAGTAAAAATATTATATTGTGATTCACACTCAATCCCCATATTCCTCTTTCTGGATGCAGATGACTGTCTCCATCACAAAGTCATTGGAACTGGCCTGAATCACCTTGTTATTGAAAAGAGCAGTGTCCATCACAATTGATCATTACATAATCTTCTTGTTGCTGTGTACAATGTTCACTTCATTTAGCATCAGTTCATGTTCTACAGGTCTCTCTGAAATCATCCTGCAAATTATTTCTTATAGAACAATAATATTCCATAACATTCATATTTCATAACTTATTCAGCTATTCTCCAACTGATGGACATCCACTCAATTTCAGTTCCTTGCCATTTTAAAAAGGACAACTGCAAATGTTTTTGCACATGTGGGTCTTTTTTCCTCCTTGAAGCCCAGTAAAGATACTGTTGGATCAAAGGGTATGCACAGTGTGGGCATAGTTCCATATTGCTCTCCATAATATTTGGATAAGTTCACAACTCCACCAACAATATATTAGTGTCCTAATTTTTCCACATCCTCTCCAGTATTTATCATTTTCTTTTCCTATCATCTTAGCCAATCTGAGAGGCATGTAGTGGTAACTCACAATTGTTTTAATTTGCATTTCTCTGCTCAAATATGATTTAGAGTATTTTTTCATATGACTAGAAATGATTTTAATTTCTTCATCTGAAAATTTCTGTTCATATCCTTTCACCATTTATCAACTGGAGAATGGCTTGTATTCTTACAAGTTTGAGGCAATTCTCTCTAAATTTTAGAAATGAGGTCTTTATCAGAAATCCTTGAATGGAAAATTTTTTCCCAGTTTACTGATGTCAGGGAAATATTTTAAAATGATAAAGAAAATTAGACTTATTTTTATGTACCTAAAATAACAGATATAATCAATATTTTTGTAGCATGTGTAATGTTATATATAATATTTTGGAGAGAAAAATGCCACTAGCATATCTTTTTGATAAAATCTTCATTGTATTATATGAGTATTAAGCACACTTTTTATTTTAAAAAAGGCAGAATTTTGGAGCAGAGAGTTTGCCAGAATGTCAGAATGCCAAACACGTCATAAGAAATCCTAGCTCATTAATATTCCTTAAAAGTTACAATAAAAATACAGATTCTCATAAGAAAATTAAAGTCCATCAAAATATGAACAATGAATAAAGGCCGAGGCAAAAATTTCAGAATAAATATGTAATGTAACATCAATAGAAACAAAAAATAAGAGCTTAAAATAATAAAAATAATACATATATTGAAGTAAAGTAGTAAATGTAGTAAGCAAAAAATAACAAGAAGAAATAAAAAATAGGCACAGGAATCTCAGAATAATTGATAATGAAACTCAACAATTTAGAAATCTGCATTACAATACTTAAAAAAAATCATCAGACAAAAAGTAAAATGTCTTATTCCCCAGGGGTTACAGGGTCCTCTGATAAGAATGTAATGTACAACAAAACAAGCAAGATTTGTAAACTCTTAACCAATATCCAAATCACTAGTAAAGAAATACAAATCAAAACAATACCAATAACTTACTTCACATGCAGAAGATTATTTAAAAAAAAAATTGCTCATGGACTTATTTCAGAGAGGTTTAACAAGAATCTCATCAATTATTAGCATCTAACATTAAGACTCTAATAATTTAATATGCTGTTAATGGACGTATAAATTCATACAATCCTTCTGGAAAATAATTTTGAACTATTCAAAATAAGTGAATAAAGTATCCATGTTTTTTGAGGAAGTGCTCCTCTTGACATATTTTATGAGTTTAAATTGGAAAATAAAAGGTTCAATATGATCCCAAAATATTTCTAGTAGTAATTTTTGTAGTATAAAAGAACAAAGTAAATGCTCATTAAGAAACAGATAAAAAGAAATGTAGAATACAAACTTAATGGAATATTGTTATACCATAAAAAATGATGAAAGGGAACATTTTAGGTAAGTATGGGAAGATTTATATGAACTCTTTTGAAATAAGCAGAACCCAGAAAACTATATTTATACTAAATATAGCCATGGAAAAGTGAAGAATAAAAGGAAGAAAAAATCAATACTATGTAAATCATGATGACTAAATTTGTCTTCAAATAAAAAATAAGAAAATCTTCACTTCAGTTAGGAGAAAATCAAGACCCATATATCTTAATAAGTGACTTTTTTTCATAGTCATCCAGGTAGTGAGTAGTAGAGCTGGGTTTTGAATTCAGATTCAGGCCAAATCCTTTCTCCACTATATTAATTATTATATGATATGAACAATTACTCAAAATGTAATTATCAAGGATTTTTGATCTATGAACTATCAGCTTTTTAAACATTAATCATTTTGTGAAATAAAATGTATGAATTGTACAAATACTAACAATTAAAAAAAAAAACTCTGGGAACAGGGTTTATGTGCTATTCACAAGAAGCAGTGTAAGAAGCAGTATAAGTGATCTCAAAGAGAAAATGAAAATGAAAATTTATTTTTTTAAAAATAGAAAAAGTTGAAATATATGTACAGCCTGGTGTAGAACAATAAATATACTGTCAGATGTGATTGATGTGTTGGTTAGTATTTCTGTACTGGTTTCTCTTTCTCTTTTTTATCCCTTCTTACAAAGAATGCTACTTTGGAATGGAGACAGAAGAAAGGTGAAAATTAATGTGATAAGAAAAACAAAAGATAGTGATAAAAATTCCTCTGTCTACCTCTCCAAAAAAAGTGAGAAAAAATAGAAAAGATAAGGTTGTGGAGTAGGAACTCTGATAGCAGTATCTACTCTGCCTTTTTTGTCAGATATCAGGAAAGTCTCAAGTTCCCATAAAATCTACCTATTCCTATTGGTGTTGAGTTTGGGGGCTGCTGTCATGACTTTTTTTAGATGTGATTGGGAACTTGTATCCTTTCTAGTCAATTAATTTGTCAAATCCAGCAGTTTTGATTTTTATCATTTTGTAAAGAATTTTGTAAAGAACCAAAATACTCTAACCCTATATCTTTGATATTATTGGAAGACTTGTATTAGTTCCTATTACATTCTGATTGTACCAGTGGTTTCTGTCTGAAATTTGTTCAGAGAAGTGACACTTCTGTTCTAAGCATCCAGTCAGACTGGCATACACCACAGTGTAATCTTATCATGCTCCTCCATTCCTTTCTAAATTGACAGCAAATTCATCAAATGAAAGTGATTTCTTAACTATTTTTTAAAAAATTCCCCATGGATATATTTCAAAGAGACAAAAGTCTCACAAATTATTAGTATTCTAACATTGATTCTAATAATTTATGATGCCTTTAGCATAATAATCTCCTTATACATTAGGCTCTTACATTCTAGTTGATATGACTAAAAACCAAGGACTATACTTTTAAGACACATATCAATATCTTAACTCTGTGTTTAGGCTAAAATGAACTTTGTAAGTTAAACTTTATAAGAAGACCTTTAGATTTATTCCTTAAAACAATTAATTTTTGGCAATTGCACATTTGGCATTCAAAAGTGACCAGTGCAACAAAATTGCTTTCTTTGAAGCAGAATTTGAATGCTTGGCAATTTAGTTTGAGAAACGACCTCAGTGTCTGATATCTTATCCTGCCAGATGATTTTCAAAATCTTCCTAGGACAATCCAAATGGAAGTTATTCACTTTCCTGGCATGGTACTGGTGTACTATCCAGGTTTCACAGGCATACAGCAGTGAGGTGAACAGAATATATAGACCTTCAGTTTGGTAGTCAGTCTAATACCACACCTCTCCTCTCCTTTGGAGCCTCTCACTGAGCTAGCTCTGGCAATGCATATGTTATTATCAATGTGGACATCCCTAGAAAGTATGCTGCCAAAATAAGTGAATTTATCCACAACATTCATAACATCACCATTTGCTGTAACTGATGGTTTGTCATGATAGGCGCATAAGCGCTGATATTGGTGACATGGAATTTTCCTGTAAGTAGCAATTGCACTTTCACAAACTTGTCACTCACTCCTTTTGTTGGACATACCAACTTGTTTTCTAGATTACTTTTGATTGCAAAATCTATATCAGCTTTACAGTGCTCCCTTTACTGTTGTCACTCCAGAAAAATGTGTATCTGGATCCAATTTCAGTAAGCTGATCTTTATTTGCCAGCCTTGTTTCACCAAGGACTGCTATTTAGATGTGATATCTATTGAGTTTTCTCACAAGAGCTGTTTTTCTTTCAAGAATGCTGGATTTTATGTTTTCTGTTAAGTGTGCACACTATTCAGTTCCATGTACTAATTGTGAATGGAATCAACTTTGCACAAGTTTTAGATTTCGACCACATAATGGGTTCCCCACCTGCTGTGGTAATAAGGCCATGTTTGGGTAAGCAGCCAGTTTTGGGGGCACATTTTCTAGTCCCTTCCTCACACTTTGAGGTGAATGGTGTAATCTGTAAAAGACCTCTCAGAAACCAGCAGGGCTGACAAATCCCATTGCTGCTTCCAGAGAGCAGACAACCCTCTGGCCTGAACCACCTGTGTATAGCCACACATCCTCCTCATGTATCGACACCTTATGTTTTATTACTGTCCTGTCACCACAGGACTTTGAACAAGTAGAAATAGTAAAAATTCCATGGGCGATATCTTGATTCCTATGTAAATTGAATTTAAGTGACACAGAGTTGCACGAAGTCATCAGCTTCTTTCTCTTCCAGAATCATCTCTGTTCAGTGACAGAACAGAATGAAGATGACTGGTAATGGTTTGAGATGCACTGGATAATTTTGGTTTCTTTAATGTCTAACCAAGCTCTAAGAACTCCACAATGCTTGTTTCAGCTGCTTTCATGGCTATTGGAACAAATTGTTCTCATCCCCTTATTCCACCAGGGGAAATCATCACATACCTGGGGTAGATATTTCCCTAACTCACTGTAGGGTTTGAGTTGCCTTGGTTATTCACAATATGGTTTAGCCAATTTGCTGGAACAGTTTACTGGTGATGGCTGCTGTGAATGCTACAGCTTCTTGGAGTCACAGGAGAGAGTTCAGTGGATCAAGTTGACACCCAAGGTAGAAAGCAGCTCTGAAAAGTTCCTGACAGCCCTCACACCAGATGTACTAGATGTTCTTGAATACACCCAACACCCCTCTAGTAATATACCAGACAGGTGATAGAATCTGGATACAAAAGACCTGAATTCAAAAATAAAGTCTACTATTTTCTAACTGTAAGATTTTAGGCAAATCATTCAACCATTTTCTCAACTGAAAATGAAGGGAATATCCTAGGTCAGCATGTTAGACATTTTGCTCACAATTCTGTAAGGCTTATAGTGTGTCCTGAATATAATTAGGAAATATTTAACAAAGTAAGATAAAATATGATAAAATAGATAATTTTATATTTTAAAACTAAGTCAAAAGGTGATCAACAGGGATCCTCAGGTATAAATAAGTAGCTGCCATTTTTTAAAAAGAATTATAGTAAGTGTATTTTTAATACACATTGCTTTATGAATCATGTTGGGAGAGAAAAATCAGAGCAAAAGGGAAAAACCATGGGAGAGAGAGAAAAAAAAAAGAGAAAAAAAGAAGTGAACATAGCATGTGTTAATATACATTTAGTCTCCTTGGTTCTTTTTCTGGATGCAGATGGCATTTTCTGTCCAAAGTTTATTGTGATTGCTTTGGATCACTGAACTACTGAGAAGAACCAAGGCTTTTATAGTTGATCATTACACATTGTTATTGCCATTGTGTACAATGCTTTTCCTGGTTCTGCTTGTTTCATTCAGCATCAGTTCATGTAAATCTATCCAGGCCTTTCAATATTTAGTTTGTTCATCATTTATCATCATCATTCCATTACCTTCATATACCACAACTTGTTCTGTCATTCCCCAATTGATGGGGATCCCCTCCTTTCCCACTTCATTGCTACCACAAAAAGAGCTACTACAAATATTTTTGCATATGTGCATCCTTTTCCCTCCTTTATGATTCCCTTAGGATACAGACTCAGTAATGGCACTGATGGATCAAAAAATATGCACACTAGCTTTTTGGACATAGTTCCAGATTGCTTTCCAGAATGGTTGGACCATTTGACAACTCCACCAATAATGCATCAGTGTTCCAGTTTTCCCATCCCTCCTCCTACGTTTATCATTATCTTTTCCTGTCATCTTAGTCAGTCTGTGAGGTATGAGGTGGTTTCTTAGAGTTGTTTGAATTTGCATTTCTCTAATCAATAGTGATTTAGAGTTGTTTTTTTTTTCATATAACTATAGATGGCTTTAATTTCATCATCTGAAAATTGTTCATATCCTTTGACCATTTATCAATTGGGGAATGACTTGTATTCTTATAAAAAAAACACAGTTCTTTATATATTTTAGAAATGAAACCCTAATCAGAAACACTAACTATAAAGATTTTTCTCCAGCATTGTACTTTTCTTTTAATGTTGTTTCTGTTAATTTTGTTTGTGCAAAACCTTTTTAATTTAATGTAATCAAAGTTGTCCAGTTTGCCTTTCATAATGTTCTTTAGTTCTTCTTTGGTCATAAATTCCTCCCTTTTCCAAAGATGTGATAGGAAAATTATCCCTTGTTCTCCTAATTTGTTTATGGTATCATCCTTTATGCTCAAATCATGTGCCTATTTTGACCTTATTTTGGTATGGGGTGTGAGATGGAAGCTTATGCTTAGTTTCAGAGATATTATTTTCCAGCTTTTCCAGCAATTTTTGTCAAATAGTGAGTTCTTATTCTAGAAGCTGAAGTTTGGGGTGGGGGCTTTATGAAATAGTAGATTGCTATAGGCTTTGAACATTGTGTCATGTGTCTCTAATCTATTCCATTGATCCACCACTCTATTTCTTTTTCTTTTTTTTTTAAGCTTTTTATTTTTCAAAACACATGCATGGACAATTCTTTAACATTAGCCCTTGCAAAGCCTTGTGTTTCAATTTTCCATCCTTCCCCCACCCCTCCCTCCATGGCAAGTAGTCTAATATATGTTAAACATGGTAGAAATATATGTTAAATCTAATATATGCATATACATTTATACAATTCTTGTGCTGTACAAGAAAAATCAAATCAAACCAGTTAAAAAAAAAGAAGCAGAATAAAATGCAAGCAAGCAACAAAGAAAAGAGTGAAAATGCTATGTTTTGAACCACATTAAGTACCCACAGCCCTTTTTTCTGAGTGTAGATGGCTCTCTTCATCATGAACAATTGGAATTGATTTGAATTATCTCATTGTTGAAGAGAGCCACATCCATCAGAATTGATATCATATAATCTTGTTGTTGCTATGTATAATGATTTCCTGGTTCTGCTCATTTCACTTAGCATCAACTCATGCAAGTCTCTCAGGCCTTTCTGAAATCATCCTGCTGGTCATTTCTTACAAAACAATAATATTGCATAACATTGATATAACATAATTTATTTAGTCATTCTTCAACTGATGGGCATCCATTCAATTTCCAGTTTCCTGACACGACAAAAAGTGCTGCCACAAACATTTTTGCACATGTGGGTCCCTTTACCTCTTTTAAGATATAAGCCCAGTAGAAACACTGCTGGGTCAAAGGGTATGCACGGGATGATATCTTTCTGAGCACAGCTCCAAATTGCTCTACAGAATTGTTGGATCCATTCACAGTTTCACCAACAATGTATCAGTGTTCCAGTTTTCCCACATGCCCTCCAACATCTGTCATTCTTTTTTCCAGTCGTCTTAGTCAATCCTAGAAGTGTGAAGCACCACTCTATTTCTTAGCCGGTATTATATGGTTTTGATTACTGCTGCTTTATAATATACTTTTAGGTTTAATACTGCTAAGCCACCATCCTTTATATATATATTTTTTCATTAATTCCCTTGATATTCTTGACATTTTGTTCTTCCAGATGCATTTTGTTATTATTTTTACTAGTTCTATAAAATGATGTTTTGGCAGTTTGATTGCTATGGCACTGAATAAGTAGAACAATTTATACAGAATTGTCATTTTTATCATACTACTTAGCCTAGCCATGAACAATTGATATTTTTCCAATTGTTTAGATCTGATTTTATTTGTGTGAGAAGTATTTTGTAATTGTTTTCATAGTTTTTGGATATGTCTTGGCAGCTAAATCCCCAAGTATTTTATTTTGTCTACAGTAATTTTAAACAAAATTTCTCTTTCTATTCCTTGCTGATGGGCTTTGTTAGTAATGTTTAGAAATGCTGATGATTTGTACCAGTTTATTTTATATCTTTCAACTTTGCTAAAACTATGAATTATTTTCAGTAGGTTTTGGGATGATTTTCTTGGATTTTCTAAGTGTATCATTATATCATCTGCAAAGAGTGATAGTTTTGTTTCCTCATTGTTTATGCTAATTCCTTTAATGTCTTTTTGTTTTTTTATTGCTAAAACCAACATTTCTAGTATAATGTGAATAATAATGGTGGCAATGGGCATCCTTTTTTCACCCCTGATCTTATTGGAAATGTGCCTCACTTCTCTCCATTACAAATAATACTTGAGGTAGATTTTAGATAGATACTACTTATTATTTTAAAGAAAGTTCCCTTTATCTCTGTGCTTTCTAGTGTTTTTAATAGGAATGAGTACTGCATTTTGTCAAAAACTTTTTTCTGCATCTATTGAGATTATCCTATGATTTCTCTTGGTTTTGTTATTGATATAGTCTATTATGGCAATAGTTTTCCTGATATTCAACCAGTCCTTCATTCCTGGTATAAATCCCACTTGATCATAGTGTATTATCTTGTTAATAAGTTGCTGTAATCTCTTTGCTAATATTTTATTTAATTTTTTCATCAATATTCATTAGAAATATGGGTCTTTAATTTTCTTTCTTTGTTTTAGCCCTTCCTGGTTTAGGTATCAGTGCCACATTTGTGTCATAGAAGGAATTTGGCAGTATTCCTTCTTTACCCATTTCCAAATAGTTCACATAGTATTGGAATTAATTGTTCCTTAAATATTTGGTGGAATTCACTTGTGAATCCATCTAGCCCTGGAGATTTTTTTCTTTGGGAGTTCATTAATGACTTGTTCAATTCTTTTTCTAAAATGGGACTATTTAAGTATTTTATTTCCTCTTCTGGACAATTTATATTTTTGTAAATATTCATCCATTCAGTTAGATTGTCAGACTTGCTGTGATAGAGTTGAGCAAAATAGCACCTAATTATTACTTTAATTTCTTTTTCATTGGTGGTAAATTCACCCCTTTCATTTTTGATGCTGGTTATTTGGTTGTTTTCTTTTTTTTTTCTGATCAAATTAACCAAAGGTTTATCTATTTTGTCATTTTTTCCCATAAAAGCAACTCAATAATTTTTTTAGTCTCTATTTTATTAATCTTGCCTTTGAGTTTCTAAATTTCTAATTTAGTATTTAATTGGGGGCATTTTAATTTGTTTTTGTTTTTGTTTTTGTTTAGTTTTTTAGTTCATTGATCTCCTCTTTCTCTATTTTATTTATGTAGCAATTTAGAGATATAAAATTTCCCCTACAAACTGCTTTGCTTGCATCCCACAGATTTTGATATGTTGTCTCATTATTGTCATTTTCTTGGATGAAATTATGGATTGTTTCTGTGATTTGTTTTTTGACCCACTCATTCTTTAGAATTGGATTATTTAATTTCCAATTAGTTTTTATTCTCTTTCTCTACCCCTTTATTGAATATAATTTATATTGCATTGTGATTTTAAAAAGAAGCATTTACATATATTTTTATTCTCTCTTTCCATCCAATCCTTAGGTGTGTATTAGTTTTTTACCCATCCCTCCCACTACCTTATCTCCTGTCACCTCTTCCTCTTCTTTTAGAAGTGTTTTTTTTTAACCCATTCCCCCAGTTACCTCATCTTTTATTAATCATTCCTTACCATCTCTTACCTTTCTCCTAGGATTTCTATCCTTCTTTCTATTCTGTGCTCTCCTTTTCTTTTCCTCTTTATTCTCCTACTTCTTTATAGGGTTATATATTTTTCTGTACCCAACTGAATGATTAAATTATTCCCTTTTCTGAGGAGATCAAGCTTGAAACAATGCTCATTCTCCTCCCTTCTTTCCCTCAGTTGTAATAGATCTTTGGTACCTCTTCAGGTAATTTTTCCATTATACCTCCCCTTTTTTCTTTTTCCAGTACACATTTTTTCCTACCCATTAATGTCTTTTTCTTTGATGTTATATGGATCTCAGTCCATATGATGCTCCCATCTTTCTGGCTCAGTGACAGACACAGTTTTCAAGTTTTACAGATATCATTTTTCATCTAAGGATGTAAACATTTTAATCTTTAAATAATGTATATTTTTCCCCTGTTTACATTTCTGTGCTTCTCTTGAGTCCTTCTGTTTAGTTCTGTTTTATTCAATAGAAATCGAATAGAAAATGTCTCTTCCTTGAAGCTCCATCTTTTCTCCTGAAAGATAATGGTGAATCTCGCTGGAAAGTTAATTTTTAGTTTTAACCCTAGGTCCTTTATCTTCCGGATCCTTTATTGTAGAACCTGCCAGATCCTGGGCAGTCCTGACTGTTGCTCCTTAATATTTGAATTGTTTTTGTCTAGCAGCTTGCAAAATTTTTTTCCTTGAGATTATAGTTTTGGACTTTCAAGAAATGTTTCTTGGGGTTTTCCTTGTGGGATCTCTTTCCAGAGGTGATGATGGATTCTTTCAGTGAGTATTTCCCCTTTTGATTCTAGAATATTGAGAGAGTTTTCCTTAATGACTTCTTATAGAAGGCTATCCGGGCTCTCTCTCTCTCTCTCTCTCTCTCTCTCTCTCTCTCTCTCTCTCTTTTGGTCATGGTCTTCAGATAGGCCAATAATTTTTAAATTGTCTCTTCTATATCTATTTTTCAGGTCAGCTGTTTTGCCAGTGAGGTATTTCACATTTTCTTCCATTTTTTTATTCTTTTCAGTTTGTTTGATTCTTGATGTCTCATAAAATCATTAGCTTCCATTTGCCTTGTTCTAATTTTTAATGTTTGATTTGCTTTAGTTATCTTTTGTAAATCTTTTTACCCAAATGGGTTTATTTTGTTGTTTAAGGAGTTGTTTTCTTCAGACAGTTTTTTTTCCTTCCTTTTCCAAATTGTTGACTCTCTCATGCATACCTGTTATTTCTTTTCTCATTTTCACTTCTACCTCTGTTATTTGAAGTCTTTTATGAGCATTTCCAAGAAGCCTCTTTGGGTTTGAGACCAATTTATATCACATTTTGAGATTTCTTTTGTGTACATTCTGTCCTAATCTGAGTTTGTGTTTTCATCTGCCTTGTCACCATAGTAGCTTTATATGGTCAAGGTTCTTTTCTGTTTCTTGGTCTTTTTCTTTCCTTTTGTTTTGGTATTTCTGCCTTTTTTTTTCTTTTTTTACTTTTAAGGTAGAACTCTGCTCCTGGGGTAAAGGGAGCACTGTCCCAAGCTTCCTGTCAAGCTCTGAGCCTTGCCTTGGAGCACAGGAGCCCCTTGTGTTTATAGAGGGTAGCTTTACCTGCTCTATTCAGGGAATATCCCAATTTCCCAGAGTTTGCCTTCTAAGCTGGGACTGGAAGTTCCCCCACTGATTTGCTCCTCTATTGAGCTAGGACTAAGGGTTTTAGTTGCTGATTTGCTGTAGACCCTCTCACTGACTTTCCCAGAGTCTATCTGAGCTGGAATGAACATCCTTTTCATCTCAGTGAGACTGATTTTTCTTGAAGTTTTTTCCAATCTATTTTGAGCTGGAGAGTGGTTTCATTCCATGAGACTCTGTTCAGATGCTAGGTTTCATGTGGTTCTTGAGGAAAACTGGGAGACCTCCAACAGCTTCCTGGCTTCATTCTGCCCTGTAACTGAAGTAGCCACATTTTTGTTTGAGTCAGACACCACTATTTTAAATGATTTTTAATATTACTTCCAGCTAATAATCATAAAGTTAGTTTTACAAGTGAGGAAAACAAAGTGTTTGGGAGTTTAATGGTAATCTAATAAGCCAGATGGTGGTGGTACTATATTTAACCTAAAATCAGTTCAGGGTCCTGAAATGCAGAAGATATGAATTTGAATTTGGCTTCAGATACTTATTAGTCATGTCATTTAATCTTTGTTTTCTTTCATTTCCTCAAATATAAAATGAAGATATTAATAATGGCCATCTCCCAGAGCTGTGATAACAATCAAAAGAAATAATATTTGTAAAAATATTTAGTGTAGTCTAGAACTTGGTGCTCCATAAATGCTTCCCCTCTCTACTATTCTAATGTTTCCTAGGCAAATAAATAAACATTTGTACTTGGAAACCCAGAGGTTGTAGTTCATTTTGTGTGTTGTAGAGTCATCTTCCTTGAATTAGAAAACATTAAAATTCATAATAAAAGTAAAAATCCATTGTAATTTCATCATATTGCAGAAGAAATTTTAACTAGCATTGATGACTATAATAAAAAAAATTCATGAAGCTAATTTGTTTAAGCTCCATATACTAAGATAATTGGATTTATTGGAAACCAGTTTGAATGCAAAGAATACTTCCCCTTGATAACTGACTATTTTGTAGATCAATAGCAGTTCCAAATGTAGTTTAAAAAACAGACAAGACTTAATGGAACTTAAATTATTAAGACTAACTGTATTGTTTCTAGAGAGTTCATTAACACACTCATCAATAGAGTGAGTTTTGTGGACATTGGCAAGAGCTTCATGAAGCATTCAGTGGGAATATATATCTCTCAATTGACTGGTCTTAGTGAAAAAATATAATTAGAAAAAATAATTACATTAGTAAATGAAACTTTTAATTGAAAATCTGTTGGAATTTGAAAAAAATCTACTTCATTTCAGTTTCTTAATCACTTATAACTAAAAAGCAAAGAGTTTTTCAACACTATATTTAAATAACATTTAGTTATCTTGGAATTTGTGTATAAATATTACAAGGTGTTTGAAAATAGGGCATTAAAAAAAAGGATTATCTCCCTGAGAAATAGTATATATAGTAAAGAAATAAAAATGTAGAGATTATATGCAGAGTAAACATAGATGATTCTTTGGAAGATTGTATAAAATTGCTATGTTCTATGTGACTATGATTATGGATATATATGCACACATATCATACATATATAAATATTTATACATATGTGTATATACAGTTTGTATATTATTATGCGTGTATACACATATAATTTACAAAGCAGCTACATAACAATATTCTTATTTCATTCTATGTAGTATAAGAGGCAGCAGCATAAAAAGGAACTCCCAAGAGAAAAACTCTAGTGAAAATTCAGCTGTATTCATTCACTCATTAGTCTGTATGACCATGGGTTATTCAATTTGTCTTTGGGTTTCAGTTCCCTTTTCTTAAAAACTGAACATCTTGAACATATAGTTTTGAAGGATTTTTCTATCTTTATAATTCTGTGAATCAATGGAAAGAGCACTTAATTTGAAATCAGAAACCCAGGGTACAAATCCCAGTTCTTCTGCTTCATATCTGAATGATTTTGGGAAAGTAATTTATTTTCATTGAACCTCAGTTTTGTCACTTGCAAAAGAAGATATTGTTTTAAATGATCCCCAAGGTCCCTTATAACTATATTTCTGGGATCTGTGATTTTAGGACTGCATGATGCTGTAGAAACAGTACTAAATGTAGAATCCAAGGAATAGAGTTTGAGTTATATTTTGTCATTTACTGTTTTTGTGACCTTGGACAAGTTAATCTACTTTTCTTGAACTCAGTTTCTTCATCTGTAAAAATGAAAGACAGTAAGAAATGAACTCTAAAGTTTTTCATGTTTAAATCTATTTGCTGATTATTAAGATCCCTTTCACTCTAATTTATATTCTGAGAGCTCTAATAAGTTTCCTAGCTTACTTGTCTACAAGCTGCTCCTAATTGAATATAAAAACTGGCAATTTTTTTTGTAAAGTTTTAAACCCAAATTGCTATTTGTACTTGCAAGGAGTGGTCACTTCTTGTGTTAAGAGAACTTTAATTTCAACTGAACTATGATTTTGTTATAGAGAGCAAGCTTAAACTGATATGTTTGTAGTTATATCTCTATATCTATCATCATATCAACATCTATATCTATGTCTCTACATAAATCTTTATATGTATATAAATTGTATGTTTACATACTCTCCATAAAGACATACATTGGAGAAGCACCCATAGACTAGTGAATAACTAGTGACTGAGGCAGGAAGAGCTGAATTCAAGTACCTCTTCTAGAACATACTAGCTGTGTAAATGGGAGCAAATCATTTTACTTTTGTCTCAACACTAGATATGTGATGTTATCATCTATAAATACTGACCTTGAAAGATATTAGACTATATTTAAATTCATAGAAAATGATTTTGTTTTTCTTTCATTTTTTCAGTCCTCTCTGACTCTTTGTGACCCCATTTAGGTTTTTCTTGGAAAAGATACTGGCATGTTTTGCCATTTCCTTCTCCAGCTCATTTTTTCAGAAAGAAAAATTGAGGCAAGCAAGGTTAAGTGATTTGCCCAGAATCACTTATCTAACAAGTGTCTGAGGCCAGATTTGAATTCAGGAAGATAAGTCTTCCTGACTATAGGCTAGGTATTTTATTCACTCCATCATCTAGAAGCTCACAGAATAGAAAAATTTTATCAAGTATTTATGTCTTCCCTCTAATAATGCCTCCAATTTACCATATACATAACTTATGTACACATAATATTTATATATTGTCTCCTCTAATTAAAAGATGAGCTCCTTGTAGGCAGGGATTATTTTTTCCTTTCATTGTATACCCAATGCTTAGCAAAGTGCCAGCCACATGATTACTCGTTTACTTGACTTGAATAGAATCATTGCCTTATTTTAGGCCTCAATCGTTGTCTATATGGGTTAGTATAGTCCCCTCCTTCTAGGACTATCCTTTCTAATAAATCTTCCCTACAATTGCTTGATTTAGAAAAAAAAAGCATAACAATCACACATCTTGATTGTTTGTTCTTCTGAGTTTACAGTTATACCTGGCAAATTTTGGTTTACTTTACCTCTGTGGTGTGATGAGTTTTTGTTCATTGTAATTGCCAGATTTTGACCAACTGATAGACTGAGTAAATTTTGAGTTGATCCTGGAAAGAAAGATCCAGAAAATAAAATAGCAGCTCCCCAAATCAACAACTCCACCAATGGGACATGCAGATTGTATAAGTTTAAAAACTTAATTTATCTAGATTATGAATATGTATCAGTCTAGATAATATCAATCTCTGGTAACTTCAAAAAGTTAATAGATTTGGTCAGAGATCTCAGCTCTGATACCTTAAACTTCAAGTTCCTCATTGACACATATTTCATTGTAGTTATAGCCACCATTCCTATCCTTCATACTCTACTTCCACTATCCCATAATCTGTCCTTATTAAGTAACTTTTTAAATATAGCATCTATATAGTGAAGGGATAGTTTGAGAAGACATTTGTTGAGTTCATGTTGAATCAGAGGAAAGAATACAGATTCTTGGATCAAAGAATTTGGGTTCAAATTCAGGCTATAACACTTGCTATCTGTATGAGATTGGCCAAGTCACTTTACTTCTCTGGGCTTCAGGTTTCTTAACTATGAAATGAAATGGTAAAACTCTACCTTTAAACTCTAGGCCTTCCAGTTTCATTTTGTTGCTAAGTCCATGATACTACGTGCCTGCCACTGTGCTGGCTACTAGTGAATTAGTCTTTTCCTCAAAGAACTTACATGATGCTGGAGGGAAACAACATTATAACATATATTCAAAAAGTTATTTTTTTATGGGGGAAGAGAACTAGTTTGGAAGGGATGGAAAAGTCTTCAAGACTCAGTTCAAACAGCCAGCACCTAAATATGCATATTTTGGGTCCTTGCTATAGAACTATTAGCATATAAGTTCCTTGTAATTAGGAAATGTTTCTTTTTTGTCTTTGTTTTCGCAGTGCCTAGCACAGTGACTTTAGAAATACTTGTTCAATTGGATCTTTTAAAAATGGAAAAAATGACTTAAAGTCATATTTCTAGATAATCCTATACCCCATAGGATTTCCATTTTTCCCTATCTCCAAATGTTATGAATATTTGATTACATAAATAATTTTTCACTGTTTTTTGTCTCCTTGGGGTAATATGTTGAACAATGGGATTTCTGAATTGAAACTTTTTTTCTTTCTTTTTTTTTATTATAGCTTTTTATTTACAAGTTATATGCATGAGTAATTTTACAGCATTGATAATTGCCAAACTTTTTGTTCCAATTTTTCCCCTCCTTCCCCCCACCCCCTTCCCTAGATGGCAGTTTGACCAATATATATTAAATATGTTAAAGTATAAATTAAATTCTATATAAGTATACATGTCCAAACAGTTGTTTTGCTGTACAAAAAGAATCAGACTTTGAAATAGTGTACAATTAGCCTGTGAATGAAATCAAAAATGCAGGTGGACAAAAATAGAGGGATTGGGAATTCTATGTAGTGGTTCATAGTCATCTCCCAGAGTTCTTTCGCTGGGTGTAGCTGGTTCAGTTCATTACTGCTATGTTGGAACTGATTTGGTTCATCTCATTGTTGAAAAGAGCCACGTCCATCAGAATTGATTATCATATAGTATTGTTGTTGAAGTATATAATGATCTCCTGGTCCTGCTCATTTCACTCAGTATCAGTTCATGTAAGTATCTCCAGGCCTTTCTGAAATCATCCTGTTGGTCATTTCTTACAGAGCAATAATATTCCATAACATTCATATACCACAATTTATTCAGCCATTCTCCAATTGATGGGCATTCACTCAGTTTCCAGTTTCTGAATTGAAACTTGAGTACTGTATCAGTCTTGCATTTATATAAGGAGCCTATTTACTTGACCATCATCCTAATTTTAGAAAAAGTGGAAGCCAATAGCATTCCCTACATTAATCAAAGGCAGTCATTAACCATAAAAAGAGGTTCCCCCCAATAAATATTTTCTTTTAATACCAAATGGCTCTTCTGTTTGTGTCTGTTAGTCAATGCAATTTATATTCGCCTCCTTTCTTGCTAAGCACCATTAACTTTCTTTGTCTTTTAGGATAAAAATCAACAATAGTATTGCTTTCCTCCCTCTCACTCTCCCCTCCCTCCCTCATTTCTCCCTTTCATTTTCCCTCTCTCTTTCTTTCTTTCTCTCTTTTTCTCTTTCCTTCTTTCAAGATGAAAATAAATAGTTTGCCCAAGATTTTACACCCATCCACCCATATATACATATCCACACTCCCACATACTGCCCAAACCCCCCATTCCCATAGTAGTAAGTGGTAGAGCCAGGATTAGCATTTAAATTCTTTGTCTTCAAATTAGAGCTTTAAAACAAATGAGCAAAATTCTTTCTAAATGAAGTGCAGGTAGTTTGTTTCTTCTGGTGCACATGTTTTCTTTCCTTCCTTTCTTCCTTCCCTCCTTCCTTCCTTCCTTCCTTCCTTCCTTCCTTCCTTCCTTCCTTATTTCCTTCCTTCCTTTTTTTTCTAATGGAACTGATGATTAAAGGAATGCTTTTTATATGTCTAATTTTGGGAAAGGTTATCACCTATAATTATTCATATTTTATAGATGGCAAAAACAGATTAAAAGCATTTTTTTTTGTAGTTGAAAGGACAAATAATTAATGTAGCTAGGAGTTATAATCCAGTTTTATTCTATTAGTTCACATTACTTTTCTGTGTCTCATACTGTACTTCAGATGGGAATTCAAAAATGAATTGAATCTGAGAATTAGAAGTTGCAGAATGTATTTGCCACATGCCAGCTGGCATTTGAATCTCAAAAGGGACCTGCCTGCACTTATTTAAGAGAAAGATAAATGTGTTCACTGGATCTGTTACTATAAATTCATTTAGGAGCAGGGCTGAAACTCCACTAACATTCCTTTCTGCTTTGAGTTGTGGCTGGCAGATTTGGTTCACTTTACCGTTGGGAGGTAATGAGTTTTTGCTGGCTGGTAAAGCGTTATCACACTTGATTCAGAACTCCCTAATAGCTATTTCTCTTAATGTTTAAATAAAACATTTGGCTGACATAGGTAGGGAAGAGAATGTGAAAATCCCAATCCACTCGCCATCTCTTTGAGAACAGAAAGAATGAATATGTGACCCTAGTTCTTATAACCAGAGGAAGCCTTAGAATATTAGACAGTCAGGATCAGGTGAAGATCTGCCTTTGCCCCTACATTGGGGAAAGTCCTATTCTTAATAGCAGAGGCTTATGGCCCATCAAAAAAGTGTCATTTTGATTTTTAATGGAATTATGCCTCAATAGAGTTTCAGTGTAACTGTGAGAAATGAATGCAATGGCAAGCTTTTTCAAGTTTGTGTGTTTTGATAATATTTTATTTGTGCTTTACTTATTATATTCCATTCTCTTTATAATTCCAAATTGATATTCATACAAAAAGGCCTAAGTTACTCCCTTTTTCTAAAGTCTTCAGTGACTCTTTTACTCTACCATGAAATATAAAATCCAAAGCCTGGGATTCAAAATCCCTCACCGCTGGCAATCACTTAAATTTTTAGGTTTTTTTTTAAATTATTATCCTTTCCCTATACTTCATTCCAGTCAAAGTGATTAGTTAGCAGTATCCTATCCATGATATTTCATCATCTGCTATTAAGTAAATAGTTCTCTTTGTCCAGAATGTATTTCCTATCCACTTCAAACTCAAGGAATCCTAGTTTCCTTTAGAACATGGTCCAGATGTTATCTCTTATTGCTTTTGTATTTCTTCACCCCTGAATCTCCTCTATTAGTTATTTTTTCTTGAAACTATTTTGTATCACTTAATACATTTTATCTTTACTTATGTATCCATTCTAGTTTCCACCTATGTCCTAGCAGACTAGAAGCTTCTTGAAGTCTGGAACTCTTTAACACCACCCATCCCTCCTATTTCCCCCTTCCCTCTTTGAATTTCAGCATTGAGCACAGTACCTTAAAGCACTCAGCAGATGTGCAAAAAAAACACCAAACAAACATTTATTATTAACAATTATTTTATAAAAGTTTATGTTATATTTTATAATACATTATCAGTTTGTATATGTGACATCTTTCCTCCAGGGCTTTGACATGCTTGGGAGTAGCAGGGTAGTAACATTTTTCTCTGAAAAATGTAGGAACATATATTTACCTATAACATTATAAGCTTATATATATAAATGTATTAAATATAATATAATCATATATAACCCACAATCAAGTTATATATATTTATTACACAAGAATGTACAAATTCATGTAATAGAGTGCCAAAAACCAGAGAATATTTAGTTTAATCCTTTATTAACTTTTTCTCTTTGAAAGTTAGATTGTTTAATACTATGAGACCTCATTAGTCATGAGGTAACTTGAGGCAGATGAAATTTTACTCAGTGTCTAGACCACTTTCTGTTGTAATAGCTCCCAGCTGTGGAAATTAACATCTCTCTCCCAAGTCTAGGCATTAGATAAAGTAGGCTGCATGTTAGCAAGATTTAAAATAAGATTTCAAATTTTATCAGTGACATTTATCAGTCTATCTTAAAGTACTAGCTTGTGTGCATAGAAAGATTTTGAGAGATTTTTCTAATAAAAGATGGAAGGACTACACCTATGGCTGGGTTCACAGATCCAATGGAGTGTTTATATGTTTGAAAGATCAATGTTAGCCACTAATCAGTGTGGGAGCAGGAATTTAAGAGTTCTGAATTTGTTGTCCATGAGAGTGCTTTAGAAGAAAAATAAAGGGTTAACAATTTAAGAACATATCTATTTAACAAGTCACAATAAATCCTAGCATCCAATTACCCTTCCATTGATTATTTGCTTATTAATCACGATTATTCACATTCTATATAATGCTATATTCAAATTACATTTCTAATTATGCTGAAAACTTAAAAGCAGGGACATTGAGTCATGTGAACACTAGTACATGATATTTTCTGTCTGTACTATCTCCCCATATGCACACTACAAATAAAAATATACTTTATGTAGTCATATACTTGACTGATATTCATGAATTTTATAATTTCAATTTTTACAATGAAAAGAACTGTATAAAGAAAAACACCTTTGAGTGACCTGATCAATACTATATTAAATCATGAGTTCAAATGACTGAAAATGAAGCATGACACTTTCCATCTGCCAGAGAAGTGATGGTCTTTAAAATGCAAAATATACATTTTTAGATATGCTTTGTGTAAAAATTTATTGAACCATGGATCATGGACCAAAAATTTATTGAACTACGAATATTTATTATAAGAGAATTTGTTAATTTTTAAAACAGTTCAGTGACAGTTGTGTGAGGCAGAAATAAATGTTTACAACATAAACGAATATATAGACACACATACAACTTTATAATTAATTTTGACTTTGAGCTTTACTAGCAACATGGAACAAAATGCTGTATTTGTGAACAATAGGAATGTTGTAGTATATTTTTCACAATAATATCTTTGTCACAATTAAAAAATAATTTGCCATAATTTAAAAAAATGTCACTATAATTTAAGCAAATGATGTTTTCATTGTGATTTTTTTTTTAAAACAGAAAGTTTCAAGATATTTTCAGAAAATCTGTGATGCAGGAGGTTGAATGTAATTTGAAAATCACTACCTGACTATTCAAGTAAAAAAACAAACAAATCAAAACCCATATATGAAGACTTGTGTATCCAAATCCAACATACATTTCTATAGTGAAACATATAAAATCTCATTTCCTTGGATTTTTTCAATTTATTCATTGTGAACTTTGGGGAAAATATAATTTTCTACATTATTTTGAAAGGTGCTGAAAATAGATATTAGTGATTTAATTTTCTCCCTAATTTAATAATTTAATTCTAGATAAAATATACAGTCAGTTCCCTGGGAAAGTGTAAAATTTTCTCAGACTGTAATTTCTCCCCGAACAGAGTGACTTTAAGCCATTTGAATATATGATCACTCTTTGCTTCTAAAGAAATAACAGGGAAGAATTGTCATTCATTTTATTAAGGGTTACCCTATTCTTGAAACTCACTAAGAATCAGACCTGGTTGAAAAAGGCTGAAATATAAATACCACTCAGCTAAGTTCAAATCATGCCTTAGACACTTACTAATTGTATGGAGTTAGGCAATTCACACCTTCTCTGGGCCTCCATTTTCATATCTGTAAAATGAAGGATTAGACTCAGTAGCTTCTGAAGTCCTTTCCACCTATAGATTGTGATCATATGAATTTCAAGTGGCTCAGGAAGATTAATATTGAGGAGTATCAAAAGAATGAAAAGGTAGGATAATTTATTACAGATAAATAGAAATTAACATTTTACTTGAGAAAATTGCAATAAGATACTAATAACAATGAAATCCAAAAAGGATTTTTACATGTGTAAGAATGTTATCTTCTTATAATTTGTCAATTTAAAACATTATATTAACTATTGTTAACATTAATATTTGGGAAGTATTGGTGAGTTTCAAGCCTAGGCTTGCTCTTAATAAAATGAATGACAGTTTCCCCCTGTTATTTCCTTTAGAAGCAAGGGGAACTGGCTATATATTTCATCTAGAATTAAATGATTCAATTAGGAGAAATAAATTTTAAATGAAATTTACATTAAAATTACAATGTCTGCCAATGACATAAAAAGTGATAATTATTCGCTACAATAATATACAAAGACTTTTAAGGCTCTTTGAAATCTTATCTTTTCCAGTTTTCTTATACCTCATTCCCCTCCAATATTCTTTGATTTAGTGACACTCATCTTTTTGATGTTCCTCACATATAACACTTCATCTGCTAACTCTAAACATTTTTTTTTTTTTACTGAATCTTCTGCATTCCTGGGATGTGCTACCTCTTAATTTCTTTGACTTCTTTCAAGTCTCAGATAATCTCAACTTTCTTCCAGAAGACTTCCTCCTTAATGTTAACTGCTTTTTCCTCTGAAACTATGCTTAATTTATCCTTTATACATCTTGCTTCTACATAGCTGTTTGCATGTTGTCTTTCTCAGACTGAGCTCCCTGAGAACAGAGACTGTTTTTTCTCCCTTTCTTGGTGTTCTCAGTGCTTAGCACAGTGCTTGGCTTCTAATAACCATTTAATAAATGCTAGATAACTAGTAGTCTCAGAATTTGAAATTTTATTAAGTACATTCTATTCATGATCATTATTTAATGTTTATACATTATGATTAATTACATAACAAACATATATTCCAATTGATCTGGAAGCAGAATATTAGATGAAAAAAAGGCATTCATTGTTATGCAACTAGTGCAAATTTCATTAGTTCTAGATGTAAGTCTACTTTACATTATGATTGTAGGAAAAGAAGAGATACATCTAATAATCCGAATTTCATTTTTAACTATTTGATTTAGTTTTTGCTTTTTGATAAAGTTAGATACATAGAAATCTTGACAACAGAATGCTAACCTAGGATAAATAGATGCATCTCTGTTTAAATCTACAATATGACAAAACAATCACACTATTTAGTCAAGTGGGTTAAAATTTTTTTTTAAAAAGCAGTCAAAAATTACTTAGTGCTATGTATAGAAAATAAGTGCATATCTCATAATTAATATATATTTTTCAATATATATGTATGTTTATGTATATATATATATACATACATATATATATATAGTAATATTCTACTTGAAAAGCTCCAAGTGGACATAGCACCCTGAAAAAAATCACACCCTCTATATTCCTTATATATTTATATAATCCATAAGGAATATAGAGGGTGTGATGACAAGAGCATTGCACGTGATAACAGAAAATGTGGGGTAGTTACATCCTTTCTGCTGTTTTCAAGTTGGGAGACTTTAGGCAAATAATTTCACTTATTTGAATTTCATTTGCCTCACATGTATAATTAGAGAATTGGACAAGATGACTTCTCATTCTCTAGTTACCTCTTCTATTCTTATTAAATCTACTATTTTGATTAAAAATCTGAGCCATATTAGTAGATTTCTGAAATGCTGAAACATGTAATGAAAAGTAAACTTTGTTTTGCACACCTGCATTTTATGTTGTAAAACACAGTGGGATGCATATGTGTGAAACATCTGATCTGTACTAATTTGCCATTACATTGCATTGTAGCAAATGCAGTAATCTACAGGGTTCTGTCTATTTGGAACTCATTTCACAGCTGACTAATCACATAGATGAGAAGGGGAAATAGTTATGTTTCCTCTAAAACAAACTAAGCAGATGGAACAAAGTTCATTCCCACCAGCGGTGTCAAAAAGGTCCTCTTCTCAGAGGCTAGGGCTTGCATCTAGCTGTCAAAAACAGTGTAAGTACATTCTTAACACAGCACTTGAGAACACAGTGAGCTTCTGGTTTGTTTAGACTAGACAAAACTTTTTGTCACATACAACACTTAAAGAGGTTATTCATTTGAGGGGAATCCAGACATGAGAGGATTAATATTCATTTTAGTTAAGCAATTTAAGTCATCTTTTATTCATTTGAAAGTTTAAGGAGAAAATTAATGTCAGGAGAATTAAACTACTTTTCTGAAAGGCGATTAGTAAATTGTACTATGACCTGAAAACACAGTCTTTCTCTAGGATTGGATCCTTCTAAAAATCTAAGATGAAAGAAGCATAGCACTTGTATATTAGTAAAATGATTAGAAGACATTTTTTAAATCAAATTTTTATTATATAAGGCAATTTGTTACCTGTTCTTATAGTATGTATATAAATGAATTATAAAGTTCAATATTTTAACAAATTTTTAATGTGTATCAGTCTATCTGCTTTACCCTCTTACATCTTTATCATCTAATCTTTGTCTATCTAAATATCTATCTATTTATCTATGGCAGCTTGTTGTAATAAAGACTACTTGAAACAATGAAATTGTGTGTTCTATTCCTGCCTCTTACATTTCCTGATTGTATGACCCTAGGCAAGTCACTTACCCTCTCAACAATCTAGTGAACTTTCTAATATTGTTAGGTGAAGAAAAGATGCTGGAATGAATGGGTAGAGAGAATTTTTTTTCATCAGGGAGTTTCTCATACCAGTGAAATAACATGTCTAATCAATGTATGTATGTATGTACTTATGTGTATATATGCATCTCCCATCATTTTTCTATATATCATAGTATTTATATATAAAATATATTTTCCAAAGTTCATTACTGGCACTAAGATACTTTAAAATTGAGGATCTCACTTAAGAAACAAAAGAAACCACAACAGTCATATGTCTATCTCTCTGTGTATGTGTGTGTGTATATAGTCACCTGACAACAATACCTTATTCAACAGAACGACTGAGATGGTGACTTTGTTTTCTTCCTTTAAGTAAAACCTTCCCCCATATATTTCTCTGAGACCTTGATTCATATTTTCCACATCATTTTCATTGCATTGATTTCATTTTAATTTCAGACTGATGCAGCTCTAATGTATGATGCTGTCCATGTGGTGTCAGTTGCTGTCCAACAGTTTCCACAGATGACCGTCAGTTCATTACAATGTAATCGGCACAAGCCATGGCGCTTTGGGACACGCTTTATGAGTCTAATTAAAGAGGTATGTCAATTAATAAAAAAACTATAGTTTTGTATCTTTTGTTCTCAAGTTGAATTAATACAAGTTGAATATATTTCTTGTGTTTTTGTTTTCTAGCACATAGGGCCTTTTCCTGTATAATTCTCTCTCTGTCTCTCTCTCTCTCTCTTTTTTCAAAGCCCTTGTTATTTCCTTTTGAAAATGGTTCCAATATCATTGTTAAAAGAACAATTATTTAATAATAAATATTATAAAGGTGGGGTAAATGTATACTAAATATATAGAATATTTGGTTAGATGAACTTCCTCAAATTCTATGATAGGGTAGATAAATACAGAGAACTAAAATATGAAAACTTTATTGTGTGCCTTTTTGTGGTATTGCTTTTCTTTTTCTTATTTTTTCCTATTGAAATTTATGCAGTTATAAATGCATATGACTTTTTTCAGAATTTGTTACTAAAATCCATAAATTATTTCTTCATGTTAATATGATTTCTTTTGGTCTTAAATTGATGTCTGATGTGATAATTTACATTAATGAGTTCCAATAATGGAAATGTCTATATATTATTTCCCAATAGTTTTCTGACATAATATCCAATTATTTTTTAACAATATGAACAATTTACACATAACCTATGAATTTTAAAAAGCTATAATTATTTCATAAGTTTAAAGCAAGAAGGAGACCTTAGAGATCATTTCATCCATCCCCCCTCCCATTTGTTATGTGAGGAAACAGAGTTTTAGAGAGTAGAGCAATTTGCCCATCATTGTTTTCCAGATTAGTGAAAGAGTCTAGACTCAACAAAGAGTATTTAGTTTATTTCACTAATTTCTACAATTCTATTTTGAGTAAAACAAGCTTTTTGCCATTAGTCATATAATGATTTGATGATGTAGAGAAAATGGAATTTTTATCCTTCAAACATGTGCATCCCCAGCTGAGTGGCTCTTTCCACTGGCAAATGTCCTTTAATTTTAAATCATTTTGAATCCTATACTTTTATAATTTTGAATGTAAAACCAAACAATATAAAAAGCTGATTATCCCAAAGAAGATGTAATTATCATAGAAATTTGGACATAAATCTTCCTGGATGTAACTTTCTTCACAGTAAACAGAGTAATTTCACTTTAATATGAATTTAGAAATAATATTTGTTCATTTCAATCTGATGAAATTGGCTTTATAATCCAGAAAACTTAGTTTCTTCTACTTCTCATACATACTAGTGTTATATAATTCAGAAAAAATCACTTAATCACTCAGTATTCCGAGTAACTGAATTATAAAGGCAACTGCCTGGTAAGGCACTGAGTCATCTCTTAGGTACTTCACAAAGTATTCCCTGCAATAAAAGCACAAGTCTATTCCCTATTTTCTAGCTTATTTCAGTTATGCACATGTATTATCAGAAAGAGGTCTGGGTCATCTCAGAAGAAAATACACAATATTTTTGTTGTTTTCCTTTAAATCATTCCAAAGGTTAATTATTTAAAGTTGAACTGTTTCTTTTCCCTTCTTGTGAGACATTCATTTGCTCTCCCTTTACCTTCTACTTAATTATAGGCATTATTTTTTTCTTTCTTCCTAGGCCCACTGGGAAGGCCTCACGGGCAGAATAACGTTCAACAAAACCAATGGCTTAAGGACAGATTTTGATTTAGATGTGATCAGTCTGAAGGAGGAAGGTCTGGAAAAGGTACTTGAGACATTCAACTTACTTGGAAATAGGACATAAAACATAAAACAACTCTTCCTTCCTGATTAAAAAGAATGTCCTCATATCTCACTGAACATGGGGATATATTTTACTTTCCATGAATGAAGTTAAATTTAATGAATATCTCAACAAAGCAAATTTCCCTTTATAATCATTGAATTAGAGAATTGGCATATAATTAGGGAATGAGGTAAAGTGTTCCTTTAGGCAATTTAAATATTTTTATTTGTGCCACATGTTTATCCTATCACATTGAGAGGAACACCATGTTGATTAGTTTTAGTATCTCATTACCATTATAATTAAAAAGACTTGCTTTCCTATAGGTATTCATATATAGTTTATATTCATTTAGGCTTGTAGAAAATCTGCTACCTTGTATAAGAAAAACAAAAGAGAAAGCCTATTCTTAATTCTGTATCATATTAAACAAACACAAAATAGTTAAGCCGATGTTAATTTATTACATTTATATTTCATGTGCATAATATATCAGGCTTGCCTACAAAACATTTCATTAAGGAGTTGAACCCTTTCTTTTCTTGATTTAACTTCACTGTCTTAGACAAAAGCAAACTAGAAAGGGACTGGGAATGAAAACAAAATGTTTGTTTATCTTGAAATTATTTGAATTTAATTTTGCTTATATTTATAAAGAGCACAGCAAAGTATTTTCCTAAGAGAATCATTGGAAATTATAGGTAAAATAAATATTTAGGTAGACAGGTAAAGAGAAGTTTTGATTGAAGTAAATATTATTTTAGAGTGAAATGGCTATTTTATGAGAGACAGTATGGGGATGGAGAAAACTTGCCTTATTGTCAAGAAGAGATGAGTTCTAGTTTTGCCTCTTATATATGCTAATTTTGTGACTATGGACATGCTGCTTAAGTTCTCAGTGTCTTTAGGCAGGCAGTTCCTTAAGAACATAAGTCATTTATCACATATTTGTCGCATTGGTGAAAATAATTTGTTGCTAATTGGAAGTTCTGTGTTTAATGAAACCCATAGGTCAGGGTTCTCAAAAAAGGGAAGGGGTTGTCTTATAATTAATTTGTAAAATAAGAGAAAAGCTATTCTTGCACATGATGAAATATAAATTCAGTAATTATATTGAACAAGTTGTACATAATATTTTTAGATTGATTTTTCTTGGTGTCATTACTGAATTATTTGTTAGTCCTATGAGTTTGTGGATGGAGACTCTTCCAGAGATTTTTTTTTTTTTTAAATCTTTGGGCTTAAAACAGAAGTGCATTAAAATTATATATATTTACATAAATTCCACTAAGCTACAGCTGCAAAGCTTATATACATATTGTATAGCAATATAGTATGTTGAAAAGCAGAAAGTTATTCTGCAGACTATCATAGGGGTTTGTACCCCAAATTTCAGAAATGAATATATAAAATCCATGTATGCATAGCCTGTTTCTTAACATGAATTAAAATTTTGCATGACCTTTGATTCTAAAAGAAGATGTCAATTGGTACTACATTACAAATGTACAAGAAATTATGAAAGATAAGGCAACTACATATTGGAACCCAAGATGAGAGTAGGTTATGGGTCAAAAATCTCAGGTAAGACAAGGCTCAAAGAGCCATTTAAAGAAATAGATCAGAAGAAGAGAAATAATCTGACTAATAGAGAAAAGAACACAAAGAGGGAGGATAGATGGGAAACAAAAAGTCTTGGATATATGTACTAAAAACAAATAGTGGGCCTTTTGCTAGAACCAGGGAGCTTTCAGATTCTTCTGAGTCATCAAGTAACCTGTCATGTGGTAGTACATTTCTGAAGTGGGGATCACTAATTCTGAGTCTAGGACTATTTCCAGAAATTTAGGATCCTGACTGATCACATTATATCCCATTCCCTCTCAAAATATTTACCCTGTAAAGTTCCCCCAAAGGAAAATTTCTATTGAAAAAGCTGTAAAAATTAGAAATGACGAAAGGGCAGATTGATAGATATCTGTAGAAGGGAAAAAGGGAATCCTATTTACTTTGTTTTGGTCTTGATGGAGGGTATCTTTTAAGCTTGTTTATTTATTATTCCACAAAAAGTTGAACTTGAATGCCTTACATTGATGTGCAGTTGATATAAGGTTCTCTAAAGCTATAGCAAAAGTTGGCCCAATGATCAACAGGATGACATATTAGTAAAGGGAATCATACCAATTTCAACATATTTACTATAAACAAAATGAGAAAACAGAAGTAAGTGGCAAATAAATGGAAGGGTGGCTTAAAGGTTCTCTTTTGAAAGGCTTGTTGGCAGTGGTTTTTATTGTACATCCAAGGGTAACAAGAAACATAATTGCATGAAATATTTTGATATCTTGTGTAACAGTGCTCATGATAAATAGTTGCAAAAAGACTGTTATGAAAACTGTAGTTTCTGCACCAAAATCTGTAGCAGAGGATGAAAAGGTAGATTCTGAAAGAGTTGAATAAAACCTTTCAAGTTAAATAAATGTACACTTAAATATTTGATAACTTCAATTTTAAAATGGCTTAGACGAGGGTGGCATAAAATATGTTGAATATAAGCAGGAAAAATAAGGAATGAGAGAGGCCAAAGATTTATAAACTATACATGCTACACTTTCTCCTATATATCCTGAATATTTTTTAAAAGAATTAGAAGATTCTAGACATGAAAAACTAAATAAAACCACAAAATGAAACAAATTATATCTTAATAGGAAGCAAATTATTATTGATCCATGAATTTCTCCTAAATCAGTTATCTTTATATGAACAGACCATTGATTCCTTAAAACAAAGATCAAAATTAGTGTAAAACTAATATATGCAATTAAACTGAAGTGTATAATTAAATCAGCTCCAGTCTGATATATGTCAACAATTTTTTAGTAAGTTTTTTTAGTAACCAAAAGCTATTGTGCACTGGGTTTAGAAACCACACTATTTTCAATCATTTCATACAATTTAATAAAATTAAGTAAATTATAATAGCCAGGATAGCATGAAAAGATGAAAAGCATCTTAGCAAACACTTCTTACTTGAAAACAAAGATCCATAATAGTCAAGGAAAACTGGATTTGAATATAAACTCATTTGTAATATCTTTGAAGGAAAAAGGGAGATTATGTCACATATCAAAGTGGATTAAAAAAGAATTTAAAAATATTTGGTGATCTAATCATTCTGGAGATCAATCTAGAACTATACCCAAAGGAATATAAAACTGTGCATACCCATTTGACCCAGTAGTGCCATTACTGGGTCTGTATCCCAAGGAAATCATAAAGAAGGGAAAAGGACCCACATGTGCAAAAATGTTTGGAGCAGCTCTTTTTGTGATAGCAAAAAATTGGAAAAGGAGAGGATGTCTACCAATTGGGGAATGACTAAACAATTTGTGGTATATGAAGATAATAGAATATTATGATTCTATATAAAATAATGAGCAAACTGATTTTAGAAAGGCCTGGAAAGATTTACACAAACTGATGCTGAGTGAAACAAGTAGAACCATTGTACATAGTAACGGTAAGAATGTGCAATGATCAATTGTGAAAGACTTGGTTCTTCTTAGTAATTCAGTTGTCTAAAGCAATCCCAATAGATTTTGGACAGATGCATCTGCATCCAGAAAAAGAACTATGAAGCTTGAATGTAAATCAACATATGCTGTGTTCACTTCCTTTTTTCTGATTTTTTTTGCCCTCTCTTATGGTTTTCTCCTTTTGTTCTGATTTTTCTCTCTCAATATGATTCATAAAGCAATGTGTATTAAAATAAGTAAATACATTTAAAATATAAAAAGATAAAAAATATTTGATGAGCAATCTAATTTAGGGTAATAATTCTGAGGGCATGTTAAGATGAAATAGAAAAAGAACAATAAGCAAAAAAATGGAAAAGACTTTCATATTTAAAAATTATAGTATATTTATCACTAAGGAAAGCAAAAGTGCTGAATTTAGACTTTAACATCATAATCTGACATCAAGAATTATTGAAATAGTAACATCCTTTCCACTCCCCTGCCTCCACCCACCAAAATCGTCATTTCCTATACAACACATCAGGACTTGCACAAAGAGTGGGTGGGGGCCATTCTCTCTCCAAGCTTATCTATTAATAGAGTATGGTCCAATTACTATTTAGCCTCATGTGCTTGGGACCTCAGTGCATCAACTCAAGCCTCAGCCCATTACATCTCCCGCTTTCTTTTGTTTTAGAACACAGGTGATCATGCCATCCCTGACTCCTCAGGGAGGTCAGAGCCCCCAAGGGGAGGTGATCACACCCTCCCTGATTTCTCAGGAAAGGAGGTGAAAGCACTAAAAAGGAGATAATCACGCCCTCCCTGACATCTCAGGAAGGGAGATGAAAAGCACCAAAGGGAAGTGGGGGTTGCTAGCAGGTTTCTGGGCTCAAGGGTCTTATTATGCACAAACCCATCAGCATGGGAACACATAGCACATAGCAACAGCGCAGAGACTATTAGTGATGACTCTCCCCACAGTCAGTGCAGGCTTGATGTGTTATAACAAACATGAATTATGCACCCAAGTAACGGTATAACAAACAATATAAATCAACAGTATGATGTAAAAGATTGTCAGAAGTCCTAGAAGGAGAATATGTAAACAGCAGTCACACATACACCTCTTCAGCAGCCAAGAGATAGTCCAAAACCAGTCTATGGCGCCAAATGTAATGACCGCGTATTTAAAGTCAGCCGGAGTCAGGAATTCAGGTTAAGGGGAAAATCTTCAATATTTATTGAAGTGAAGAGGTGAATAAAGATTGCTATAGCAAATATAGGCAAGAAAGATTGCGATAGCAAATATAGGCAGTTGCGACAGGAAGCCAGCTAACAGAGAGCAATGCGAGCCGAGCCAACTGTGGCAATGGCAATCCCAAAAGTCTCTCCTCCCCTTCCTTTTCCACTCCCCTGCCTCCACCCACCAAAATCGTCATTTCCTATACAACACATCAGGACTTGCACAAAGAGTGGGTGGGGGCCATTCTCTCTCCAAGCTTATCTATTAATAGAGTATGGTCCAATTACTATTTAGCCTCATGTGCTTGGGACCTCAGTGCATCAACTCAAGCCTCAGCCCATTACAACATCCTACCCATATTATTTCTGGAATGATATATGAATAATCCAATATATTATTTTTTTCTTAAGCTTTGAATTTTCATTTAACTTATTACCTGTAACACACACCACCAAAACTCTCTTCAGTAACTTTCTCTTGGTTCTAGTATCAAAGAAATGCTAGATATTGGTCATCAATTTTCAATTTGAAGTTTGACAAGCCTTGTTTGTTTAAGAAAATGATGAAATAGATACTAAGTGGGATGAGCCCAAACTCTTTCATTTTGGCATCACTAAACATGTTATGAAATTAATTTGTGCTGGTTCACTTTTATATGCCACACAATCTTCCTTGTCTGAGGACTGCAATGTTGTTAAAAGTTGGCTTTTAATATTCATTATAATTGGAGAGAAATGAAATTGTCTGGACAATGTCCATTGCATTTTCTTTTGCCCTTGAGGGAATTTATTTTCCAGCCTTCAGTGAATATGCAGCATGAAACCTTTGCAGTTCCTAAGGCTGTTTTATGATGATCACATTTGTGCTAAACACAAATTGAATGCAGTGGTTTTGATTTCCATTTAACTTCTTTTCTTGAAGAAATAGCTTTTAATAGAATGTTATCACACTCCAATTTCTGTGACTATAGGCTTTCATCTTTTGAAATTTCTCAGTAGATTGCTTATATGATGACAGATAATCAGAACAAATAGATACTTTTATCTGGGTTAATTTATCAAACATCTAATAACAACTCTTACAGTAAAGGTTGAGAACATATTAACATTTTTCATGTCTATGAAAATGATTGTGTTTAATCTATTCATGAAAATTACAGCCCTGGATTCTAATTCCAATGTTGGCATTAAGAAATTCTGTGACTGGACTTTGGATAAGACTTCTCTTCTGAGTTTTTTTAGTTCCAAAATTGGATTATGACTCTCTCTCAGTTCTAAAGTTCAGTAATTCTATGTATTCCATAGATTAAAATGTTTTCAATGTTACCAAAAACACTATGTTCGTCATAGATTAGAATGTTTCAATGCTACTTAAAAATGTACTTTTATCCCAGAACTATGCAACTGGTGAATATGTTCAATAAAATATATTTTCAGAATGAGCTGTCATTTTCAAGTAAAGCAAGGAATCAATCAACTAACAAAAATTTATTAAGTTCTTGATGTGTGCTTCAGAAATGTGGGGGTTCAAAAAAGAAGTTAAATTAATTCTTTTCCTTGAAGAGCTTCTATTCTTATGGGAGTGATAACAATAACCTCACTAGGTATACATTAGGAACAAATAAAGTACATGAACAGTGTACAAAATCAATATCCTTCCAATCTTTTCAATTCCTCATTCCAATCCAAAAGCTAATTATCACTATTCTAAAATATGTATAAAGGTACTTATTTGACTTATCAGAAGAATTCTACAGATTTTAGCTCAATATAAGGAACAACCACCTAATATTGACAGCTGTTTAAAAATGGAATGAGCTGCCTTCAGAAATTCCCAAGTTCCTTATTACACATGGTTTTCAATTAGAGTCTGAATACTATTTGTTGAGAGATTTCGTGGTTAATGTAGGGATTGGACAAGATAATCTTTGAATTTCTGTACAATTCTAAGTGTATGATTTCACTCTTACTATTGCAACAGCTTTAATAGAAAAAAATACATACTTAAGTAAAACTTTTTATAGTGTTCTGTATAGTCATGGGCAGCTTGCTATAGGGAAGGATTACAATGATTGCATCATGTTTGTGATTGATTCTTCACGTTGTGTTTAGGGTTTGGTTTTTTGGTTTTTTTGACATAAACATGTACATTATAGCTGCTTTCATGTTTATCACATGTGCATTGTTGTAGTGAAAGTGGTTGATACTTCTCATTCAAAACAGATCCTTTTGTCTGACATTCAATCAAAACAATATATAATCAGAGCAGCCTCTTTTCTTCCTCCCACTCCCTTTGTTTTAGGTTGTTCTGGGGCAGAAAGCTGCATTTTGCCTCCTGTGGATGTTGTTAGTTAATATTAACATGAGGTGCCAAGTAAATTTTTGATGGGTTCCGTTGTGCTAAATACTAGAACATTTATTTGGAATACTTTTGTAAACTTAAATAGGTTTTTATTCCTTTTGATATAAAATTCTTAAGACTTTTAAAATTTTATTTTTAATAGCTGGAACTTTTATAATAAGAGTAATTTGAAAGATTGCCTCTCTAAATTTTAAGTAGAATTAGGAAAAAGTCATGTTTATTTATGTTTATCAAAAATAATGGGAGGCACTGTGTTATAGTGGGTCAGGTACTGTTGCTGCTGTTTAGTCATTTAAATTATGTCCAGCTCTTTTTGACTACATTTTGGAGTTTTCTTGGAAAAGATACCATAGTTGTTTTCCATTTCTTTTTCTAGCTCACTTTACAGATTAGGAACTAATATATGCAATATACATAATAGTATATACTTCTGTCATAAAGCTGTTATTCAATTTGTAACACATTGACTTGTTCTCTTTAAATAATAATTATAAGATTAAAATAATAATCTAATATATGTTATATATTTGTATCATAAATATTATATAATTAAATTATATAAATTATATGTAATTATAATATGGAATATAATATAAACATGCAAAGCCTACATGACATAAATTATATAACATATATGTATATGTATATATACATATACATATATGTGTGTGTGTATTTATTAGAAACTAAAGTTGGAAAGATAAATTAAATATGTCTTGAAAACCAGGCTGATGATTTTGGACTTAGAATGATGTAATCAGAGCTGTGTTTTTAAACCTCAATATTTATAATAAATAAAATTCAGTGTTGTTTTATAAAACAAAATAAAACAAAAAAGCAAACACCTGTAATATCAGTAGACATAAATAAGAACTTTAGCTTTATAGGAATCCCAGTGTTCTTCCATTCTCCTGATCAGACTCTTAGCTCTTAGTGTAACTCCATATGTGCCCCTGTATTCATAGAAAGATTCCTGGAGCTTAGAGTGAATAAATAAGGTTGAGAAGCAAGTAATAAAAGTGTATACTTGAATTAAGAAACTGTTCTATGAAGAATTATAAAAGTAATAGATAACCAAATTTTGAAGGAGGACAGTGACTAGAAAAGCAATGTGACATAGTGAGTCCATCAGTTATTAAACAGTTATTAAGTTTCTCCTATATACCAGGCATTGTGTTAAGCACTGGGGATACAAATAAGGGCAAAAAACAGAATCTACTGTAAAGGAACTCACAATAAAATGGGAAGACAATATATTACTATATATAAACAAGCAATCGAGCTATTTACAGGATACTTTAAAAATAATTAGTTGAGAATTGAAGGAAGCCAGGGAAACCAGGAAGTAGAAATAAGGAAGGAAAGAATTTCAGACATTGGGATTGGGATATCCAGGGAAAATGCCAGAAGATGGAAGACAGTCTTGTGTAAAGAAAAATAGGATGTTCAGTGTCCAAGTACATGAAGAATGGGGTATCAAGAGTAAGAATTCTGGAATGGCAAAAGATGGGACAGATTATGAAAGGCTTTGAACTATAAATAGAGGATATTTTATTTTATTTTGTAGGTGATAGGGAGTAACATTGAATAGGGATGACAAAGTTAGATATACACTTTGGGAAGATCACTTAGGCAGCTAAAGGGAGGATGGACTGGAATTGGGAAAGAATTGTGGCAGAATGACAAGCCAGTAGGCTATTGCAAGATTCCAGGTATAAAGCAATGAGGACCTGCATTAAGAAGATTGTGGTATCTAAAGAGACAGAGGGATAAGATGTTATGAGCATAAATTTAGTGTGCCTTTACAACATGACAATAGATTGAGTAAAAGAAAGTGATAGAATGTGAAAAGTTTATGACATCTAGGTTGTTAGCTTGAGTACCCTTGATAATAATAAAGAAAATGGAAGAAGGAAGAGTTTTGGGGAAAAGGTGAGTTCCAGTTTTATACATGTTGAGTTTAAAATGTCTTCAAGCTATCCAGTTTAAGATATCTGATAGACTGTGGAAGATGTGAGACTGGAAGTTAGCACAATTAAAGATATATAAGATTTGCAGTTGTGGTGCAGTGGATCAAACATTGAGCCTGGGGTCAGGAAGACTCATCTTCCTGATTACAAATCTGACCTCAGACACTTAATAGATGTGCACCCTGTAAATCACTTAATCCTGTTTGCCTTAGTTTCCTCATCTATAAAATGAACTGGAGAAGGAAATAGCAAACCACTTTAATATCTGTGCCAGAAAAACCGCAAATGAGATCATGAAGAGTTGGACACAATTGAAAAATGACTGAACAACAAAAAGATTTTAGAGTCATCAGCATAAAGATAATAATTGAATCCATCAGAGGTGTTGAGATCACCAAGTGAAATAGTACAGAGGAAGAAAATAAAATGTCCTTTCACTTGTTATTTGTAGGATTTTGCACAAGCCACTTAACTTCTCTGTTTTAATCAATAAAATGAGGGGTTAGACTTTGGGATGTGTAAGTTTCCTTCTAGTTTTAACAGTCTATGAATTTGCTTTCTTAGGTACATGAAGGTTTTTTGTTTTTTGTTTTTTTGATTTTGTTTTGTGTGTGTGTGTGTGTGTGTGTGTGTGTGTGTGTGTGTGTGTGTTTGTATAGAAGAGTTATTTGTTTTTTATTTATTATCTCCATTGTGGAAAACAAACTAGACAATTATCCAATAAGCATGTAACTTTGGGGATAGGGTGGGTAGAAAGGTGAAGTTATTTTAATTTTTTCATGTCACATTCACTCTTCTCAATCATTTTCCTCCAATTTTGGTGGCAATAATTCAAAACAATAATAAACAACTACACATATTATTGCCAATAATACCAGTTGGTGTGGTGCCATTGTGTTGGCATTATTATATAATAATAGATACTTTCATTGCTTTTAATCTGCATATAGGACAGACATATCAGTCATCATTAAGCATTTATATACTTGGACATTATACTAAGTAAGCCCCGAAGATAGAAAAAAAAGGCATAAGCATAATCCCTCCTTTAAGAATTTCATATTTTAATGGGAGTAGACAACATATATGAACATATATATATATATATATATACACATATACATGTATATATATATATATATACACACACACACACATATATATATATATATATATATATATATATAATTGTGTACATATTCTATGAGGAAGTAGTACATATGCTATAAGGAAGTAGTCTCAGATGGCATACTAGTTATAGCTGAGGGAAGGAGCTAAGAAATATCTCTTGAAGCAAGTGGGATTTAATCTGAGTCTTGAAAGAAACTAGCTTAGAAACTGTAGAGAGCTGCTAGTTTTTATGGAGTAGCAGAGTGACTTGGTCAGATCTGAAGGTCCTCTTCATAGCTGAGTGGAAAATACACTGTAGTGGGGAGAAACTTGAGCAGGGATACCACCAATAATCCAGACATGTACTAATGAGGGACTGAATTAAGGTGGCAATTGTGTGATTACAGATGAGGCAATATGTATATATGAGATGTTGTGAAAGCAACTTGGCAACAAATTAAATAAATGGAATAAGTCCAAATGAAGAATTGAAGATAATACCAAGATTGTGAAACTGAGTAACTAGGAGGAGGCTAAGTACCCTCAATGAAGTTTGAAAGACATTAGGCTTGGAGGACTAAAGAAGATAAATTTATATACACATTAGGTGGAATATGCCTCCTAATCTAACGCCAAGAAAATTTGCTTAAACTATATAGAATTAGGTAGGCAAAAGGGATTAAAGAATTTCAGAATACTTTCTCTTCCTTGAAGATCCTTTAAAAATGAGACAGTATAGTATTTTGTCTGGAGTATTAAAAAAGGAAGGCATTCTAAAGTCATTTTGAAGCCCAATCATATAGCTAATCACATTCTCCCGTGTTTTCATTTTGTCCCATACCTTATATAATGTATCTAGAATGAGATTGGAACATATTTAGTTACAGTAAAGGATATATGCTATTAATGAGTTTCTATCTAACTCCCAAAGTATCATCTTGGTGAATAAAAGTTTGAATGGAAATTTAAGTACTTCTACTGGCTCTAGAAATTCAGGGGATCATTTTGTTCCTTAATGTCACACTTCAACAGACACACTTCATAGTGCAGTGAATCATGCTTTAAACAAGTAGACTTTAATATAGCGACAGCAGATAATGTAGCAGAGGTGAATAATAAGTGTTGGCAGTCTTAACTTTTCTCTAACAGTATGCTCTTCTAGGTGCCTGATGGACAATTGATAAAGTACATATGCTTTTTTATAGATTGGAACTTGGGATCCAGCCAGCGGCCTGAACATGACAGAAAGTCAGAAGGGAAAACCTGCCAACATTACAGATTCTTTATCCAATCGCTCTTTGATTGTTACTACCATTTTGGTAAGTAATTATATCCACATTCCTTTTAGAGAAATATTGATGTGCATAAGAGTTGGAGGGAAAAGGATATTCTAATTGGGACACTAATGAATGGTATGCAATGTATTTTACAGTTATTTAGCAATTAGTGTATAATAGATGAGCCAATGTTAATTTAGTCACAGATTTTTATTTTGTTAGGCTTCATTGATGTGAATTACTTTAATTTGTGTGGTGCCTCTGTTGATTAATAATGTAGATTTATATGTTAACTGAAATCTTTAAATTTGTACAAAATGAATTAAAACAGTCTTTTCAATGTGAGGCTTTGGAAAAATGTACAAATAAGGGCAAATGAAGAGCAAGGAAATGAACTTCAGTTTTGCTTTCATTTACTACAAATTTATGTCAATGTCAATAACACATTTTCCCCAATATTTTCCCAGTGAAATTATGTTTCAACCTTGATCTGGTTTAATTGTTTTCATCCTGAAGAAGCATTTTTTCTTTACTAATCTTTTTCATTTGAAGACAAAGGAGAATCTCTTCTGTAGTTGATAGTCATTACTTTCTACTTACTACAAAAATCTAATGCTCGGGTCTTAACATTTTTAGAAACCAATCAGTGATAATATAGGATTAATGTCCAAGTAGCCATCTAGTACAAAGATTTATATGACTGGTAAGTTTGATTTATGGTAACTATTCAAGGCAGATTGAATGAATTTTCTTGTCCTTTGAATCATGACAAGAAATACCAGCATCATAGATGTGACAAAATATACAGATTTGAGTATGATGAAACTTGATCAGGTAATGCAACTTTATGCCAATTGGGTAATCATGAATTGATAATGATAGAAATAAATCATTGTGTTATTTTTTTTTCTATCATTCCAGTGCTTGGAGATGATAATTGCCTAGAGTGGTAAATCCACATTTCTCCATCTAGTATTTAAATCCTTATATTATCTGGCCTCACCTATCTATCTAATTTTATCTTTCATTATATGCCGTTGTCTTTTCTATCTGCATGCCTATGTTTGTGCTGTTTTTGCCTTCTAGAATGTCTTCACTTTTCACATTTTATTCATCTTTTAATGCTCAGTTGAACTCTGATCTCCATACAGACATGACTCCTCAAGTTCACACTGACTGCCTCCTTCTCTAGATTCTTTTGCAGAGCAGTTGAAAGAAATTGGCAATATTCCCAAGTACAGTCCAAACCAGATTAAAATGTAATGGGGAATAATTAACAAAATTAAAATATATATATATATATATATATATGTAATGTCAATATGTAGTTTTTAGAGTCAATGTGTAGTCTCTTAAGGGTCTTCATACGTGGTTTAGTGGTCCCCTTTTCTATTTAATTTGATATCATTATTATACTGTACTTGAAATTACTTCCCTATAGCAAACATTTATCTGTATCTTGTGTTATATTGTTTTCTGGCTTTTTGTTTTATATTAATTTTGTTCCCAGAAATTTTTAAGTTATTTGAGGATAGGAAATGTTTCATGTACTTCTTTTCTATGTACCTCATGTCAAAGTTAAAAGTATACTTTATAATATTATAATATAGACTCATAGATATTTGCATAGTTGCATAGTTCATTTTTATTTTAAACTTTGCAGATATATATATATATATACATGTGTATGTATATGTGTATATATATATATGTATATATATATATATATATATATATATATATATATATATAAAATTAAGATAACACTGGTGCACCTAAAATTATGATAAGTCCAGAAACAGAATAAATACTTGGTGACTTCTAAGATCTCTTATAATTCTGAAATTATGACTCTATGAAATGAAGTATAAAATTTTCATAATTTATCAAAAATATAACCTTATATTATATATCACAAGTTTATATAGTTATACATTATTTAGAGATTGTATACATATTACCTATCCTACATATTATATAATATGGTCAGTTTATGTTTATCTTTTATGGGGAGTGGAGAAAATTAATATGTATTTATGAGGCTTCTAGATATTTGAATAATTATAAAGCTCAATTTGCTTTTGAAAGGCATTTCTTCTATCATGCTTCAAACTAAAATTCTGCTATGCTACTTGAGGATCCAAGAAAGCAATCTATATTGCATTATCTTCAATGTGCTAAGCATTACTGTGCTCATAGCGCCTTATTTTCCCTATATGCTTTTCTTTATCCTGATGTCCTATTTATATGCTACTGAGATGACTCATTTATTTGGTCAATTTAGTGGGGAAAAAATCCTATTATTTCAAAGTTGGGAGTGAATTCAGTCAAACCCTTAGAGAATTCTATTACAAAGATTACAAATGGTTCATCCAAACTTTTCTAAAATACATATAGTGAAAGTCACTATAGTGAATTTCCTAATGTAACTTGTTCTACTTTTGAATGTTTCAAATTGTTAGGAAATATTTTTTCCCTCCTATAATAATTTTATATTTATCTTCTCTCTCCTCCTTTCCTGAGTCCCTTTTAGCTTTGCCCACAAAAGGAGAACAAGTTTAATCCCACTTTCTCATGCTAGTATCCTAATTTTTTTAGGATAAGTGCCATAAACCCCATGAATCATCTCTTCTTCATTTTTCCTCAATATTTTATTGTTTTTATTTTTGGTCCCTAGTTCTCATATTAATATTCAGGAGTTCTAGGACCTCTGGTGTGAGAATTTGCCAACCCTTTTCAGAGCTACTTGTCCAACTTTGGCGTCTCCCTGACTCACCCATTTCTCATCTGTGGCTCCCAAAGGTATAGCAGGAACAACTGCCACAATCCGATAAACCATTTCAGCAGACTGGCTGAACTATGATAAAGGTAACTGACAGGTCTCAAACCTATTTAGGAGTTAGGAAGATGTTTACCTTAAGCGCATTAAGACTTCCTAGTGGAGTAGATAGATGAGAACAATTTGTTTCAACTGCCATGAAGGTGATTGACACAAGCTCTGTGCAGCATTTAGAGCTTAGTCAGACATCTGAGACACCAGTCATCCATTGCATTCCAGGCCATCACCAGTTGTCCTGACTCAGGAAGACAACTTCATGCAACTATGCCTTATTTAAATACAATTCACTTGAGGTCCTCCTCAAGAACAAAGGATAAATAATAACCACAACAAATCTTGTTTATTTATCCTTTTCTGGTTGCTCTGTAGTTCATCTATATCTTTCCAAAATTCAGTTTACAAAATTGAAGATAATACTCCAGATGTAGAATGATGTCAATTATATTAGCATTTTTGATTGACATTTCACATAGCGTCTTATAAGTAGGTTGTAACGAATTTTAAGTTAAATTGAATAATTACTAAGGGAAAAAATAATTGTTTCAATAGCCATATGTAGAAAAAGCCTACGATAACAATTTACTATCATTTTTATTTCCTGGCCCAAGTTTTATCTTGGTTGAAAACTAATTCTTTTAATTAAGTGCTTTTCAAATCAGGTGCCTTGAAATACCATTAAGTCATCATGGCCAAAGTGGTGAGTTGGAGAAAATCTGCACTATGCCTTTAATATGTACAACTGTTCATTCCACAGCTGCTCAGATGCCCTGGAACCTTTATCATTCTACTTTTCATCCCATTTTCACTTAAAACCAAATTACTCTTCCAAATTGGCAACTAATTTTTTATAATCAGGCTCCCAAATGTGGCCAACCAGCTACAATTTTCCAATGCTTTCTGATACTTACTTCTCTTTTCCCTTTTCCTCCAATATAATAGCCACTTTATTTTCAAAAGTGTATCGCAACATGACTTGATAAAAATGCATCATGAAATGGCATGAACCTTTCTTCCCTCCCTTCACTTCTCTTGGAACATACATAACATACATCATCAAATTAAAATATTTTCTAAGAAGACTTGAACAAATAATAATTAAGGAAACTTTTGGGGGTAATATTTCATTTCCCTTCCTGGCTTACTTCCTGCAATTTCCACTTGCTTGGGTATCTAAAAGGTAGCTATTAATTCTTCCCAAAAGATTCAAGGGATGATCCTATTACTCATAAGGCTCAATCTGGTCTAGTATCAATTAAAGCACTGATTCATTTAGTCAATCAGAGTTAATACTTTTTTAGAAAGGAGTATTTACTTTGGTATATTAAAAACAGCAGATAGAAATGCTTTTTCAATCTGGGATGCGCTCTCTCCTTGCACATGCTAGATCTTAGGAGACAATTAGTAAAAAGGTAGATCATAGCTACTGATTTCTGGAAGTCCTTTTCTCCATTTGTAGAGTCTTCATGATGTTCCATTTTCAGTATGTGTAATTCTTTGATGAACTTAAGGTTCGGTGCCTATCTAGGGTCTCAAAGTTACTTTCCTTGGTATGTCTAGTTTGTCCTTAGCTCTTGATGCAAATGCTATCGTTAGCTATTGCATTATAGGGACATTTCTACTGAAATCTATGAGAAGCCCACATCTTCTGTTATTTCTGAGTTCACAAGGTTATTTTCTTTTCAAGGAGAGAGGAGTTTAATACTTGCTTGTCCCGCAAATCATTTCATTGACTCAGTTAAAGATGGTTCACCACTAGGTTTGCCTGCTACTGGAATGCTGGATTTCAAACTTGTTTCAGATTTTATATAAATTCCACAGGATATAACTGATTCTCATCAACCAAACACAAAATCTGTATGGCATCATTTGCTTTCAATCCTTTTTGTTCATACTGGTTGAATCTATAATTCAGAGAGGCATGAATATAAAAAAAAGTAATAATATCTAGGTATAGAGCTTCTTGCTAGTTACCTTAATTATGGCTGAGGAGTATTGAGCAACTAATATACTTATATAACCATTAGAATGTCTATGAGCTTGGGATATCCACAAAGTATGTATTTATGGTCTCTTAGAGAGGCCCTACCTTCTCAACCTTGTTATGATCTGAGAAAATGATTGTCTATAAAGCCCCATGTTCAACTGAGATTAATTTGCCTTTTTTCCACGTTTTTAGCATGATGGCAATAGTATAGCCATTTACTCAAAATTATGTTTCTAGCTTCTTTTGTTACTGGTACAAAAATGTTCATTATATTAAGCAACGAAATATGTGTGTGTTTATAATATGCAACAAAACTTTGCAGAGTGGTTTTCTTTTCTTTTTGTTTTTTCAAAACATATTTAATGACATAAATACAGAATCTGGGAAACAATCTGTTGAAATACTCATTTTGACAATGAGGGCAATAAGTTTAAATGATTTCTGAGGTTTCCTTCTGGTCTTTATTTAGTTATCCTCTGGTTCTTTAGATCCACCAAAGGGTATGACTTTGAGGTGAGCTGAATGACACTTAAATTGTAATACTAGTGAGTATATTTTTTTTGGGGGGGGTTCAGTTATTTCTCATGTCCTCCATTTCCCTTCCTCCATACAAAAACAATAACAAAAACCACTAGGGCTGTCCTTATATATTGAGTGCTTTTGATTCTGCCTCCCTATGTAACAATTGATTTTTATCCCTTAAAAGGATTAGTCAGTGCTACTTTCAATGCTGAATTTTATTTATATTTCCCCCTTCTAGTGGCACTTTGGTGTGCAAATTCCTTAGTAACTTTGTTACTGAAGTCTGTTTCTCTGGAGGAGGTAGTTTCTTTCCTGTGGCTTTTTGAATGTAACAAATGTGCTTGCACCTGTCAAGCAGTATAGCCCTGCACTTAACTCAGTGGGGAAATTTCCATCTCCATCCACCCACAATCTCACAAGCACACACTTTTCCACCCCCACCATCCATTCAGTTCAATTCATTAAGTTAATTGACATTTTGTCATCATACCTATCGACCTACTACACATCTACACTTATATAACTGGGGGAAAAGAAAAACTCTCAACGATGAAAAGAAGGAAGACTGGACAAAACAGTAACAATGAATCTTTCAATATTCCTCTCCCCCCCATCCATCTTAATTTTGTCTTCTGAAGCTGTTTATATATCTTTAAAAAGGAGATCCATCAAGGCATAATTTCTAATGCAAGTCTTGGTATTGATACTTCATTTATTATCAGAGTATTGTGATATCAACCTCTTGTGGAATAATCTGAAGTTATATATCAAAATTACATCGTGGTCCTGTGTCATTAAGTATATTTCCCTCTCCTAACATCCCCATTTCTTTTCAGATTCCTTAAGGCATAAATTCCTAAAGAATATTTCATAGAATCCAAGTTCTTTTTACCTTTTAAAGTGGGGTTTTTAACATTTTTATTTGAATTACGGCATTGATGTTCCTTTGGAAATTTGGTGAAGCAATTTGGATCCCTTCTTAAAATAATGATTTTAAATCTAAAAAATACATAGTATTACAAAAAAAAACAAGTATAATAAGATAATTAATTTAAGCAATTAAAATTAATAATTTACAGACATAATTATAATAAAATAAATAATCTAATGTATATTTAAAATTTATATACTCCAGGTTAAGAACTGCTCATCTAAAATATTAAGCATAAATTATATTTCCATCAAAATTTAATACATTATATTTTATTATGAAAATAAGTTTAATTTTTCCCTTTAATGCTTCACAATTTTATTACTCTTTTTTTTTTTTTCTGGGGCATTCCATACCCTCTAGCTTATTTAAAGAACCTTTGTGGACTTTGTCAGGAAATGAAATGTTAAGTCACAAAGTGTTCAATAGCTAATTTAATTTGGGAAATATTGGTATAAATTGTATTGTAGAGCCAATAAGAAGTGACAATAAATATATTAACTTCTTATTTACTAATGTTTCATTGAAAAGATTATTTCACAATATTTTCCTCTTTCCATTTTTTCAAAGATACTCTGCTCTTAATTCTGAACGTCCAATCTTCCTAATATGTCTTATTCCAAGCAGCAACCAAATTTTCCTAGACTCAGTTATGGTTAGGGAAGTTAGCTTTCTGATTTAACTTCCCTATCCTTTCATACTGTCCTCTAAGGAGTAATCAGTCTTTGCCATCTTCCTCTGTCTTGAATGGCTTATAACTCAGTTAATTCTTGGCAATTTATTTTGACAAACATTTTTAACTCCATTTCTTCTCCATCTCTCTTAACTCTTGTTAAGTTTTTTTTTTCTTTTCTTCCTGTTGTCCCTTTTGTGAGCCAAAAAACAATCTTAATTATGCCACATGGGTTTCGTTTTCCTAGATATGTGTCAAAATGGAATAAGAAAATATACAATCAGTCACCAGCCTCTAACATTCTTAAATGTATCTAAGTTCTTTTCAGTATCACAACAAAATTATCTATTTATCTTCTTAATTAATTACATTTTTTCCTCAATCACATTCAAAATAGATTATTTACATATATGCATATACTTATTCAATTTTTAATATGTTGTCATGTGTTGTTTGATAAAAAAATAATACAACAGTATTATATTTACTATCTTACACTAAAAGAGTGTAATGACATGGAGTAATGCAAAGAGTACTAACTATGAGATGGGAAATTCAAATTTTAAACTGAGCTCTGTAGCTAACTGGCTTGAAATCCTAGCCCAGGAATTCTTTTTTTTTTTTTTTCTTTTTCTGAGCTTTGGTTTGATTATCTGGAGAGGAGAATACATTTGAATTAAATGATCACTGACATTCCTTCCAACTCTAAACACTTATGATTCCACCTACAAAATAAGTAAAATAAAACTTTATTCACTATCTGAAAAATCAAACCAGTCAATAAACATTTATTAAGCTCCTAAAATATTCCAGGTACTGTGGTAAACATTTAGGATACCAAAAAAGGCAAAAGACAGTCTTTCAAGGAACTTACAGTCTAATGGGGGAGACGAGAGATAAGCAATCAAACTTTACAAACAAGAAACAGAAATGATAAATTGGAGATCATTTATAATATTGTTTTATTGAGAACATTTTAAATGAAATCTCAATTTCAGATTTATAGAAGGAATATTAGATCTTATTAGAGTCTTTGTAAATTGAAAACTTCTTACATAGCTTACTCAGAGATAGGAAAACCAAGCACTGGGGTATTAATTACCATAAAATGGCAATAATAAAGGGCTTAATGGGCAACTAGGAGATGCAGTAGATAGAATGCTAGCCTGGAGTCAAGAAGACTAATATTTCAAATCTAGCTTCATACACTACCTTGTTGTGTGACCCTGGACAAGTCATTTAACCTATTTACATCAATTTCTTCATTTATAAAATGAGCTGGAGAAGGAAATGGCAAACCATTATGGTATGTTTGCCAAAAAACCATCTAATAGGGATCAGAAAGAGATGGGCATAACTGAAACAACTGAATAACAACAACAAAAGACTTAAATGAATAGTTATTATGGAGGAAGGAACAGCATAAAAATAGAATCTTGTAATACTAAGAGTTATTCATATGGAGGAATAACATGAACAGAGCTATAGTGGTCTAAAGGAGACTTACTGACTCAATAGTCAGTAGCAGATAATTTGAATCTTTAGGTAGCTAACAGGGCTTCAAAGGTTCTCCATCCCAATTCTTGATTTTTTAAGTGATGAAATTGAAGCCCAGAGGACTTGAAGTTACATGCCATAGTTTACCTGAGCTGACAGAGGCCTCAATTTAGTTGGACATAATTAGAGTAGAGAAATAATAAACAAAAACAGTTGGGTGGTAAAGGTAGTGTCAAATGATATGAGAGCCTGAAAACTAGACAGAAGAGTCAAGTCTTAATGTAGGAGGAAATGAGGAGCCATTGTAGATATTTATTAAGGGAAGCAGTGACATCATAGAAATGTTGCTTTATAAGGATTAATCTGACAGCAATGTATAGAGTGGATTAAAAAGAAATGAGGCAATCTCAGAGTGTTTTGTCATTACTTGATATCATTAGAGATAGGATCTGAATACTAGATTTGAAAATGTAGAAGAAAAAGAGAAGCTGAGAGACATTTATAAAATTTGCTTGTAATTTAGACCAAATTAGATTAAAGAAATGGAAGAATTAAGATAGGCTCCAAATATCCAGTCTGAGAGAATGGCAGAAATGAATAGAATATATAGTTAATGAACTATGTTCTATCATTTTCCCTTCTTTCTCTTATAATTTTTAGTTTCAGTATTCGTCAGCCTCTGAGTTGGTTCAGTCTTATGGTGATGATTTTTGTTTTTCTATGGCAACTAAAAAAATGAATTGTAGTAGTGGTGTGATCTTCCTCATGGAGTTAATATCCATTTTGTATTGATAAAGTTATAAATCCTAGAAATACTAAAGAGCTGCACTGACATATCTCCATACAAGAATGTAAGCTTAATAGGGCAGGAGCAGTGCCTTATTAAAGTATACCCTTAGCATACTAATATGCTTGTGAAGGATCTTCAAACACATTGAATTAAATTAGAATGAATGAGACTATACAGAAATATAAGTACTTCAAAAGAATGCAAGAATTTTTTTGTCATTGTTATTGTTTGTTTTTGCATTCTTAAAAATCATGTACATCAGGGAGATAATGCCATGACATGCAAATGAATTAGATTTAAATGAGAAGTTTTTGCAAAATCATCATCCTTACTTTTTCCTTCAGAGCCATTGGAATCCAGTGAGAAATATAGATCAGGATGACTGGAGATTAAAAAGTCCCAGTTTTGCAGTTTTAGATATTTTGGGACTCTTGGGCTAAATTTTAGGGTTTTTAAATCTTTTTTTTAGGTTTTTAGGTTGATTAGATTTCCATGGATTTTCTTTTGTTTACCTTTCCCAAGGGAAAGAAACCCTTGGGGAAGAAAATATAGTCTAATATTTGGTGACTAATTTTTTATAAGAAGTACACGGCTCAAGAAACCTAAATATTTTTATCACTCAATATTTATTGGTCACAAACCATATGCAAATAACTATACTATGTGATAGAAGTAGGAAAAAAACCAATCCCCTGTTTTTTGGGAAATTGTAACATAATGGTAGGATAAGACAATCAAATACATATGAATATAAATGAAAATATTATAATTAATATATGCATGTACCATTATTATAGAGATATATACATATACTTCAGATTTGATAAAGTACTTAAAATGAAATAGTTTTTACTTCATAAGCATTCAGATATTGTTGAATGCATGAATAAACAAAGAAATGGCTAAATTGGAAAGGTTTCATGGAGAAGGTGAAGTATTGAGTTTTAAAGAAGTGATGTAAAAAATGATTGAGGTGTTTATATGGAGGGGATTAATTTTATTTGATTTAAGAGGCAATCAGGGATTCTTTAAATAAACATGATCAATATGATACAAGGGAATGGAATTATTATTATACATATAATATAGAAAAATAAAATGACAGGGTAGCAGCTATGATGCTTGAAATAATTAGGGTCTAGACTGAGGATGTGCAGGAAAGAAGGAGGTTTTGTCTGAGAAATCTGGAGAAAGAATTGTGAACTCAGTGCTAGATTAGGCCTTGAAGTGAGCAGATTAGTTTTTAAGATGATGTTAAACATAAATTTGATATGAAGGAAGATTATGAGTTCTACTGACTTTGATGATAAAGCTGGAAAGGGAAATAATAAGTTCCCCATTGCAAACTTGTAAATAGAATCGGTGCCAATAACTTCAATGTAATCAGCTTTTGATTGTCCAGGGAAAGTAGTAGTTAAATTAAATATGTGGCTAAAAAGGAGATTGGAGTTTGCATAATAGTTATGACTTTCCCATCAAACAATCTTTAACAGGAAATACTATCAAATGGCATCCTTGTCTGATTGGAGTTTCAACTTCACTCTCTTTTCCTCTTCATTGGGAAAAATGAAAATAAAATAGCCAAAATGTCACCATTTGCAAAGAGGGCTCAAAACAACCAACATCAGTGATAATCCAGGCACCTGGGTGATTTAGTAGCACAAAAGGCTATATCTACTAAAACCCAGGAACCGTATAATCTACTTATGACTTCTAAGTAAAGTGGCTAACTGGACAATATCATATTCTTTTTCTACTGTCACCACTATTCCATTTGTCTTCTAGATGTACAAAGTAATATATGGATGCCCAGTACAACTGAACCAATTTTAATTCTTATCCTTGGAAGTCTCAGTAATGGCCTCTGAAGGACTTCCTACAGATTCAGATAATTGGTAGTACATTTAATAACATATGAATAGATATTTCTCCCAAATCCAAGGAAATATTTTTAAAAGTTATAGACTAACAACAAACAATTTTGCTTGGTCTAAAAATAAGTTAATAAAGAGAAATATTCTTTGCACATTGGGCAAATCCTAGATTCTACCTTTTTGCAGGATCACAGAGATAAATTAAGTAGGGATCTCATAGGCCATTTAAGCCAACCACCTTATTTTATAGACGAGGTCCAGGTAGGATAAGTGATTTTCTGGGTATCACACACATAATAATCATCCAAGATGGGATCTGAAACCAGCTTAATATAGTTGGCAATGTATTATATGTAAGAAAGCTTTTCTGAGATGCTACTCAATAAATTTAGATTCTGGATAGAAGAAAATTAAATAATAAACATGTTTTATTTAAAGGTGTAGTAGAGTGAAGCATTGCCCTGCAGGGGAGCTGAACTTTGATTTCATGGCTTCAGAAATATAATGGTAAAGATTCATTTACCAGAAAGGTCAGATCAAATTGTCTTCTGAATATTTTAAGGAAGTTAAGAAATACATTTTGTTTTCTTAGCCAAAGACTAATACAATATACTTTTATGGAGTATTTTCCTTTTCTAATTTTTGACCTTCCCACTCCTTTTGCAAGTTCTTTTTTTGCAAATCCATCCTCCATAATTTGTTCTGTTGAGGGTCTAAGGAAGACATTAAATAGTTTTGATGGTTGCTGCTAGGCTTTTTCACTTTTCCCTCCTGGCATTCTGACTTCCAATTGTGATAACCCATTGTGCACTCCATGCATTTGACATAAATGTTAATTAGAAATGGCAGCCTTCAAACTTCTTCTGACAGAGTATGGCTGGTCTTTCTGGTGAAAGACCAAAACTCTCTGGGACAATAATGGCAATTCTATAGACATTCCTTAGTTCTGAAACCATAACTAATAATAAAATCAGAATTTTCCATAGAATAATTGAGGCTAAACAAAATAAAAGTAAGCATATCTTTCCTATTAAATGATGTAATAAGATACTCCATCTCCCTTTTCATTAGCTAGTAGGTTGCTTATGCAATAGCATTTTTATTACCATTTCATATGGCTGGGACTTTTATTTAAATAAAAGGCCTTTCCTTTCAATAAAAATCTATTTAGGCTTCTGTGCATTTCTCAGGATTTTATATAACACTGTGACAGTGGTAAAGGGAAAAAAAAAGCCCAAGCTTTAATGAGGTACTAACTAATTATTTTAATGTACCAAAAAAACAGTTGTTACACAGAAAAGCATACTGGGAAGCACCTCAAAATATATAGATAGCTTCAGTGTTATTTCGGCAATAATAAAATCAAATTCCCTCATTTGTCAAATGAAATATTTGTGAAAGAATTACTTTGATGACCCAAAATATAAATGCACAATATCTGTAATGAGCAGTAAAATTCTTTACTATTCACTAAGAAAAGCAGAACATTTATAAAAAGAAAGATCTTCTATATTATCTAATCCAAACTTCACAGTTATCGATGAGAAGACCAAGGATAATTGTTATAATCCTATAATTAAAGAGCTAAAAGGGACCTCAGAAATAAACTTGTGCAACCCCTTGATTGCATAGGCAACAAATTACAGAATGGAGATTTGAAATCAAATTCTGATTCCATACTTTGTATTCTTTCCATCATATTCTAGAGCAATCCAAACTTGTTATTTCTCAGATGAGGAAATTAAGGCCAAGAGAGATTCATTAATTTATTCAATTTCATCCAGTAAGTAGCAGAGGGAAGACTCAGCACCAAGTCTTCTGGTTCTAAAACCAGACCCAAATATCTTAGTTATTTCATGCTACATCTTCATTGTATGAGCATTAAAAATAATTTTATTCCTTGTAATATCAATTGTGGTTGACATCAGACAAATATTTTGCTAATTATCCCTTTGAGTCTTTCTACTTGAGTAAAAAAATGAATTTCAGTATAGATTGAAAAAAGTATATATTAGATATTCTAAGGTTTTTGAAAATATTTTCCTATAGGATAGAAATGACAGACATGAAGATGTGATGGCAGTGAAAAGGACTGGAAGGGCTTAGGGTTTGAATATTTGAGTAGTAATAAAATTAGTCAATCATTTATGTCTATAAATCAAGGTTTTAACTTATCTCTATACAAAACAGTGATATAAAACTATTTAAACATATACATATATGTAACATATTCACCTTAATAATAACATTTGAATCATACAATAAATATAGAAACAAAATTACAAATATGCAATTTAAACCTAAAATTATCATTTCCTTCTGAGTTTATAGTTACTTGAATTGAATGAAAAATACATGATCAAATTGCAGGTGCAGTAAAAAATATTTTATATGATTTTATAATTAAGAAAGTTTCTTCCATTAAAAATTCTTCCACATAAGACTTTGTATTTCAGTTTTGGTTATTCATATTTTGAATAGTTGGTTAATTAACAATATTTTTTCATTACTTCAAAAGTTCTATGATTTTAATGTTTCATGTATTTTCTCTAGCTCCATATATATGTGTGCATATATAGATATGTGTCAATACATGTATGCATATGCATGTGTATATTTTTGTGTATGTGTATATATATATATATATACACATATACATATATGCATATAAATATATGTATGTGTATAGATAGGATAAAAAAGGGGAAAAGACCCACATGTTTGTAATTGTAGTAGCTTGTAGTAGATTGTAATGGTAACCTTCTTGTCTACAATGACTGCTCCCCTAGATGGTGATTGTAGAGACCTGGTTGAAGAGTAGGTGCAAGCGGTCTTGGAAGCAATGCCATTCCTGGTGCCTTGATATTTCCATGTGTATGTATACAGATGCATATACAGATGTGTATGAGTATTCATGTATCTGTGATTGTATGCAGTAATTCCTTCATTCTTCCATATACATATATATGTAGTAAGTTTCTAAATATATTAAAAGAAATATACTCAGTAAGACCTAAATTAAATTGACATATGAACACAAGAAAAACAAGGAAAAAACAAGGCGACTTTGGGAAGAGAATTAATGGATTCAGTTTTGTACATGTTGAAGCTAAGATATCTATGGGACATCTAGTCCAGGATGCACAATAGATAATTGAAGGTGGGAGGTCATCAGAGAAGTTAGGAAAGAATAAGCAAATTTTAGATTCATCAATTTGAAAATGAGATTTAAATCCACAGGGATTATTACCAAGTAAAATAGTATAGAGGAAGATAAGCAATTCAACAGAACACTGTGGGACCCTGAGAACTACTCTGAGTTCAATGTAAATGTAGCAAAAACCAAAACAAAACTGGTGAACAGTCAGATAGGAGGAGAATTAGGACAGAATAGTCACAAAAATCAGGAAAGATTAGAATATCAAGGAGAAGCAAGCAATAGACAATTTTAAAGGCTGGAGAGAGGTCATTGAGATTGTGAATTGAAAAAAAAAAACATTAGATTGGACAATTAAAAAGTCCTTAATAATTTTGGAGGGAGCAGTTTGGGGTGAATGAAAACATTTGAAACTCTACAAAGAGTAAATAAGGTAGTGAGAGGGAAGAAAGTGGAAATAAATAATGTATTTGAATTTTTCAAAAGTAAAATCTGCTGGACAAGATGAGCTGAGCAGAAATCACTTGAGCACATGTAGAAAAGTTTGCCTTGGCAAGGAAAGGACCTCTTTATGTGAGACAGGAGGGAAGGTGGAGTTAATGATAAAAGGCAACTGGACAATGGGGAGATAAGGAGAGAAGGCGAAGTTAGAAATAAATGACCTCCTTGTTTTTCAGTCAAATATGAGCCAAGATTCTGAGCTAAGAAAGTCGGAAGCTGAGGTACTCAAGAGAGGTTTGAGCAAAGATGAAAAGATTTGGAAAAATTTCTATGGTAACTAGGAAGGGTATTTGATAAAGAAGGCATAAGGATATTACTTTGCAGCAGTGAGGGCTCAGTTGAGATTTTATAAGTCCATAGTGTATCCAGTCAGAACAGTTTCATAATTTCTTTTTGATTCTTTTAGCAGGATATGTATAGAAGTGAAGTTAGCATATGGTGGGAATGATCTAAGGCTGAGACTTTACAGCACAAATTCAACAATAAGATAAAGGGGCAAGATATTAAAAAACAAAGGCCAGTATAACATTGAACTGAAACTAATGCACATGTAATCTCCTGAGAAAGAATTGACTGAGGGTCATGCTATAGATGAAGTGGGGTTACAGAGCAAAGGGAGAAGTGGAATGATAATAGATTATGATCAGATATAGGAATTTCAGAGTTCATGAACTTGGAAGTAATGCATTTGTGAGTGATGACAAGATGAAGGATGCGATCATTTTTGAATATGGCTTAAGTGAGAAAGGTGAATAGGTCATTGGAAATGAATAAATTGAAGACTTGTGAGGTTAAGATGGTTGATAGAACATTAATATGTATATTGAAGTCCTTTAGTTGACTTTGTTGAGGAGGAGAGAAATAATAACGCAGTGAACTCACTGAGGAAAGAAGGGGATTCTGCTAGAATAAGTGTGGTGTGATAATAGCTAGCACAGTTTTGATTGGGTGGTATATATAGATCATGTGAACCTCAAGAGATAGTAGTAACAAGAAAATCTGGTGATAATGGGAAACAAGTAGTATTCCGAGTCCTCCCCTCCTTATCTGAATCTAGAAAATGAATGAAAAGGCAGTCAGTGCTTGAAAAGGAGGCTATGCCATCTGGACTGAGTTGTCTCAGTGAGAATCAGAAGATGAAAGGAAGTAAAAGATTTAAAATGGAAGCAAATTTGTTGACTATTGAATAGGTATTCCAGAGAGCATAGTAAAGTGTATGAATAGCTTCACATGATTGACTTGTCGTAAATGAAAATTAGGGATTAGGCAATAAAGAATAGGAAACAAGATTTGAATAATGGCTTTTGAAGGTACTGAATCACTAGGATGAGGGATATATGACCATAAAATAAACAATACAAACAGGCATCTGAACTACAATTAATTCTAAAATTCAATCTTGGACCTTGCAGAAAGGTGTGTTATTACCATATAGAAAAATGCCCATTGTCCAAGCTTTGTTTCTGTTTAAAAAGTGTATAGTGGTGGCTTAATTTCCTTCTTACACACACATGTACACACACACACACCTTTCCTATCTTTTCACCAAATATGAATATTCCTTTGTATTGGAAAATAAGTAAACCACTTTGGAGAATTGTGAACTCCTTGAGAGCAGAGATTGTTAATGTTTTATTACCCAGTACTTAATACACTGTAGGTGCTTGCTTAGCTCAGTACTTGACACATGCTAGGCATTTAAGAAATGATTATTCACTGCCTTTGTGAGCAAATTAATCATGAGTAGAAAGGAAACATGTATTTGTCAAGCACCTATTATGTGTAGGCACTGTACTAAGTTTCTATATATCATCTATTTGACATAATCCTATGAGTTAGGTGTTATTATTATTTCTATTTTACAATTGAGAATCTGAAGCAGACAGTGGTTAAGTGGCTTGTCCAGGGTCATACTGCTAAGAAATATCTTGATACTGGGTTTGAACCTAGTTCTTCCTGATTCTTGGCCTAGTCTACTTCACCATGTTTCTTCCATAAGTGTTATATTCCCCATTAGAATGTATGATCCTTCAAAACAAAGATTATTTTAATTTTTTTGCATCTTCATTATTTTGCACATATTAATGGCTTAATAAATTTTTATTCATCCATTTACTCATTCATTCTTCACATGTTTGTAATCAATCTTAAGAATGTAGCCTGCTGGAGTGCAGGGATTATTTCATTTCTTTTTTCTATTAATATCCCCAGAGCCTAGAATCAGGCCAAGCATAGAACATATTTAATGCATATCTGCAGATTAACTGATGAATGAACCAGTCATTGTAGGTATTTCTGTGGAAGTATCCCACTCAATTCTCTCTTGTAGAAAGGAGTGGAGAAGATACCAAGTATGATAAACTTGCATCAAGAAAGCATTTAATTTATGCAGATAGAGGTACTTTCTCAAATTGGTAATTATTGTGATTTTATGGGGAGACTGAAAAGAATTGTCACATACTTAAAGGGGAAAAAAAATCTCAATATATTAAGATCTTAATGATTACCTTTCAGATATAATTCTAAGTGGTGCAGATTCATGTTGGTACTTTTTTCCTTTCTCTGATTCCTTTAATTCATACATCAATGTTTTCTTACCTTGGTCTTCTTTTTCCCAAGGATACCTTCACATATATAACACAATTGTTTTGCTTTAAAAAGTACTTTTGAAGAAATGCAGTATGAAATTATGAGCTGATCCATTCTGACTTCTTTTTCTTTTTAATTCATAATACAGCCAGTTTTAGTAGTATTTCTGTGATTTCTTATCTTTCTAATTATTTGTCAGCTCTCTAAATCCAATCTCGATCTCCTCCATCTTTGGGACCTGAAAAATTGTATTTCAAATAGTTCTTAAATTGTTATGCTCCATTTCCCTCTCTGAAGATGGAAACTGGAAACAAAATAGCATATGGTAATTGCCAAATACAAAATTCAGCAAGAATTCCTAAATTGAAGTTTTATTTTTTTAAACCGTGCCAAGGAGAATAGAAATAGAGGTAGTAGAATGGCAATACTACATAACTACCTGAATTGGGAAATTTCAAATATATTTGATGTCAATGATTCTAAACTGTTTTTGACTTATGATATCTAGAGCTGGAAGAAACCTTAAAATTATATAATCTACTTTTATCCCATTTATCTTACAGCTGAGGAAACTGAGGTCCAAAAATGTTAAATATATTCCCCAACTTCCCAGAAATGGAAAAAGGCAGAGGCCAAATTTAAATCAAGGCTCTTTATCTTTAAATACAGTCATTCTTATACTATACTGAGACAATATATTTATATATTTAAGAGAAGTACGAGGTAGCATGACATAGTAGATGGAGGACTGACTTATAGAAAGTTGATTTCAGTGTCAGAAAGAACTTGTGTCTAAGTCCCATATGGGACACAAACTCTCTGTTTAATCTTGGGAAAGTCACTTAATTTTTTAGTATTCCAGAAAAGAGTCTAAGACTATTTGTTGGTATCACATGGACCTACCTATCTTAATTATCAGGAAAATTTATCAGAGATTTGTCAGGTCACCAGGTGACTGAGCCAGGAGTTGGATTAAAGTCCTAAGAGTCCAAATCCAAAACTTCTTACAATGCACTATACTACTTTCCAAGTGTCCAGATAACCATTGATAACTTTGTTTAGTATTCCTATGTTATGTAGAAGAATACATTCAAAGATAATACTCAAAATTTCCACATAATATTCACTTTTTCTGATGTATATATACTAGAGAAAGACTGAAAGATGATATCATAAGATTTTGTGTATTCCTCCTTCAATTTATATCTTTGGAACTATACAGAACTAAAATAGAGGGTTTTTTTTTTAATTTGGTACAGTTTAGGGAGATGAAAATGATTCCAGTGGAGTCTGGTAGTTTTTTTTTTTTTTAACAATTTGGGGTCAGATGGAATTGATCCCTTGTAGAACTTTGTGTATATGAAATCTTACATAGAGGTAACTCACCAAAGGATGTCAGAGACTATAATAGACCACTTGATTACTAGAACAACTATCCAAATCATGAACTCTTAACTGAATTATCTGAATTAATTATTGAGGAAAACCTAGAATTCAAAAATATAATAGAAAATCAACGAATGGTTCAACTCCAGAATACTCTTAGAAAATAAGAACCATAGCTTCTTTATTCAGTTAAGTCTCAGGAGAGTTAAGTTGATTTGTTTTAATTTCTTTCTTAAAGCAAATCGATAACATTTAATGGTAATACTTTTAAAATTATTTTATGGGTGTTTGAAAATATAAAGAATTTCAAAGGTAATTTTCTTCAGGAAACTACAAACCTACAAGGATCCCCTGAGCAATTTTAAATACCATATGGGACTCTTTGGAATAGGACTAGAGCTTTAGGAGGGAATTTGATGTCAGAATTGCTGGGCCATTAAAAGGTTAATGTGGTAGAACAGGAGTGTGCATAATATAAGAATTATTTATGCTCTTTTTGAATTAGAAATTCATCATAGGATTATACTTACAGGAGATTTGCCTTTTTAATTATGTTTTATTTAGATTCATATAAAAACTGGTTTTTATTTCCCAAGCACATTCTCCTTGAGCATCATGGGAAGAAGGAACATACTGAGTGGAAGGAATTGCATGAGTTTTAAAATTAGTCACAAACATTTTCAATCAACTAGGTTACAAATGAGTAGTTGAGAGGTGACTGCTAAATACTACTTAAGGACAAGAATTAGCTATTGCCAAAAACAATACAAAACAAAACAAAATTTAAAAAAGGCAAACAAACCCCCCACTACAAAATAATAGGCTATTAAAATTATTTTACAATACATTTTCTGTGAATTTAATTTTTTGAAAAACATTTATTTTAACTCATTTCAGATCAATTTTCAGTGCAGTGAAGACAAAAGTACTTGATTTATTGGTTTCCTTAAAGGTATGCTTGATAATGGTATTCTGACAAATCTTTATTACAGATGCCAATAGAATGAAATACCTTTAACCCTTAGAGATGCTGATGTAGAGATTTAAGATGATATGAGAAAAAAGGAGAATTATTCAAGAGAGTTTATTACATTATTCTCTGAATATTATATGTGGCAAGGTAATTGTTTCTAGGGTCACCCCTCCCCTCATTTTATTTGGGGACATTAATTTGTCCTTGTGCTGATTCTAAGAGAAATGAATCAAAAGCCAACTCAGCACTTGACATAATTTACCTCTGTGTGAGATTTTGTGCTAATCAGATCCCAGAAATAATTATGAGACACATACAAATTTAGGTAGTTCAGTATGCGTGGCAAAGACTTTTAGCTAGAGCCTAAGCATCTCTATATGGCACACAGGCTCCCTTTTGCTTTTTGTAGTAACAACTTGGGTCAAAAAATCTCTACTAAGATAATTTTCTGCTTCTGTGGATATGTAATCATACTAATTTAAATCTTTTCTCTGACAATGCATAACTTAATTTACCCATGGCTTCATATTCAGAATATCTTTTCCCATGTGTTTATATAAATACTACATAGGGTCCATCCAATGTGTTGGTGAACTTCGACCAAATCAGAAGCCAGATTGTAAGTGGTTGAGAAAAGGGTAAGAGTAGAGAAAGTGGAAGTAACTGTTTCATATGATTTTTCAAGGAATTCAATTATAAAAAACCACAGAAGAGATATAGGATAATAACAGGGTTAGAAAGATAAAGAAAAAAGATTGTTTTTTTGAGATGGGGAAATGTGGTCATGTTTGTATGCAGTGAGGAATAAGTCAATAATCAGGGAGAGATTGAAGTAAGATTGCATATGACAGAGAGTATAATTTGTTGGAGGAGATGAGATGGAATGGGAACACTTGAACAAGATATCTCTGTTGCCGTGTAGGTAATTCTCAACTTTGATTCTTCAGATTCTATATTTACGGCTCATCTTCTGCTGCTTACAGTATTAGTGAGGTATGCAGGGTACCAAGAAGTTAAATGAATTATTCAAAATCATATTGCCAAAATATGTCAGAGGAAGAGTATGGATTCAGATATTCTTTCTCTCAAGAAAGACTCTGAATCTACTATCCCATACTTCATTTGTATGTATGGGAGTTTTATAGGGATGAAAAAATAGACACATGAGTTGGTGATTATTAATATTTTCTCAGTTTCTTTCCTTTGCTAAAATGTTCCAAAATTTTTAGCCCGTTATTTTACTGTTCTCTTCTCTTTAGCCTTTGCATGCAATTCATCAGGACCTTATACATTTTGTATCTTCACTTTAAATCACATCTTATATTTGATATTTCATCTACTGCTCTTTTTTTATGTTGATAAATGCAAATTGTTTTCTGGTATTACGCATCAGGGTCTGCATGATAGAGTATAAATCTGAAGACTACACTGTTATTGATGAGGGAAAGTTTGTTATGTATTTTTAACAAACAAATTGTATCCTATTATCATCTGTGTTGTCAGCATAATGTTACTTTCTTGGTTGTTTTGCCAATATGGCATGAATGATGGACAAGTCACTTATTCCCTTAATGTAGCTAGCTTACTGATGACATGGCATCTCCCTTGATAGGTCAACTCACTACTAAGGCAGATTAAGTAGTTTATTCTTCGGAGTCAATTCCTCATTTGTCTTACCTTTTACTGCTCTTAGATCCAGGGGGCTCTGCTGTTGATTCTAGTAACCAAAGGAATTTCTCATGATGCTTTGGAACTTTAAAAGGTAATACTGTCACAGCCTGGGTATTTCTAGATACCCATTCACCAATAAACTGGAAATAATAAAATAAAAGACAACAAAGAAACAAAATCACCTTTCCTACTTGAAAGCTCATAGGAGTCATATTTACTTGAAATCAAGAGATCATCAACTCAAATCTTTTTCTTTCCACTCTCATGTCCATCTTCTCATCTACTAACAAAATTAATCACTAAAGTATAAAACCCTCAGTCATCATGTCCAGAAATAGCATCACGTAACTTTCTATATATTGAATTTAAATTGGGCAATAAATTATGGTTCTGTGCATTTTCGGAGGATTGGGCTCTCATTAGAAACCCTCCTTGTATGCTAATCTTTTTTATCAATGAACTATTTCTCTAATAATTCTGATTGTTTTATGAGGTGGTATTAGTCATAATCTTTCATCATCTTTTGTCATAAGAACCTAACAGTGATTTTACATAGAATTAGAGCCAATAGCTTTCTGACAATTAGTCAGAAGGAGATTACAGGGGATCCTTTGCTGGCACTGGGTTCAGGAATGGGTTGCATTGATTTCTGAATTCTGAATTACAGTTACAAGACATGGAGGAGCACTAGCACATTAAAGCATACAGCAAAAAAAAAGTCTGCAGGTCACAGTTCCAGGGGATAAAAAATTGCTAGTAGTCATTCACAAAGCAGAGTACAGGTCAGTGGAGTAATGATGACAAAAATACTGAAGGAAATAACATGTAAAGGATAGAATAAACCAAATGGTAAAAGGGAGACAAATCCTCTGGAGAGAATTCCTTAAAAAGCAGAATTTCCCAAGTGGAAAAGGCTTACTAAAGAAAATGATTCCTTAAAAATTAGAATTGGACAAGTGAAAGTTAATGACACCATGAGACATCAAGAACCAATAAAAATATCAAAAGAAAGAAAAAGTAGAAGAAAATGTGGATTATCACATTGGAAAAAACAACTGATCTAGAAAAAAAGATTAAGGAGAAATAATTTTAAAATTATTGAACTATCAGAAAGCTGTGATCAACAAGAAATCTAGACATCATATATCAAGAAATTTTCTTTTTTAAAAATCTTTTTATTTTCAATATATATATATATATGTATATATATATATATATATACACACATATATAGTTTTCAACATTCACCCTTGCAAAATCTTGTGTTCCAAATTTTTTCTCCCTCCCTTTCTCTTCCCCCTTCCTTTAGACAGCAAGTAATCCAATATATGTGAAGCATGTGTAATTCTTATATATATATATATATATATATATACATATATATATATTTCCACAATTATCATGCTGCACAAAAAAAAAATTGATCAAGAAGGAAAAAAAATGACAAAAAAACAAAAAGCAAGCAAAAAACAACAAAAAGGCAAAAATACTATATTGTGATCCGCACTCAGTCCCCACAGTCCTCTCTCTGGATGCAGATGACTTTCTCCATCACAAGTCTATTTGAACTGACTTGAGTCACCTCACAGTAGAAAAGAGCCATGTCTGTCAGAATTGATGAATGCATAATCTTGTTATGCTGTATACTATGTTTTCTTGGTTCTACTCATTTCCCTTAGCATCAGTTCAAGAAATCTCCATAGGCCTTTATTTTCTTTCTTTTTTAAAAAGCTTTTTATTTTCAAAACATATGCATAGATAGTTTTCAACATTCACCCTTGAAAAACTTGTGTTCCAGTTTTTTTCTCCCTCCATTCTCCCTTTCTCTGCACTTAGATGGCAAGTACTCTAAAGTATTTTAAATATGTGAAATTCTTCTATGCATAATCCCACAATTATGCTGTACAAGAAAAATCAAATCAAAAAGGAAAAAAATGAGGAAAAAAAAAAAAACAACATGCAAGCAAACAACAACAAAAAAGTGCAAATAATATATTGTGATTTACACTTAGCACCCACAGTCTTCTCTTTGGATACAGATGACTCTCTCCATTATTGAATCACCTTGCTGTTAAAAAGAGCCACATCCATCAGAATTTATCATCATATAATCTGATTGTTACTGTGTACACAATGTTCTTTTGTTTCTACTCACTTCACTTAGCATAAGTTCATGTAAGTCTCTCCATGCCTTTATGAAATCATCCTGCTTATTGGTTTTTGTAGAATAATAATATCCCATAACATTCATATATCATAACTTCGGCCATTCCCCAATTGATGGGTACCCACTTGGTAAGAAACAAAGCCTTAATGAAGAATATACCTTCTTGCAAACTGGAATCAACACCAAAATAAAATAAAACTAGAAAATTGGAGCACTTTTTTAATATGACTAGAAATATTTTTAAATTCTTCACCTGAAAATTGGCTGTTCATATCCTTTGACTATTTTTCAATTGGAAAATGGCTTGTATTATAAATTTGAGTCAATTCTCTCTACATTTTAGAAATGAGAATTTTATCAGAACCTTTGGTTGTAAAATTTCCCCCCAGTTTTCTGCTTTTCTTCTAATCTTGTCTACATTGGTTTTATTTGTATAATTTTTTTACTTAATAAAATCAAAATTATTTATTTTGCATTTCATAATATGCTCTAGTTCTTCTTTGGCCACAAATTCCTTCCTTCTCCACAAATCTTAGAGGTAGACTATCCTTTGTTCTTCTAATTTGCTTATAATATCATTCTTTATGTTTAAATCATGAATCCATTTCAACCTTATCCTTGGTAGAGGATGTTAGGTGTAGGTCAATGCCTAGTTTCTGCCATATGAATTTCCAATTTTGCCACCATTTTTTTGTGAAATAATGAGTTTCTATCCCAATATTTCTTTTTTACTCCTAATTTCAGAAATTTCAATTACTAGATTCAAGAGAAGTTTAAAAAGGTAAACAGGAAAGAGAAATCTTAAGGGAGTCAATAAGATTAAACTCTTTATATTCTATATAGAGAGATGATGCTTGTAACTCCTAAGAACTTTTTTTCATTATTAGATCAGTTACAAGGAATATATATTGATAGAAGCATAGATAATGAGTTGACTGCGATAAGATATCTTAAAAAAGTCATGCATTAGGAGAAGGGACAAAGGAGAAGTACAGTGGACTCAATTATCTCACATGAGAGGTGTGAAGGACCATTTACATTAGAGGGGAGGATGTTTGTGGTAGCTGACAATAATTGAACTTAACTCTCATCAGAATTCTCTCAAAAAGGGAATTAATATTTATTCACAGCAATTATCTTGCTTTGAAAAGAAAGAGGAAAGAAAGGGGATATGAGAAAGGAGTGAGGTTGATTGAAGGGAGGACAATTTGGGGGAGGTGGCAGTGAAAAGTAAAACAATTTTGAGTAGAGACAAGATGAAAAGAGAGAATTAGATGAAAAGGAGGAAAATATGAAAGGAAATATAATGTATTATAATTACGAAAAAGTTTTATAGCAAGTGTTGTGACAATTCTTTTATTGTCCTGATTCAGTTTCCCTAATTGTCCTGACTCAGTTTTCCTAAATTGTCCTGCCTCAGTTTCCTTGAATTGTTCTGCCTCAGTTCCTAATTGTTCTGCTCAATCCTGCAACAGCATCTCTCCCTCTTAATTATCATGTCCAGATAAGGAGAAAGATCTTCTATCTTAGACATCATGACCTCAGCCTTTCCTAACTTATCAGAATGTCAGTGCCTCCCCCCATTCTGTCATTGTTCTTCTTGATCCCAACTTATCAGAATGTCTGGTACCTCCCCCCACCCTGTAAGAACACACTGATAGTTCCTTTCTGCTCTAAGTGCTCTGACTCGGCCCCTGCCTCAGTCTATCCCCTGATAGTTTAGAGCCATATGCATATATATGTCATTGAGAACTCACATGGGCTGCTGGATGCTGGATTCTTGGAGAGGATAGTCCCATTTAACCCTGGGACCAAACCATGGATCCATTTAGTCCCAGTAAATCTCTCCCTTTCAAATAAAATATTAAAACTCTCTAATCTCTAATCTCTATCTTGCCTCAGATTCTCCAGAATTACACATTTCTCTGATAAAGGCTTCATTTTTCAAATATATAGAGATCTGACCCAAATTTATAAGTAAAAGTCATGCTCAAATTTATAAATGAACAAAGAATAGAAAAAGGCAGTTTTCAGATGAAGATATCAAAGCTATGTGTAGTCATAAAAAAGTAAGTCACTATTGATGTGCAATTTAAGTGATGCAAATTAAAATAACTCTAAAGTACCACCTCAAACCTATCAGGTTGACTAATATGATAGAAAAGAAAAATTATAAATGTTTGAGAACATGTGGGAAAATTGAAAGACCAAAACATTCTTGATGGAATTGTGACCAGACTCAAACGTTCTGAAAAGTAGTTTGAATTATGCCCAAAGAACTATAAAACCATATTACTCCTAGGTCTTTATCCCAAATAAATTTTTTATTTGTATAATAAATATACAAAAATATTTATATCAGTTCTTTTGTGGTGGCAACAATTGGAAATTGAAGGCATGTCCATATATTGGGGAATGGCTGAGTAAGTTGTGGCATATGATGGAATTAGAATTTTACTATAAAAAATGATGAGCAAGGTACTTTTCAGAAAAATCTGTAAAGAAAAAAAACTGATACAAAGGTAAGTGAGCAAAACCAGGAGAACAATGTACATAGTAACAACAATAATGTATGATGATCACCTGTGAATTACTTATTCTCATCAATGCAGTGGTCTAAGATAATTTCAAATGAAAAGGATGTGAAGAGGTCCAAGGCTGAGCAGATTTCTCTTTTGGTCTTTTTATTGTAGTAATAGATTAAAATTGGTGAAAATTTCTTTGAAAATGAAAAAAAGTCTGTATTAATACCTATTCTTTCATTCTAATATTTTTTAATATCTAGAAATAGATTAAAATTAAACTTTGATTTTTACTTTTATATTGTATCTTGTCATGTTTATTCCACTAGTTTTATGTTGATTTTAATATATACTTTAACAAATTACTACTAAATCTGAAATGATTATTATATCTGTAGCTAGTAGTTTTCTGTTTATTAAAATATACTCAAGTTAATTTTTATTATCTTTTTATTGTAGTAAGTTTATTTATTTTTAATAAACAATGCTGTATGAATCATAAAAAAGAGAAAATTCAGAGCAAAAGGGAAAAACCATAGGAGAGAGGGAAAAAAAAAGCAGAAAAAAGAAATGAACATAGCATGTGTTGATTTACATTTAGTCTTTTTAGTTCTTTTTCTGGATACAGAAGACATTTTCTGTCAAAAGTTTATTGGAATTGCTTTGGATCATTGAACTACTGAGAAGAACCAAACTTTTCATAGTTGAACATCACACATTTTTGCTGTTATTGTGTATAATATATTCCTGGTTCTGCTTGATTTGCTCAGAATCATGACTTGTAAATCTTTCCAGGCCTTTCTGAAATCAGCTTGTTCATCATTTTATATAGAGCAATAATGTTTCACTACCTTCATGTACCAAAATTGTGCAGCCATTCCCCAATTGATGGGCATCTACTCCTTTTCCAGTTCTTTGCTACCACAAAACATTTTTGCTCATGTAGATCCTTTTTTCTCCTTTATAATTTCTTTGGGATACAGATCCAGAAATGGCACTGTATGGTCAAAAAGTATGAACAGTTTTACAGCCCTTTGGGCATAGTTCCAGATTGCTCTCCAGGATCATTTCACAACTCCACCAACAATGCATTAGTGTCCCAGTTTTCCCACATCTCCTCCAACTTTTCTCATTGTCTTTTCCTGTCATCTTAGCTAATCTGAGAGGTTTGAGATGGTACTTCAGAATTGTTTGAATTTGCATTTCTCTAATCAATAATGATTTAGAGTTACAGATGGCTTTAATTTCATCATCTGAAAATAGTCTTTTCATCTCCTTTGACCATTTATTAGTTGGGAAATGACTTGTATTCTTATAAATTTGACATACTTTATATATTTTGGAAATGAGGCCTTTATTTCCTCAGCTTTGTAATTTCCTTTTAATGTTATTTCTGTTGGTTTTGTTTGTGCAAAGCCTTTTTAATTTAATGTAAAAAAAATTGTCCATTTTGCCTTTCATAATGTTCTCTAGTTCTTTGGTCATAAATTTTTCCCTTCTGATCTGATAGGGAAATTAACACTTGTTCTGCTCTTTATGGTATCATCCTTTATGTTCAAATTATGTATCCATTTTGATCTTATTTTGTTTTGCTAGGTGAGATGGAGATCTATGCAGAATTTCTGACATGTTATTTTCCAATTTTCTCAGCAATTTTTGTCAAATAGTGAGTTCTTATACTGAGTTTATGGGTTTATTTAATTCTAGATTACTATAGGCTTTGATTATTGTGTCCTGTGTATGTAATCTATTCCACTGATCCACCACTCTTTCTTTGCCAATAACAAATGTTTTTGATTACTGCTGCTTTATGAGATAGTTTTAGATTTGGTACTGCTAAGCCACTATCATTTGTATTTTTTCATTAATTCCCTTGATTTTATTGACCTTTTGTTCTTCCAGATGAATTTTGTTATTGTTTTCTAATTCTATAAAATAATGTTTTGGCAATTTGATTGGTATAGCACTGAACAAGTAGACCAATTTAAGCAGAATTGTCATTTTTACTGTATTAACTTGGCTTAGCCATGACTAATTGATGTTTTTCCAATTGTTTAAATCTGATTTTATTTATGTGAGAAGTGTTTTATAATTATATTTATATAGTTTGGGGGCTTATCTTGCCAGGTAGACCCCCAAGTATTTTATTTTGTCTACAATAATTTTAAATGGTATTTCTCTTTCTATCTCTTGCTAATGGCTTTGTCAGTAACATATAGAAATACTGCTGATTCATGTGGGTTTATTTTATATCCTGAAATTTCCTAATGTTGTGAATTGTTTCCAGCAGGTTTTTGAATGGTTTTCTGGGAGTCTTTAAATATATCATCATATCATCTGCAAAAAGTATTAGTTTTATTTCCTCATTGAATATTTTAATTCCTTTAATTCCTTTTTTTCTTTTCTTATTGCTAAAGTCCATGTTTCTAGTACAAAAGTGAACAATAATCTTAATTATTGGCATCCTTCTTTCACCCCTAATCTTATTTGGAATCTGTCTAGCTTCTCTCCTTTACAAATAATGCTTGTTGTAAGTTTTAGATAGATAGTGCTTATTATTTTAAGGAAAGCTCCCTTTATCCTTATGCTTTCTAGTGTTTTAAATAAGAATGGGTGCTGTATTTTGTCAAAAGCTTTTTTGCACATGTTGAGATTACCATTTTATTTCTGTTGGTTTTTTAAATTGACATATGTTGATTATGGTAATAGTTTTCCTTATATTGAACCAGTTCTGCAATCCTGGTATAAATCCCATTTAGTCATAGTGTATTATCCTGCTGACAAATTCTGTAATCTTTTTGCTAATATTTTATTTAAAATTTTTTCATCAATATTCATTAGAGAGATAAATCCATAATTTTCTTTCTCTGTTTTGGCCCTCCTGATTTAGGTATCAGTGCCACATTTGGCATTGTTATAGAAGTCATAGAAAGAATTTGGCAATACTCCTTCTCTACCTGTTTTTGCAAATAGTTTACATAGTATTAAAATTAGTTGTTCTTTAAAGATTTGGTAGAATTCACTCATGAATTTATTTGGCCCTGGAGATTTTATCTTAGGGTGTTCATTTTCCTAAAATGGGACTATTTAAGTATTTTATTTCCTCTTCTGTTAATCTGAGCAATTTTTATTTTTGTAAATATTCATCAATTTCCATTAGATAGGCAGACTTGCTGCCATAGAATTGAGCAAAATAGCTCCTCATTATTACTTTACTTTCTCTTTCATTGGTGGTAAATTCACCCCTTTTATTTTTGATGCTGGTGATTTGGTTGTTTTCTTTTCTGATCAAATTAACCAAAGGTTTATCTATTTTTTAAAAAATAAAATCAACTCTTTGTTTAGTGTATTAGTTTGATAGTTTTCTTAGTTTCTATTTTATTTTCCCCTCTGAGTTTCAAATTTTCTAATTTGGTATTTAGTTGAGGGTTAAATTTGTTCTTTTTCTAGTTTTTTAGTTGCATGCCTAATTCATTGATCTCCTCTTTATCTGTTTTAGTTATGTAGCTATTTAGAGGGATAAAATTTAGAGAGATAAACCGTTAGCTGCATCCCAAAGGTTTTAGTGTATTGTCTTATTATTGTCATTTTCTTGGATGAAATTATGTATTGTTTCAGTGATTTGTTGTTTGACCCACTCATTCTTTAGCATTGGATTTTTAAATTTCTAATTGGTTTTTAATCTATCTTTCCATGGTCTTTTATTGAATATAATTTGTATTGCATTGTAGTCTAAAAAGGAAGCATTTACTATTTCTGCCTTTCTGCATTTGACTGTAGGTTTTTATGCCTTAATATATGATCAGTTTTTGTGTAGGTGCCATGTAGTACCAAGAAAAAAGATGCATTCCTTTTTGTATCTATTCAGTTTTCTTCAGAAGTCGATCATATCTAGATTTTCTAGTATCCTATTAACTTCCCCAGTTTAATTCTTGTATATTTTGTGGTTAGATTTGTCTGATTCTGAGAGGGAAAGATTGAAGTTCCCACTAGATTAGTTTTGCTGTCTACTTCTTCCTATAACTGGCTTAAAATCTTCTCTAGAAATATGCTTGCTTTACCAGTTAGTGCATATGCATTTAATATAGCTACTACTTCATTATTTAGCCATACCCTTTATCAAGATGTACTTTCCCTGCTACCCTTGCTTTTTTTTTTTTTTTTTTTTTTTACTTCAGCTAGAGCATATTAAATTCTGTTCCAGCCTTTTATCTTTACTCTGTATATATTTCTGTGTGAAATGTGTTTCCTGTAAACAACATATGGTAGGATTCTTGTTTTTTTTTTTTTTAAATCTACTCTGCTATTTGCTTCCATTTTATGGGAGAATTCATTTCATTCGCATTAACAGTTATGTTTACCAACTCTATATTTCCCTTTATCTTATTTTCTCCAGTATATACTTTTGTTCTCTTTCTAACTTGTCCTTAGTAGTATGTTTTTTTAACCTACCCCACCCACTACCTTATTTTCAATCACTTTTACCTCTTCTCTTACTAGCATTTTTTTGACTCACTCTACTCACCACTTTATTTCCTCTCCCTCCTGTCCCCTCTCTTTCTCAGTAGTGTTTTTTTAACCCACTCCACCCATTACCTTATCTTGCATCAACCCTTCTCCCCTTCTATTACTTTTTCCTGTAGTGTTTCTGCTCTCCCTTCTTTACTGGCCCTCCTTTTCTTTTTTCTCCTCCTACTTCTTTATAGGGCTAGATAAATATCTATACGCAGTTGAATGATTAGATTATTCCCTCTTAGAGACAAAACTGATGAAGTGAAGTTTGAGATAATGCTTATGCACCTCCTTTCTTTCCCTAGCCTGTAATAGATCTTTTGCACCTCTTCATATGAAACAATTTTCCCATTATACCTCCCCCTCTCCTTTTTTTTTTTTTTTTAACAACATAGACCTTTTCCTACCCCTTAATATCTTTTTCTTTCATGTCATCCCATTCAGGCCCATTCACAGCCATTCCCTCAGTCAATGTGATGGATCCCTCTGTCTGTCCCAGTAACAGATACAATTCTCAAGAGTTACAGATATCATTTTCTTTTCTAGGGATACAAATAGTTTCACCTTTAAATATGTATTTTTCCTCTGTTTATCTTTCTATGCTTCTATTGAGTCCTGTGTTTATAGATTAAATTTTCTGTTTAGTTCTGTTTTTTTCAATAGAAACAATTGAAAGTCTCATTGAAGTTCTATCTCCTCCCCTGAAAGATGATGCTGGGTGTCACTGGGTAGTTAATTCTTGGTTGTAACCCCAGGTCCTTTGAGATCCAGAATGTGGTATTCTAGGTCCTCTGATCCTTTGTGATAAAAGCTGCCAGATCCTAGGTAATCCTTACTTTTGCCCTTGACATTTGAATTGTTTTTGTCTGGCAACTTTCCTTGAGATAATAGTTTTGGAATTTCACAAAACAATGGTCCTTGGGGTTTTCCTTAGGCGATCTCTTTCCAGAAGTGTTTGATGCATTCTTTTAGTGAGTATTCCCCTCCCCACCCCTGTTTCTTTAATATTGGGGTAGTTTTCCTTAATGAACTCTTATAGGTTTTCCTGGCTCTTTTTTTGGTCATGGTCTTCAGATACTCCAATAAATTTCAAATGATCTCTTCTGTATCTATTTTCCAGGTTGGCTATTTTACCAATGAGATATTTCACACTTTTTGCCATCTTTTCATTCTTTTTAGTTTGTTTGACTGATTCTTCCTATCTCACAGTCATTAGCTTCCATTTGTCCTGGTCTAAATTTTAATGTGTGATTTGCTTCTCTCTTTTGTCTCTCTTTTTCCATTTGGTTTATTCTACTGTTTTCTTCAGACAATTTTTCCCCTTTTCCAAATTGTTGACTCTCTTGTGCATATTTCTCATTTCCTCTCTTATTTTTTTTCCTTCTACCTCTGTTATTTGACTTTTGAAGTCTTTTATGAGCATTTCCAAGAAGTCTCTTTGGGCTTGAGACCAATTTATATCACTCTTGGAAATTTCTTCTGTTGATATTCTGTCCTCATCTGAGTTAGGTGTTTTGGTTTCCCTGTCACCATAGTAGCTTTCTATGGTCAAGATTCTCTTCTGTTTCTTGTGCTTTTTCTTTCCTTGTTTTGGTATTTCCTCTTTTTGTACTTTTATGGTCTAGCTCTGCTCTTGAGGTACAGTGGGTGCTGTCCTAAGCTTCCTATGCATCTCTGAACCGTGGCTTGGAGCATAGGGGGCCCTTGTGTTTGCAAAATGTTCAGGAAATAGCCTGGTTTCCCAAAGTTTTCCTTCTGAATTGGGACTGGAAGCTGCTCCACTGATCTGCTCCTCTATGAACCTGGACTGAGGGTCTTATTTGCTGACTTGCTGTGATTAAGACCCTCTCACTAGCTTTCCCAGTGTCTGTCTGAGCTGGGCTGGACACCCTTTTCACCCTAGTGACTCTGATATTTTTTGAAGTTTTTAAAGTCTATCTTGAGCTGGAGAGTAGTTTAATACCATCAAACTCTATTGAGATGCTTGATTTCATGTGGTTTTTGAGGAAAACTGGGAGAGCTCAAACAGCTTTCTGATTTTACTGATTTTATAAAAGTAGTCTTGGCTCTTCCCTTCCTCTCCCTCCCCCTCTTTCCCCTGGCACTCCAAAGAAGACCAAAGTCTTCTTTGATATTGTGTTCAGCACTTCTAGACATTTTTTTTTTCACAAAAATGGTTTGTGTTTTATTTCATTCATTGAAGTCATAATTTCTTCTGCAATTTTGCTCCTGATTTTGCCTATAATTTCAGTGGCATAGAGAAACTCTCTCCTTCACAAGCAAAAGTTCTCACTTTCTCTTCACCTTTTATTATAGTTAATACTTATTTTGGTGTCAGGCACTATGATAAGTACATTATACAAATATTGTTTCATTTGATTCTTACAATAACCTTTAGAGGTATGCTGTTGTTATTGTTATTTTATAATTGAGTAAATTGAGGCAAACTGAGCTTAAGCAACTTATCCACATGATAATTGTCTAAGATCACATTTGAATTCAGATCATCCTGACTCCAGGGTTAGTACTCTATCTACTATACTACCTCACTGTTCAACTCTGTATCCTTAATGAATTGTCTGAAGTAGAGAGGTCAATTGACTTGTCAATTCTCATAAAACCGGTATGTGTAGGAGGGCAGCCGAGCTTTGGAGTATTTTAGACTTTAAGGTCAGTATTCTATCTTCTAAGCCAATCTGCTTCTCCAATATACCTCAAACTATTTAATAACTATCATATAATGCAATATAATTACATTTATTCAAGATCTTAGACATATGCATATAAATGTAATGATGGATGAATATATCACATAAATTCTATCCAGGAGCATTCTAAATTAAAAGATTTATGACATAATTGTATTATCTTAATACACTTAATCTAGTGTAGAAATATGTGATTATAAGAAAGTCCAATTATATTTATGTAGGTAGCTGTTTTCATCTAAGTTTATATTAACTCATAGCTATTTAGAAATTTGGAATTTACAAAGCATTTTCCATCCAGTAATTCTTTGAGATTCCTATAATTTTTTAAGAGAACAAGAAACAAACCCAAGTTTAGAAGAAATGAGTTCAAGATGAGTTCATGCTTAAGATGACACAATTGGTTTCATAATTGGGACTTGTCAATAAACATTTATTAAACATGTATCCACATTACAGATACTATTTTAAAAGCTGGAGATACAAAGAGAGAGACAAATATACAACAAAAATAACAATAGCTCGCCTTTATAGAACACTTGTTAGGTGCTATGGACCATGCTCAGCACTTTACAATTATTAATCTTATTTGATCCTAACAACAATTTGGGAAGATGAGGAAATTTAAACAAGGAGAGTTTAAATGACTTGCATATATCACACAGCTAGTAAATTTCTGGTCATATTTAAACTCAGATTTTCCCGAGTACAGCTGCCTGCAACATCAACAGTCACACATTGAAGAAATGAGTTCTTTTACAACAATAACAACAACAACAATACAATCCTTGCCTTCTGGGCATTCTAATGGAGAAAACAATATTTAAATAATTAAATTTATACAAATTCATATGCCAATTATGTGGAATATAATCCCAAAGAGAAAGTATTAGTACCGTGTTTCCCCGATAATAAGACACTGTCTTATTATTTTTTTGGACAGAAAAACACCAGAGGGCTTATTTTCAGGGGAGGGCTTATTTTAATGAACATTGACAGCAATTTTAATAAACAGGTAAATATGAACCAAAAAAAGTACCTTTATTCAATAATGATCATGTCATCTTTTTCAACAACATCATCATAAGTGTCCATACCCTGAATTCTGTCCTGGATGTCTTGCACCTCTATTTCTTTCAGAAGAAGTGGACCCAATCTGTCATGTCCAGCAATATAGCTCTCTTTAAATGAACATGTCTTGTCCAGGTAACCTGCTCGTAGTGCCTTGGCGACACAGCTGTCAGTAATTTTATCCCATGACTTCTTCACCCAAGTCACGACTTCTTGTAGACAGGGCTTCACAAAGTTTCCACGCTGATTTCTTTCCATTCTATTTTTAATGTAGTCATTGACTTCCATGCGCATATGGTCCTTGAATAGCTTGTTTATTGCAGTATCAAGGGTTGGAGATAGGCAGTCATTCCTGCAGGAATCATTACTTGATCTATTCTTCTCTCTGTAAGAAAGTTCTTCATTTCTTTAGCACGGTGAGTGCTGGCTGAGTTCTTCTTTTATCCTCCATCATGCTCCTTTTATCCTCCATCCTGCCCCCTCACTCCCGCTTACATACCGGGTTTTTATGTTGTCCTGCCTCAGCTCTCCTCCGCGGCACTGCTCTCAATGACGCCAGCAAACAAATCACTAGGGAAGAACAGGATGATGCACTCACTGCTGCATCTCTGATTGGATGCAGCTTGGAGTGCGGCATGCGGTTCACCCGGGGGGGAAGGACGGTGAATACAGAGGGTACTGTAATGTAGCATGTAGTGCAGGGGATCACCTTCACTACAGTAGCAATCTCAATAGGGCTTATTTTCAGGGGAGGGCTTATTTTTAGAATAGGTCTTATTATTGGGGAAACATGGTAGCTAGTGTGGGACATGCATCATAGAAGGTGGGCTTTGAGCTGAACATGAAAGAAAATCAAGAATAGAATGAGATGCAGAGGAGGTACTAGTATATTCCAGGCATGGAGGACACTCAGTACCAAGGCATAGAGACTATGGACATTGTATTTTGGTGAAGCTAGGTAATAGAATGCATAAAGAGAAATGAGAAGAAAGAATGTAGGAAGGGACTAGGTTATGAAGATCTTTAAATGTCAAACAGAAGAGGTTATATATGATCCTTTAGATTACAGAGTACTTACTGAGTGGAGAATAATGTATTAGACTTAAAGTTTAGAAGAAGCTAAGTGGGGAATGGATTGGATGGAGGCTTGAAGCTATTGTATTAATCCAAATGAGAGGTGATTAAAACATGACCTGGAGATATGACTGTATGTGTGTGTGTGTGTGTGTGTGTGTGTGTATATATATATGTATGTATGTATGAGTTTTGTAAAGGAAGAAATAATTTGACAAGTTGGATATGTAAGTAAAGAGTTGAGGAAGACTGAACCTGAGTGATTGCAAGATTGGTGGTATCCTCAACAACTGTTGAGGGAAGAACTATGGAGGGAAGTTAAAAGGATGGGATATTTTTGAAAAGATAATGAATTGGTTTGTTGAGTTTGGGATGTTTTCATGGCATCACCTTTGAGTTGACTAAAAGGCAGTTGAATTTGCATAAGTTTAGTTTGTCAGGAAGACTAGGTCTGGATATATGGACTTGGATATAGATCATTTGATAAACATGAAAAATGAAGTCTGAGATTACCAGTTGAGATAGTAAGAGCAAAAAGAGAAGAAGGTCTGCAACAATGCCTTGGGGAGATACCAATGAATAAAAAAAAAAAAAACAATAAAGAAGATTGAGAAGTAGCAGTTGTACAGGAAGAAGAACCAGGATAGGCCAGAATCTGGCAAATCTAGAGGGGAAAAGAAGATCCAGAGGAAGAATTTGATCAATCTTATCAAATAGTCTAGAGAAGTGAAGAAGGATTAGGATGGAGAAAAGGTCATTAGATTTATTAATGAGGAGATCATCGGATAACTGTGGATAGAGACGTTTCAATTGAATGAAAAGATCAAAAGCCAAATTGCTGAATGTTTAGAATTGAGAGAGAGGAGAGGAAGTAGAGGCTCCAAATGTGAAATAATTCTATTAACGTATTTCCCAAAGTTAGGAGGTGTGAGATAAGAAGATAACTGGTAAGCATGATAGGATCAAGAAAGGATTTTTTTTTTAAGAGTAGGAAGTTTGATAGATATATTTGCATTTAGCAGGGAAGAAGCCAATAAATAGAGAAAAAATGAAGTTGTGACAGAGAAGATGGGGAGAATAATAAAGGAAATTGGAAAGTCAGGAAATTAGTTTAAAGGGAAATGTTGAAGGGCAGTCTTTGGTTAGGAAAATGATTACTCTTTTATGTGAGATTGGAGTAAAGGAATAGAGGAAAATATCTGAAGGATGTGTGAGATTGTGAATGAAATGGAATTTTTGTTGAATGATAACTTTTTTTTTGATGAAGAATGAGTTAAGATCTCTAACTTAGCTGTTGTAGAAGGATTGAGGAAAGATAGAAGACTCTCTATGGAGAATAGAGTAGTAAAATAAAATCAGGAAAAAATCAAATGTTTACTTTAATGTAATGGGAACTCAGTTAAAATTAGACAACCTCAATTCAACTGTTTCATGATTTTCTCCAACTTTGTTGAGACTTATGATCAGTATCCATCATTGGTGTTAGTTTTGCAAGACATAATAGGACAGTAGTGATGAGCATAAGATAAAACAAAGGAGCAAAAGAGTCAAAGGAAGAGGATGGTATATAATTGAGTTAGTTCACCAAGAGAACACTAAAGACAAGGGAGGAGAGTATAGACAGCATTGAGGTAATGAATGATCTGGGGAAGGGATGAAAGAGATAGAGTGAGGGGAGGAAGGGTGGAAGTCATGGAGAAGAGTTTGAGGATGAAGAGTAGAATTAGACATTGTAAGGCATAGTGAAAGATGGAATAAAAAAAGAAATTTCAGCATTTATATGCAGGTAAATAGAAAACTTGTGGAAGATGGCTGAATCAAGAGTGTCATCATTCCTGTAACTCATGTAGAGTAGAGATGTAAGTCATGAAAACTGAATAGATTGAAGAACTGATTAGTTAGGATAGTTGGAGGATCATAAATATGTACTTTGAAATATCCTATTATAAAATTCTCATATAGAAAGGAGAGAGAAATGATAAACTAAACTGAATTTACTAAGGAAAGAGGGAAGTAAGTAAAATGCTAACTCTTGAATCGTTCTACTGACAGGGTAATTAAGAAGAGGCAGGAAAATTGCTAAATTTCAGTACTTTACTCTCAACATTGTTTTACCATCTAAACAAAATATCCAGTGACAAATTTTTTTTTGGAAAATAATTTTAGAGCTATGCCTACATACTTTACCTATAAAACAAATACAAAAAGAAAAGAAAACATTCCTCAAATTTTACTAATGCTTTTCTAATTATCCAGTGTTTCAGTAGCTCTAGGCCAAAGTAATTTAACAATTGTTCCATTACAATATTTCCAAATAACAACAAAGAAAGTTTTAAGAGTACCAAAATTCATCTGTTGAAAACAAACAAAAAAACCCTTCACGAAATTATTATCTGATGCTTTTACCTGAATCTCTCTTATACATATGCTAAAATTTTTAATGGGGAAAAATGCCATATGTTTTATCAGAGAAGTAGGTCTATAGGGTAAAATGTTCACATCTGATTCTTTTTAGATATTGAAATTTTTATTGTTTCAATGAATTAAGATAAAATATCATTTTCTTTGGCAACAAATTATTCATTAAGGAGAAAAATCAAGTAAGATATTTTAAGTACCTATGGGTCTTAAGATTTAGTCTCATTTTATTAAAATAGAAAAAAAATATCAAGTCAAAATCATGTGAAAATATTGACAGTTAAAAGCAATCTAAAAGACACAATATTGTCTGTGTTAGTACAGATTTGACAAAGATGAGTAAATTTCATGCAATTTATTGTATTTGTCCAGCATATCAGTTATGTCACATCTCATCCATATTTTCACAGAACATAAACTAGTATTATATATTCAAACACAGAACTGCCTTGAGCGGGAGTGGAAAATATGTTGTTTGTCTTGTTCTCTCCTGCCTTTTAGCCACTTATCACTTGGTAACAATACCCTAAACAAACTGCCATTTAATATTAAAAATGATCAAGTGAAATTCTTTGACTTCTATGATGCACAAATATTAACTGAAATTATTCTTTTTGGTTTTAATTATTGTAGGAAGAACCCTATGTGATGTTCAAGAAGTCTGATAAGCCACTATATGGGAATGATCGATTTGAGGGATATTGCATTGACCTCCTCAGGGAACTAGCTACAATCCTTGGCTTTACCTATGAGATTAGACTTGTGGAGGATGGAAAATATGGAGCCCAGGATGATGTCAATGGACAGTGGAATGGAATGGTTCGAGAATTAATTGATCACGTAAGTGTTTTGGTTTTGTTTTCCTTGTAGAATCAACTTTTTTTCCTACTATGTAAGCCTTTCAGGATACAGAGTATATTTCTGGAGGACTTCTTTATTATTAAATTTGAATGTCATTTTATTAGAAGACATTTATCATTGCAGTTGATATTTGATATGTAGAATAATGGTCAGGTTTTATATTTTAAGTTAACCGGTATTTAATATATCAGAATGTGGAAAATTCATGAACCTTTCATTAGATTTTTATTTCCTTGTGTTGAATTTGATTCCTTCCTTATTAAAATAAACATTGTGTCCTAATCAAAGTTACAATAGATAAACCACATTGTTAATTCTTTAAAAAAAAATGCTATTGTTAGGAGTAAAATATGATAGTTGCAAAGTGATTCTCAAAATCTTATCTTGATAAGTAGAATGAGACACTTTGTATACTATCTAAATATGAAGAATTAGCCACATGATGTGCTTTCATTTTCAAAATAAAACATAAATTTAAACAAATAGCAAAGGACACAGAAAAAGCAGGGCATTCCAATGTGAGTCAAAACTAATATCATTATAGCCAATTGTTTGTAATTGAAAAAGTCAGGCATCCTTTCCTTTGGCCCCTCAAAAGCATAATTTCTTAGTTGGTAGTGTCAATGAATTCCTGTCTTGGAAACACAGTTTGGTCTTTGTAAAAAGTATACCATTGTCTCTGATTTCTCTTATTTTGACACATTTGCATTTATTTTGACAATTTCATATTTTTAAGGCATCTGGTCAGTATCACATTTAATAAAATAAGAATTACATGTATTAATGTTATGTTATGTTTTAGTATAAATAAAATCTCATCGCCAGAAGTGTCAAGTATAAGGAAACGGATTTCTCAGTGTTCTAAAATCATACTACTAGAACATAGGTTGATTAACAAACACTTAAAAATGTGTCATTTTCCTTTCTTTGGCTTATAGTCAATCAATAGACATTTACTAAATGCCTATATGTTAGACACTGTGCTAATAAGCACTAGGGATATAAAGAAAGGCAAAAATCGATATCTGCTATAAAGAAGTTCAGTAGGGAAAACAACATGTGAGACTGGATTTGAACTCAAGTCTTATTAACCCTAGGCCAGACTCTACAAACTTAGCTTCCTAGTCATTACAACCAACTAGTTTAATCCAGGACTTGTCATCCAATTTTAATTTTGGCAAATTTACTACATGAAATTATCAAATTACTATTGCCTGTTTTCTTTGCATTTCCACATTTATGTGAAAGTCAGGACATTCTTTTTTCACTTCAAAGTGGAATCTTACATCCTTGTGATTTATGTCAGTAGATGGTATACCAGACCATGTTTCCTCATCATTTGTTTCAAAATGAAATAGAAACTCCATTTTTTTTTTTAAATAACTATGGCCTTTCTCCATGTTGCCTAATACTTACACATTATCATTCTTTCCTGATTGATGATTGCTTCAGTAGACCATTACTTCTAGACCTTGAACCAACCACATTCACTCCCAGGCCATCTATTTACCAGCCTTCATGCCTACTTTCTGGCAGTCCCTGTGGTAAGTGCTTTGGTGACAAGGACAAAAACTAAATCTCTTCCCATAATATTTAATGTAAGTTTTGATATCTTAATACTGTGCTATGACATCTGAAATAGCCTCTAAATCCACAAAATAATTTTGAGGGAAAAGGAATGTAAAAATGACTAGGGAGATGTGAGAAGACTTTTTGTAGGAGATGGTATTTAGGCTGAACCTTAAAGGCAAATAGGGTTTTCAAGAGGGACATAATTTGGGGGCATGCCTGGGCAAAGGTAAAGGGGAAGTAGATGTAACAGTCTTATGAGGAAAATATTACTACTATCACTACTAGCTAACATTTATGTGGCACTTAGTATGTGCCAGGAAGTATTCTAAGCATTTTACAATTATTATTTCCTTTGATCCATTTAGAAGGTGAGTGCTGTTATCACTCTCATTTTATGTATGAGGAAAATGAGAGGAATAGAAATTAAATGACTTATCTAGAGTCACACAGGCAGCGAGTGCCTGAGGCGAGATTTCAACTCATGACTTCCTGGTTCCCAGCCAAGCACTCTTATATACTTCACTATCTACATAGCAGGTGGTCAAGCAATGATCAAATTTCATTGGAACAGAGTATATGTGTGTACGTGTATGTCTGAGAAAGAGACAGAGAGAGAGATAGAGAGAGAGAGAGAAATAGAGAGACAGAAGAGAGATTAATGTCAAATCAGGAAAGATAAGTTGAAGTCAGATTGAAGGACTTTAAATGCCAAATAGACAAGTTTTTTTACTTGATTCTAGAGGCAATAGGTAGCCCTTATAACATCTTGATCAGGCAAGTAAAAATGGTCAGATCTTTGCTTTAGTAATAACAAATAGGAGCTTTTTTCACATTTATTTCTGTGTCCCCAAAGCTTTTAACAGTGCTTGGTTCATAGCAAAGGCTTGTTTAATATTTTTTCTCAATAATTTATAGATAAATAAGCAGAAACTGCATGTGTTATATAGCCTCTCTCCCTTTAGGATGATTAATATTTATAGAATGTTTTACAGTTTACAAAGTAATTTCATATACCTTCTTGTAGTTCCTCTAACAAGAAACTCTCCTCTTCTGACTGGAGATTTTCACTAGCTGTCCCCCATACCGTGGTATGCTTTCTTTCTTCCTCCTGGCTTCCTTAGCTTTCTTAAAATCTTAGCTAAAGTCTTACCTTTTGCTTGAGGCCTTGCTTGATCTCTCTTAATTCTTTGATGATTATTTCAAATCATTATATAGCTTTTTTCTATATTTGTTTTTTTTCGTTAGACAGTTTCTTAACTGAGGGATTGTCTTTTGCTTTTTTTTACATTCCAGTACTAAGTATAGTGCTTGTCATATAGTAAGCACTTAACAAATATTTATTGATTGACATATACATTATGATATTTGATCATTTCAACAACTCTATAAGATAGACTAGGAGGAATTATTTCCATTTCATAGATGAGAAAACAAGCTTAGGAATGTTAAGTGAATCAGTTAGGGCTACACAGTTGGTACAGGGGAGGGCCATGTCTTCTTTCTATTATAGAACATTGTGCTTTTCCTATTGTCTTTTATTATATACCATACCTATTGGAGAATTAAAGAAAATTATCACTTAAAAGAGGAAGGGTAGAAGAAACTCATCATTCTGATGAATTTGTGTGCATTGAGATGAAGTCTATGAAATGAGCTTTCAGCTCCAAATAAAGCTTGGCACTATGAATTCTCTTTGTTTATAAATGTCCCAGCATGTCTCCAATTCCAGATGATTCTTGTCTTGGGGAAAATGATTCTACTTAGAATTCATTTGACTTGCACATGAAAAGTGGAAAGAAGGATCAAACATACTTTGAAAAGTGAAAAGTGAAAAGTATAGCTTTATTAGTGGCTACTTTTTCCAGAATTGGGGAAAATGTATATTATAGTAGAAAGGGAGCAGAAAAATAATGTGGAATAAAAAGGCTTTCCTTCCTTTTGATGACTGCTTTTTATTTTCCTAACATAATTCTAGAAGATTTTTCTAATAGTCTGACTAGTTTTGGAATTTCTTAGATGATTGGTAGTGAAAAATAAATTCTTTGCAACTCCCATTAGGAATCTACAGGATTATGGTGGCTTTTATAAGTTGTCAGACTGATGACTATCTAAATATCAGAGTTCTTTTACTCCATCAGTATGCTGTTTTCATACTTGTGCTTGTAAGATGTAGCCTAGAGCTTTCATCAGTTTTTCTAATGCACAGAAAATAACTAGGGATTGACATAAATAATACAAATGTGAGGAATGTTCAGCTTTCAAGAATATTTATTAGAATAGGGAAACAAATGCTTAATAGTTATAAAAAGCTGTTAAATTTGAACACCAAACTCATTTGAAGCCCTGCTATATGTTTTCTAACATCTTATTCCTATTCCTTTTTCTAAGTGCCCCAATTAAAATGACTGTACAAGTACAAAGCTAACAGATGGAATGTGTGGTATTTTTTAATGAAAAGGAACCACAACTCTTATTTGTAGTGCTTCTGTTAAGTAGAATAACAAAATTCTTCATTTTAAAGAGTTGGGTAAGCTATGAATATAGTAAAGAAAGACATAAAAAAAATCTAATAGTCCAAGTAGTACATAAAATTGGGAATAATTTTTACTTGTTGCTTCAGGCCATGTTTGCAATATTTTTATGATTTAATTCAAGATTCAGAATTATTTAGATGATACTACTCCTCATAGAGCTAATGTTAATTATTTATTTAAAACTGTGGGAGATAGCCAATTTGCTTCTTAACAATTCACATCAATATAAGATTAATCAAGGGAAACAAGGAGACTAAAATTAATCTTCAACCTTTGCTTTTGTTTTCATTGGTGTAGGAAAAAAAAAAGTGAGAGATTACTATAGTGTTAGGCAAAGGAGTGTTAATAAATACTTCTTGATTGCCCAAATGAGAGGCAGAATGATTTAAGGGAGAAAGTACTGAACTTGCAGATAGGAAGACCTAGATTCAAATAATATATCAGACCCTTAATCTCTGTATTGTTGTTGTTCAGACATTTTTCAGTCATGTCCAACTCTTCATGGCCTATTTAGGGTTTTTCTTGACAAAGATACTAGAGTAGCTTACCGTTTCCTTCTTCAACTCATTTTACAGGTGAGGAAATGAGGCAAACAGGGTTAAATGACTTGCCCAAAGTGACATAACTATAAAGTGTCTGAGACCAGATTTGAACTCATGAAAATTAGTCTTCCTGATTCTAAGCCCTATATTCTATCCACTGCTCAACCTCACTGCTATTCTCTGTATTATCCTCTACTAGTCATTCCTCTATCTCATTTGACTCATTTGTAAAATGATTTGGCTGGACTCAATGACCTTCAGGTTCTGTCTAGCTCTAAGGCCATAATCTTATGATAAAACTCCTATGAGACCATTTATATTTGTGAATATCTATAAATAAGAACATAAGATCTGGAAAAATATTAACTGAAACACCTTTCACTTTTGTTTAGTCTTTCTATTTCTACTTACTGTTATTGTATTGCTTTTTTATTCTCTACTTATCCATTTTTTTACTCAATCTTCATTGTAAAGATTGTTTTTCTCTAAGTGTAAGAGATTAGAGATCAGAGAATTTAGAATCATACTTTCTAATGCATGCTTTGCTAGCCCTTGTCTAGGTTTAAGTTTCAATGATCACTGCCATCCTTAGCAATCTGTCCAGTTCAGGTAAGTTATCCATTTCCTTTCTGCTACTCATAGACAGCCCATCCTAGTAAGAGGCAAGATGGCTTGTCAACTTTACTGATTAAAGATCAGTAGAACTTAGCATACCTTGATAAATCTCATATAGGTAAATTATATAAGAGAGGAGAATATCAATTTATACAGAGATTCAGAAGGAGATCCCAAAGGATAATAGGGAGAGTTCTCTAGTCATGTGTTCCAAACAGACCTTTATATTTAAACATTTACTTAATTTTTTTGTGCTGCAGTAAGGCATATCTGCTAGGTTGAAACAGAGATCAAGTGACTGGTACAAAAGGATCAAGTGATACTATACTTTTTCATGATTTGAGGCTAGTTGTCTTCTTTGAGGACAGCAGCTGATTAATGATAATTTTAGGCAGGGGAATAAGTGTTTATATAGAACCTATTTTACCTTTTACAGCTGAGGAAACTAAGGGAAACAGGTTAAGTGATTCTTTCCAGATTTACACAGCTAGTATCCAAGGTTCAATTTGAATTCAAGTCTTTCTGACTTCAGGCCTAGCACTCTATATTTTCTCTTATTAGCTGTTTCCAGAGAGAGCATGATTGTCAACTTTCTTTAACCTAAACCTTAAAGGAATTCCTTGCTGTTGATTGTGACATCGATAATTCAGAACCAGTCCCAACAATTGCACAAAGGTTTTTCAAGTCACTCTAGCTCTGATTTACCTTCTCTATGATTCATAGAATATAAAAAATCTTAGAAGAGAAAAATCTTGAAAATATTCTAGTTTGATCCTTGGATTTCTGTAGATGAGGAAACTGAATCCTACAGAAGTGAAATAATTTGATCATTATCATGTAATTTTTATTTCAGGAGCAGCAGAGTCAGGACTAGATTTCTATTTTTATCATTAATTTTGATGTGTAAAAATTTCCACATAAGTACTTAATTATTTTATAAGCCCCTGCAAGGCTGATATTATATAATTTTTATGTTATTTTCCTGACTTCCTGGGTTTAAATTAATTCTCTTATTTGTTTATATCACTGTACTTGGTGCTGAGGAATCTAAAGAAAAAGTATACTGTAATATGGTTCTATGAATATTATAGTTATTCATCAAATATTTGAAGAAAAAAAGAGGCAAAGAATAAAGTTTTCTTTTAAAATAACACACTATTATTCGTGAAGGACAAATAGAGGAAAGTCTCAAAAGCTGAAAATGCCTTTCCTCAAAACCCCATTCTCTTCCCTTGCCAATTTATTTACAGCTGCCAATTTTTTTTATTCCTAAAACACAGGTTTGATCATATTATTCCTATGGATAAGGAGTATCAGAGGCTTGTACATGTTTCTAGAGCAGGGATTCTTGCCCTGGGATCATCAGATCTCCAAGGGATCTTTAGATAAATTTCAGGTGATTCATGAATTTGGATAGGAAGACAAAATTATATTTTTATTTTCACTAACCTCTAACATTTAACATTTCATTAAATTATAGATTTAAAAATATTTTAAAGAAAGAATCCATAGGCTTCCCCAGATTGTCAAAAAGGTACTTGTCCTTCCCCTCTTCTCCTCTCCTCACATGCAGATTTAAGAACACTCTGCTCTAGAATTTTTTTTTTTTAAGTCTTTATTTGGCATTTAAAGATTCACAATTTGGTTCCAGTCTATCTTTCTGGACTCATTTCACATTAATCTGCCTCATACACTCAACATTCTAGCCAAACTGTACTACTTAGTGTTTCCCATTCATTACATTCTATCCATCTTAAGTCTCTGTGCCTTGGCATAAACTATCCTGCTAATGCTCTTAGATGGATTCCCTGGTTTATTTCAAAACTAAGCTCAGGTACCTACTTCTTCATAAATATATACCTAATCCTCCCAATTGTTAATATTCCAAAAAAATTATTTGTTTTTACTTATGTTCATATTTTATAGCGTATAAGGGTTACATGCAAGTAACTTTCAACAAAAACATTCAATCAGAAAATTCTTGAATGTGGTAACAAAATATTGGGGAAAATAAGAAAACCATTTTGAAAATATTATCTTGGTCAATTTAGCAGCAGACAGAAAGAATACAGTTAAGGATGAATTTGCTTTCCTCCCCCTCCCCCCACTTATTTACAGTACTCCTCCCCCTTTACTTAGAAGATAGTTAAATGCTTGTTGAATTCAATCATTTCTCTTTCTTTCCCTGAGGCAATTGGGGTTAAGTGACTTGCCCAGGGTCACACAGCTAGGAAGTGTTAAGTGTCTGAGACCAGATTTGAATTTAGATCCTCCTGATTTTAGGGCTGTTGCTCTTTCCACTGTACCACCTAGCTGTCTCCATTTCTATTTCTTTAAAAGTCAGTGAAGTCTATTTCTTTTATTTGGATTTTATAATTATAGCACTGACTATCATGGCCTGCGCTGACTACCATGGCATTCACTGTCTGAAGGTATATTTATTAGATTACCCTTCTCCCTGACTTCTCGGTATTCTCAAGAAGATTTAAGGGGTATGCAGACTCTCTGCTAATAAATACCCCACTGAGGATGTTCTCTTAAGTGTAGGGGAGACTCCTCTGCACCTCAATTCCATTTGGCCACTAATAAATTAGTTTTTAAATAAAAATATTTATTTTAAAAAAGATAATCAGAAAGATAGAAATTCCTGCTAACACCTGCGAAGCATAATCCCTTTTCCCTTTACACTTCAGTCCCTTTGCAGGAAAAGGTATTAGATTCATAGTTTAGCTCTGTTCCTAAAGAAACAGTTTCTAGTATATATCCACTCTGAAGCTCAAATCCTAGGCATCCTGGTTCTTTAGAGCTTCCATTTGAGGCTGATTTGATACACTCCTTCACCTATAATCTTGGCTTCAAGCTCACCATGGCTCAAACTTCTTGTCAAATAGGATCACCTTTAGTGTTTAAAACTGAACAAAAACAACACAGAATAGAAACAAATACCCCCAAGCCTGTTTCTTAGAGCCAGAGGTAAAAGACAAGGTGCAGAAGAAGTGACATCCTTCTCTTATCACCAGTTCAGTTCACGATACCATTACTGTGGGTGAACTGGAATATTCATCAGTGACTAGTTATGTCACTTTGTACATAACTAGTAAGAGCAACAGAGAACATGATAGAAAAAAAAAAAGCAACAACAAAAAAAGTGATCAGACTAGTCTCATCAATTTTAAAGTCCAAGACTGCTAATCAAAGGAAACTATATCCATCCCAAGACATCCCATTTATGAAGGGGGATTCTTCCATGTTGTTGAAATTAGGCATTGACAGACTAGTGTGGATTTTACTTTGTGTGTGTGTGTTGTGTGTGTGTGTGTGTGTGTGTGTGTGTGTGTAGAATAAGAGCTTGGTATTATTAGAAAAATGGTAGAAGTAGAAATAGGACTCAGCTTTCCCAAATTCTGTAATTTGTCAAAATTAACTTTCTTTTGCCATAACATTGAGTGATATAAATTTTTGTTTGATTTCATTATGATTTCTCCTAGATATAGGAGATATAGAAGAATTAAATTCTGTCTTTCAAAAATATTTGTTGTGTGACCCAGATCAGGACACTGTTTGCTTATTTTATCAATTGCAAAATGAGAATAGTAACAACACTTAGGATTGTTATGAAGGTCAAATGAGATATTTGTAAAGAATTGAGCATATCTGGCACATAGTGGGTACTTTATAAATGTTAATTCTCTTTTCTTCTTTTCCCCTTCTTAGTCTTCCAGTCAACTCTTTAAGACTATAAAATAAGGAATATTTGTTATTATGAACTGGGAGAGCAGGTTTCCTCATTGCAGGTTCTCTATGCAATGCATTTGATTTTTGTAGAATTTAAATGTATAATCACCATAATTGCTATTCATAACCAAGAAATCAGGCCTATTAACTAAGTTGTTTAGCTAGCAAGGCCAGAATACAATATTTCTTCAGCTGTGCTTTCATCCATTTGCCATACAGAAAATTCACAATTGTGTACCAGTCTATGAAAAATTATTAAATCAATGTTAATTTAGATAGTTCCTGATATATTATATTGTTGATGATCAATGAAGAACAGTACTGAAATGTTTTGAGAGAGAATATACATATTACACACATGCACATGTATATGTGTATATTTATACACACAAATAGTGAAATGAATGTTTTCAGTTTGCTTGAATAAATACCACCACTTAGCCATTGGTAGTATACTTTAAAAAACCATCACAAACTAAACTGAGTACTTAAAAAAATCTGTAAAGGAAAAAACAGATTATTGTTTTTGATGTTTAAAACAATTATGCTAGACCCTGAAGTCTAGCATGATCTAATTTGTTATTTTTTTGTCTTTGAAAAAAAAATCAAGACCATGTATTTACATATATTTACATTGCATACATTGCCAACAGTGGTAAGTGCTATCTAAATCGTTATGAATCATAGATCACACCTCAGAAATGTTATCTATACTGTGGCTCTAAACAATGGCTCAGCTTGTTGCTTCAATAAGACTAAGCTTTAAAATCAAACTTTTTTTTTGAAGAGTCATAGATACTATCACAATTGTAGAAAAAAAATAAGATATAAAATGAATTTAAAATATGTATTTTATCTTATCTTCATTAGAAAGTATATCATTTTTAGTAGCTGATCTTTTGATGAGAGAATTGAATAGATAAGTTTCATAGGTTTATATAATCAATTGTAAATGTCTTCTGTGAAATTGTGTGTGTGTGTGTGTATTAATAGTTTTAGCCTTCTGCAGCTAATAAAAATTAGACTGGCCATAAGCCTCTATATCAAAACTCTGTCTAGTAGACTTTTTGATGTTAAAATGTAAATTACTGAACAATATTTTAAAAAGCAATAAATGGGATGAATAAATATTATTGTGCACTTCAAGAATAAATTTTAATAATAGAAACTATATTTTAAATTGTTATTGGTTGGCTATTATATTTAATAAAATAACAATGACGTTTTACTTTTCTTTTGATATTACTTATCACATAATTCAGTTATATAAAATTTCAGTTTTTCTTATACTTTCTTCAAATGGAAAAAAAATGACACATTGAAACTGTTTCATTAGATTACTTTTCAGACATAGAAGATGGTGGTAGTTGTGGTAGTGATGGCAGGACAAAATTAATTTTATCTTGTGAGTGTTCTGAAATGGAGACTATTAAAATAGTTGAACTACACTTACTTTTTTCAAGGCTTTAATTTTCATTTCTCAAGTGTACATTTTTCTAGAGTTACTTTAGTCTTTAACAAGACTCTATTAAGGTATTTTTCTGAGAAATAGGAAAAAAAATGTCCATTTGTTAAAAAAAAAAGGGGGGGGGAGCATTGCCCATGCTTTGTCATGAAATGTTGAAAAAACGAATAATAGACATAATGTTTAATGTAAGCCTTGCATTTGCTGCTGAAAATGGATTGATACCAATTATAGAAAAAAACAAAATCAACTGTATTTTAAAGCATGATTACATAAAATATTCTTTAAAAGGTATTAATTTTGGACTCTTGTATAATTTTCATTTCCATTAGTGGCACTACAAACTAACAAACTTTGACTTCCTTTTTAATATGAAGCTCCACACACAATTCAGTCATAAAAATTTTTTAATTTTTCTTGTACTTCCCCAAAAGGGAAAAAAAATGCATTGTCATTGAAATTGTATCTATAATTGGCTTACTGATAGACACAAATGAGGTGATAATAGTGGTCTTGGCAAAGGGAGGATTAATTTTATCTCAAATGTCTTTTCTGAGATTGGGATTCTAATTTAAAATAAACTAACAAACAAACATCACTTGTACTCTATTTTATTTTCTCAAATATTTATCATTTACTTATCCACTTATACCACCTAACACATCTTTATCAACTCAAGCTTGACACCTCATAATAATCTTTGACTTTCGAGTTGCTCTTATCTCCAGTTACCATTTGATTGTTTAGACTTGTTGATTCTTCTTTACCTTCCTTTGTATTTATCATTTTGGATTATAACAGTAGTCTTTAAACTGATTTTATATTCTCCATATGCTTAGAGATAATGTTCTTTTCAGTGTATTCTCTCTCTGAATTTATCCTTTTAATTTCTAAAATATGTTCCCTTGTGTACAAGTCTGACAATGTGATTCCATTGCATGAAATGAGTTACTTGCATTTAAAGTCATCTATAATTTGTTCTCAATCTTCCTTTCCAAACTTAATCCATAAAACTCTATTCCACATACTTTAATTTTCAGCAAATCAGAAAGCTGATTGTTCCCTGATCTTTTCCTATTCATTTGTTCCAACCTTAATGCATTTTCAGTCTAATGCCTCTCCTTGTGCTCACATGTTGAAATTCACATCTTCCTTCAAGGTCCAGTTGAAAATGTACTGCTTCAAGAAACCTTCCCTAAACTTTTCACCTGGAGTGGATCTCTGTCCCCTCAAGTTTTCTTTGAACATCTTTTCTTTCTTTTGACTTTTTCAGGTTCTACTATAATATAATTAGTGATAGCATATATATTTTTATAGATGTCATAACTTTCCTGTTCTCTACTACTATGTTGCAAGTTCTCATGGGGAATAACTTTTCTTTTTTGTATCCTCAACATAGCTCTCTGAATTTAATAGATATTCAATATGTTTATTAAACTGAATAGAGTAACTTAGAATAAATGGATGAAAATGAAGATGACTTAAAATTCTCCTTACATAAGAGATGCATGTATATACATATATATACATATACATATATATACAATATACAAACGCACATGCATATACACATTTGTATATTATATATAAACACACATATGTGTACATATATATATATATATATATATATATATATATATATATATATAGTGTATGTGTGATTTTGCTGTTGTGGGGAGCACATGTAAGCAAATTGATTGACTTTGCCCATGTCCATATACCTGAGATTTCCCCCATATCTTTTCTTTAATCCTTTGTTGTCATATGTGGATGCTTTTGGGAGTTTTTTTGGAAGCATAACTCAATACTTAGTCACATTTTTGCAGATGAAGTGCCCAAGTCCTTCAGAAAGTCTTTTGAAAATGAATTTCCACATCTTAATTTAAGAGCCACTGAATTTAATTTTTGGCAATACAATTCATGGATAAGACAAGTTGTATGACAGTTATGAATATCATCACCCCTAACAGCTTTTATCCATGAAAAAGCCACACATGAGCTATTTCTACAGTTGTTATGAGTACAAAAACTGACAAAACAGCATCTTTTCTTCTCATCTAAATTGGAGATGAGAATGGTCTGTGAAATTGGCAAAAGAAAGAGATTAGGAGGCGAAAAGAAAAACAAGAGAACTGGAATATCCACTGATTTAAAATGATGTGATTTTCTTGTAGTGAAATATAGCATTCCAGGAAAAAACAAGTGACTGTATTTGTAACATTTATTACATATGCTGTACCACATGTTACTCAAGTTACTATATGAATTTGAATATAGTAATACACTAAAATCAAAACTATTCACCATATATTCCTACTAAGTGCACAATAGTGTGATAATTACCACAGAAGGTAGTTAAAAGTTATCATTTATATCCTCAACAAACATAATTATTATTCTCCCATTTAAAAAAAATTAGACTGTACTGTGGGAATAATAAACTAGAGCAAAGTTAATATAACACATTCTTCAATACCTATTCTGTCTTGCATTCTGACTTATTATATGTGGCCCTGTGGTAAACTATAGGCCAGAGCTTCTTAAACTTTTTCCTCTTATGAGGTCCTTTTGCCTGAAAAAATTTTATGTGACACTGGGTATATAGAGATATAAAATATTATAATATATATATAATATAATATATATAATAATATATAATATATAAAAATATATTTGCTAATAATAAATCATAAAGAACATTATTTTAAAATAATTCTTTGATATACATATAATTTTATCATTTATTAAAGATGAAAGCAAATTTGCATACTAATGAAATGGATGTACTTGTTTATTTTTACATAAAGAATTAAATTTTGTTGGAATATTTGATACTTTTTGCTATTGACACATTTTTCTTTTACTTCCTTGGAAGTATCTTGGAGGGAGTATAGGAGTACGGAAAGGAAAGCAAACTGTACAGGCTTTTACTATGCTCCTAGCTTCCTCTTTTGTTATCCCAAATTGCAAATGTAAAGCTCAAGTAGCCGGATGATATTTAGAATGTAGTGAGTCCAGTGATCGGCTACTAAGTAACCAACAAACCTTGTTTCTTTATTAACCTACTATACATACTCCCCTTGGGGTGGGGGAGGCTCTTTTCTTAGTTATTGCCCCAGTTCAACTGAAAAATGAAAGTGACTAGTTTAGCCCTTACCAAAGTTTCCTGCTTATCTATTTTTGCACTCTCCCTATTTCCGGGTCACAGGGACTTCTTCACTGAGCTTATGATCCCATTGGTCAAACTGCTGAGTATAGGCCCTTATGTTCAGACCCTCATGTCTAGAGCCCCACGTTTAGTTTCCTACATTGGGAGCCAAAATGTAATGTCCTGGCTAGTTTTCTGGAGACTTTTTGCATGGGCCTTGGTCTTAGGTGGAGAAGTGATGAACACAGGAGAGCCACCACAAGGATGGTCAAGTCTGGAGTCTGAGATCAAACTGAGCACACACTCTCATCTCCAGTCCTCTCAGCCCTTAAATACCTTAGTAGAATCACATCACTACAGCACATTGAGCATGTGCCAACTGTAGAACCATTACATCATGATAGCATACTAAATATATGCCAACTAGATTGATTATATCATTACATCACTCTAAGTATATGTTAACTAGAGATCCATTATCTCTTCAATCACACTGAGTAAAGACCTTGCTGTAAATATCTTTGCTTCAGGTATACCTTTCCAGAGTTCCAGCCCTTTACATTTTTATCCTCGAAATTTTTTTATCTTGTTTAAATAAGAAAACCTTAACTATTAAGATATTTGAAAGTTTTTTTTTTTTTTCCCTACATAAAACAATAGCTGATTGTTAGTCTGTGCATATATTTTTGTTGAGATGTTCCTGGTAATATCAGACGTTGAAGACCCAGTGAAATAAGCTCAACTCCTTATCCTTTTGATAATTAATAATTCAAGGCCATGATCCATATATATATATAAATTGGACAATTACTACTTTTGTAAAAATTAAGGAGCATCATTTAATTTTTGAAAAGACCATTCCTGCTATCTCAGAAGAGAGTGAAACACAGTTTGAACAACTGGAGGCAACTGTAATCCAAGGGAAAGGAAAGTATGGTCCTAGAAAGGAGATTTTGAGGTAAATAGAAAAAGAAGGTAAATATGTGGAGAGTATGGACAAGTGTTGTGCTGAATGATAAGCAAGTTTGGGCAAAGGATATTCCTGCTCTGGGGCAACATTTTCCCTCCACACCCTGAAATAATTGGCATTGTTCTAGGAGTGAGTCACTATGAAGTGAGGCAAGCTTTACAAGGCAGTGACAGAAAACTGAAGCCCAGAATGAAATACTTGGAAGTTTTGATTCTCTGAAGAATATAGAAAATAGAAAGGGACAGGATAATTAGAGAGTCATAAGCCTGAGAATGTTAGTCTAGAGTAGACAGAAAGGATTGATAATACAGAGAACTAGAGAAATCCTCTCTGGAAAGGATTGCAAAAATGATGTTAAATGTGATTAGGTGAAAAGAATGAGAGATAAAAGAAGTTTACTTAAGTACAGTTCATCAGACTCTACTTAATTTATAGTTATAGTTTATTAGTTATATGACAGTATAACTCTTGATTAAATGACTCTTGACTAGATGAAATGAATGAACAAGACTTACTATATAAAAGGAGAGAAAGGAGGAAATCTACTTGACTGAGGTAAAAAAAAATAGAAATGGAAAAAAATTAATAACCAGATAAAAACAGGAAATAAAAATGTACTTATTAAAGAACTCATATAGTATATGAAAGCAAAACCCAAAAGATAAAGAGAGAACAAATGGAAGAAGTTTGGGGCTGAGAAGAATGAAGAAATTTTCCATAGGTGCTAAGATTTTTATGCTACATTTTGAAATAGCAAAGAATGTTAAACAAGGGAGATACTTATCAACTGAGTAAAATCTAAACAAATTTTGGTACATAAATGTAATAAAATGCTACTGTATAGTAAGAAGTGATATATATATATGATGAATAAAATGAAACATAAAAAGATGCACATGAACTGATAAAGAGTAAACAATATACCACAATGTAAATGGAGAGAGCAAACACACAAACACACAAATCAAAATTGAATGTAACAAAATTAAGATGAACTGGGGCTTGAATGAAGAGATATTAGAGAACACTTCCAACTCACACCTCTAGGAAGGTGGGACATCCTCAAGTGTTATATGTTGTACATTTTTGGATTTTTTTTCAGTGTATCAGTTAGTTGTGATTATTATTTCCTTTGAAAAAATCTTGTTTGCTATATGGGACAGCTCTCAGGGCAGGGAATAGGATGTGAGATATACTGGGGCTAACTATGATGTTGTAAAAAAAAAAAAAAAGACCTTAGTAAACAATTGTTTTAAAAAGTCCTAAATTAAACAATACTAAATATCTCCAGTGATGTCATTATTCTAAGAATTTAGTTTTTTTAATTATCCCTTCATGCATATTATGACTTTTTCTCACCAAAATTTTTATATTAGGTTCCTTATGATTGGAGGAGGTCTCCAAGTATTAGATGGATTATCACTAGTTTGGAATGTTTTAGAGGTTACAAACAGAAAAATTAGAGTACCTTCCCACAAGGAGTTTATATTTGAGCAGGGGAAAATATGATCCATTGAATGTCATGAAGGGGAACCTTAAACTTTCCCCTTTCCCAATACAAACAGTATTATCCAGTTATCTGTTCACACTCAGATAGATGCTACCTCCCAAACTCATCCCACCTTTTCCAGAAATCCTAGATCTCCATTACATTTTGACTCTTAAAGCTGCTATTATCTTAGTCAAGAACAATTTTCTTTGCCATTACTTCCCAAGTTCCTTTGGAGTCTTGCTGTCTACTGTACTATATTCTTGACTAGAAGCTAAGTACAACTAAATCTTTCTTCCAGTCATGAACTGAAGCTCCTTTATGTATTGACTGCTCTACTTAGGCTATGAGCTCCATGATGACAGATACTTTCATATTTCTATTTGTAACATCAGTGCTTGGATTCTTAATTCTTTTCTATCCTATTCAATTTCATATAAGTAGATATAAAAATACAAAATTTATACAGAAAAGTTTGAGGGGAAGGAGGTAGCAGCTTGAGAGAAATTAAGAAAGGCTTCATGAAGTGGGGTTTCACTTTCCTTGCACTTCAAAGTAAACTGTCGTCTTCAAGAAACGGACATAAGCAAGATTGGCTGAGCAATAGTCTACGGAAAGTCCTAGAGTTGGAATATATGTTGTGTATGAGAAATAATGAGGCCAGTTTGATTGTGCCATAAGGTACACGAAGGGAGTTAATATAAAATAAGACTGAGAAAGGAAGATTGGAGCCATGTTGTAATAGATTTAAATGCCAAAGAGAGGACTTGGAGCTAGACATAATAAGAAGTCATTGTTATTTATCAAATAGGGAAAGAACATGGTTAGATCAGTGCTTTAGAAATATCATTTTGGCAATTGTGAATAGGATAGATTGGAAAAAGGAGAAATTTGAAGCAGTTTCACTAATTAGGAGACCATTATGCTAGTTCAAGCCTATTGATATTCTTTTAGTAGTTTCCTACAAGATTTCAAATTATATGATTGGATTTTGTTTAAAATTCTGCTGTCTCTTAAATATAAACACAATAACAATATCTGATCAATATCTGATACTGATTTTGTGATATCTAAACATGATTCTTACTGTCAAGGAACTTGTGGTAAGAGTAAATAAGTATACAAGTAAAAGGTAATTAAGTAAATTTTCATATAGGTTAAAAAAAAGATCTAAATAGATATAGAGACGTCATTTAAATAAAATATTAACATGAAGTATAACCATTTAAATGCACATTGTTAGGTTTCATTTGGATGCTATTCAAAGAAATTTTATGTGTAGATAGTTTTGTACCAATGCTTAACTCACTGCCTGGCACATAACAAATAATGTCTGACTTGTACCAAGGAATATACTTTGTCTGAATAGCCATTGAAAGCTTTATGAGATGGGTTAAATTTCAAAACTTCTGGAAAGAAGAATGGAAGAAAAGGAGAATGATTAAGTGTGGAGTATAATGATTAACAATGATACTTAGTACAAAGAAACAATAAATGGAATATTTGGAGAGAGTTGCAATTAAGTGGTATTTGAACTAAGAGATGGCATCATTGGAATATAAATGAATCAAATTATTTAGCAGTGGACTTGGAAAATTATTTTTATTTGTTGTCTATAGAGTATATACAGTTGCAGTATTGTGAGGAGCTGCACAAGAGAGATTACAATAATTCAGTTCTCAGGTATTCACAGCCTAAATAAATACTTATTTTGTGCTTGTATCAAAGTCCAAATTTTAAGTCACATGTAAGTCGTGTTTTTAGTGTGTTTCATTTGTCTTGTTTATAAAGGGAGGTTGAATTTTGAGATCTTTTAGTGCCCTTCTTGCTCTAAAAGATGGGTTTTACATGCAATAATTATTCAGTAAATTGTAGACTCTTAGAGTTGGAAAGGACCTCAGAGACTGTCTAATCTAACCTGCTTCTAAGCAAAAATCCTCGAGGATATATTCACATGAAGGCTCCTAATGAAAGGAATCTATTACCTTCAAACCAATACATTACACTTTGCAATGCTCAATTTTTTTTTAAAGAAAGTTTTTCCTTTCCCCTTATATTGAGGTTGGATCTCACTTCCAGCAAGTTTTACCTATCTTACCTATTTCTGCTGAGACTAAGCTAAACAAACTTCATCCCTATTTCATGTGACATCTCTTTAAATGTTGTTAGGCAGTTGTAATGTTCTGCCCTGCTCTGACAGTTTCTTTTTTCTATCACAACCATTTTCATAAGATCTCTCTATTATATTAGGTTCTCAAATAACCATTTTTAGGACCTGATTTTTTTTTTTTGCTTTGATTGTTTGCAGAGGTATATCATAAATGAAAACTCTACCCATTACCCCAGATTTCATGAATTTGATATCTATTATTCTCCAGGGAGATGGGACTTGGTCCCATGATTTTCTTTACAAAGAGAATTTTCAGGTGAGGAACTCTTCTTACAAAGGCAGATCGACACCTTTTCCTGTAATTTCTAAAATTAAAAGAGTTACTTAGAGCATTGAGAAGTCAAAGTGATTTTCCAGGGGTTGCACAGCTAGTATATGTGAGCTGTGAGACTTGAACCTATATATTCATGGCTTTCAGACCAGCTCTCTAACTATTTTGCCATAAGTGCCTGTCATTCTTCATTAAGAGTAATGCACACTTATGTGATAAAAGTGAACAAAAAATGACCCATATACAATAATCTAGGTTTTGAATATTTAGATGTTTGAGGCAGGTAGGCAGTACAATGGATAGAATACTGGAGTTGGATCAGGATGTCCTGAGATAGACAGCTGTGTAGCTCCTTTGTCTATAAAATGGAGATATTAATGACATCTATCATCCTAGACTTTTGTGAGGAGATTTTGTAAATCACTTTGAAAACCTAAAAATACTCCATAAATGGTAGCTATTATTATTGTATCTTGATATCTGAGAGTAACTAAATGAATTTGTGAACTAAAAATAGTGTTCTCACTAAGTAATCAAAAGTGATTCACATCTGTTTTTCCTAGTAAATCATAATTCCTATTTCTGAAAATTTTTCAAATAAGCTAATATGTCTTTTATGACATGGAATCAAATCTGTTTTCTAACTTGATTCGATTTCATGGTCACAGTCAATATTTATTGAGTTTCACATTCATAGGAAATTGTATTAGGTATTTAAAGAGTAAATTGTAATAGAAAAATTGCATAGGACTAATGATAAACAGATTTTGTTCATTGTACTATTATTAGGAAGTACTGCAGCTTGAATTATAAAAGAGAGATAGATACTATTAATCAAAGCCTTTTCTGTTTTACTTTAATTTCACTAGGTAAGAGTTCCTCAAAAAACAAATTATTTCATTGAAACTCAGCAAAACCGAAAAAAAATTAAGTCTATGAAGACATTTATTCCTTTTCTATTATTATTTTTTAAACTCCATAGCAAAATGGTTAGAGAACTGGCTTGAAATTAAGAAGATCTGAGTTTAAATCTAGTCTCAAACACTTATTCTACTATAAAGTTCTTTGTCTCAAGTTTTCTTATCTGAAATCGAAGTAAAAATAGCAACTATTTTTCAGGATTGTGAGGATCAAATGAGATAATAATTGTAAAATAAGTGCTTAGAAGAGTGACACATAGTAGAGTTTTATAAATGTTAGTTATTATTAATTATTACATCAACATTAATAATCCATTTAAAGAATGTAATATAGTCAAAACATGGCCTTATAAAAACCTTATGGGATCACTATTGTGTAGTTGAAAGCCCATTTGACCTAAAGTCAGAAAATATAGGTTTGAATCTGAATTCCATTATGCTATTTGTACAATGGAAATAATTTTCATAGCAATTTAATTTAAATTTTAAAATATATTGTCATTTTATTTGTGGAAAACAACTATGATTTCAACTGGAAAAAATGATAAGTGGATCTTTTATTTAAAAAATCTGAATTTCTAATTTGTCCAATTCTTGTTTTAGGGTTCCAATTTCATTTTCTTTACTTAGATTTTACATTATTCTTTGAATGGCATGAACTTTAATTTATAAATATCTTTTCCAATTGATCCACTTGACCATTTTAAAGGAAATTATTCTTAGACTTATTAGTTGATATATATTTATACTCAAATTAATTTTTCTTATTTTAAGCCAAAACCACTTCTCTTTACTTTTATACTTTCCATTAACATTTTCTATTATGTTTTCTCCTTCTTTGGCTTGTCTCTGATAGTAAGTTTTTTCAGTCATATATAGTCACTGATTTGTAGTTTCAAAATATTTAATCATGTTCAGATCATCATTAAGTTTTTCTCATTTTCCTCTTTTGGTCACTAAATAAATACAGGACGTGAGTTTGTACACATTCATTGAAGAAACAAAAAGCCCCTACTTTGATCCTGGATTTGGGCACCAAATAATGAGTAGGAGAGTAATTGGAACCAAATATTGGTGTTTGGCACCAAATGATAGGATTACCAGCTGATGAAGTTTGGTAGCAATTCACATGTGAAGAACTCACAAGAAATTTTTCCTTACCAGAAGGTACTTTTATTTATGAGAAAAGGTTATGGACAAAATAAGAGGTAAAATAGACACCAAGAGTGGTAAATATGAAATAGATTTAGTAGAGCATATAGGTCGCAAGGAAAGGGTTTTTATCAATTAACAAGGGAAAAGCCAAGTTCCTTAGTCATGCTCACAGTTAACCAGTAGAAAGAGAATATTCCATGAGGTGGGAGTATGCCATTAATTGATAGGCTATATTCCCAGTTTAGTACTCTAAAAGAGTTAACTATAACAAAGAGAAAGATACTATGAGGCACAAGGGAGAGAGGGAAGAGAAATGTGTTTCTCCTATGGCAGGTGAATCCCAAAAGAATTCATCAACAATGGTTTAGGCCATGGATAGAACCATATAGGAAATTTAACTTTAGAGGTTTGACAATATAACTTAGCTTTCTATCATATCATATCATATCATACCTATCATATCTAATAGGGTAGGGTTACCCAAGACCTCCACAGGAGGTGGGACTATAACGTTGAACTGATCCCCATCAGTGCCCTTCCCTGTTTGCCTCAGGGAGTATTATAATCTTATTAGTACTTCAGGTTTTCTCTGCCAATCTCACTTAATTTACTCAGAACTTCATCATTGTAAATATGAAGAAAAAATTTCCATTACAACATTAAGTGATATTGTCTTTTACATATTTTCTTCCTGTTACCTAATTTATTTTTTATGAATTTTAATATATTAGAAATTTTTTTCATTAAATATAAGTATTAAATTATGTTTGGAACAATGTTAAATCCAACAAATTTAAAAATCATATATAAACAATTTTATTTAAGCAAAAACAGTGTTATACATCAGAAAATTCTAGAATGAAATGACATGAAATATTGGGAATAAAAAAATCTATTTAGAAAATATAACCTTGACCAGTTAAATAAAGGACAGAAATAATTCCTCACCAGCAACCTCTTAGCCCTCCCCTGCCAAAAAAACAAAAACAAGAAACAGAAAGGTTATGTTGGTCACAAATTGAATTTCTAAAGGTCACATGAAACTTGATTATATAGAAGCTCCACCAGGCAACAAGAATGCTTGGTATTCTCATCCCTGTCAAAAGGTAGAATAGAAATATATTGTGAGATTTTTAACCAATACATCATGAATTTGAACATATCATTTTTTTTACAAGAAAAAAGGGAAAAATACAAAGCTAAATCTTGACTTCAGAACCCTTGGAGAATAGTTCTTTTTGGTAATCAAATATTGTCCAATTAACTAAAGTACCTCTTAAACATCCAGACATTTTAATTTGGATGTAAAATGTTTGAAAATGTGCAATCTTTAAGGGTCTTAAACAACATACAAAAAACTTTGAAACTTCCTCTCCTCCATCCCCCCTTCCCCTGCAATGATTTAGCTTTATTACAGCTAGGTCTCAATTAGTGTGAATAATGGATACTTTCAAATGCTTGCATTATTTGAATTTCCGTTGTTTGAAGTTATAATATATGTAAAAATGGTAATGGATTCCAACATAATGGAAATATGCAGAGAGAATTCAAATAATGTGATCATTCCACAGGAATCATTATTTGTACTCACCTATGTCTAGATTTATTATTGAATGCCAGAATTTGTATTGTACTTTAAAAGTGATAAGCAAGCTCAGAACTGTCTAACGTATTCTCCATTATTTTATCCACTTTGACTTCTTTAAATAAGCCCATGACTGTGTGGATCACATCAAAATATGGAAGTCTTTCAAAGTCTCTCAAAGGAACTGAAATACCAGATCACCTTGTTTCCTGAGAAATCTGTAGTTTTTGCAATAGCAATGTGTGACTGTGAGAGTTGGACTTAGAAAGCTGAGTGCCATAAAATTGTTGCTTTTGAATTGTGATGATAGAGAAGACTTTTCAGAGCCCCTTGAATAATAGGGATACTGAATGAGTCCATACTTAAATAAATTATACAATCTATTCACTAAAAGGTCACTTATAGAAGCTAAAGCTTAAATAATCTGGTCACATAATGAGAAGACAGGACTCATTGAAAAAGACCCTGATGTTGGGAAAGATTGAAAACAAAAGAAAGGGGATGGCAAAGAATAAAATGGATAGATAGTTATGGAAACAAGGAATATGAACATGAACTTTGAGAAGTTGGGAAAATACCTAACGGGCCTAGTGTGTTATGATCCGTGGGGTCATGAAAAGTCAAAGATTGAATGACTAAACAACAAATTCTTTGAGTTGGACACTCAATAAGCATGTGTAAAGTGCTTATTACATGCCAATTCTTGTGCTAAATGCTGAGGATACAAAGACAAAAAAATAGTACCTGTTCTCAGAGATGTGCATTCTAATGGGGGATGGGGGAGAAGAAATACTTTAAATACCTTAAACCAGAGTTCTTTCTTAATTATTGTATTGTATTATAAAAGTTTTACTTGACAGATCATGGTCATTCTATCCTGAGTATCTATTTTTGAAATGATTTAATTAATTTCCACAACCTTAATTGCTTTTTTTTTTCTGATGGTCCTACATTAAACTTTCTAAGTGTCACTTCTTCTGAAACATGAAATGTATATTAAGCTGTAATAGCCACCTGGATATCTCATCAGCTTCATATTTTACCTCTCTCTATATTTATTCACTTCTCTGAGGTGACTCTCTCTCTCTCTCTCTCTCTCTCTCTCTCTCTCTCTCTCTATATATATATATATATATATATATATATATGTGTGTGTGTGTGTGTGTGTGTGTATTTCCCACATATATTTTTATTATCACTCATTAATACTGCTGTTACCTAAATCACCCAATAGTACAATCTTAAAAGACAATATTCTCTCTTACTATCCTACCTATGTACAGTAACTCATATATTCCAGGAGGAACAGATATGGTATACAGAATACAGAGTCAGCTCCAAAAGGAACAAGCTTGGTATACAAAGAGTATAAAAAGTCAGCTTCAGTATCTAAAAGACCTGGTTTGAATGCTGACTGCAGCCTATAGTCATTATGTGGCTATTGATATCTAAGATAGAATGTTGGCCCTGGAGTCAGAAAGAGTCAAATTTAAATCTGACCTTATTACTGTGTGACTCTATATAAGCCAATTAATTTTGTTTTCCTCAGTTTCCTCAAGTGTTAAATGGAAATAATGATAGTACTTTACCATGAAGAATGATTTTGAGGATCAAATGAGATATTTATAATGGTGTTAGCAGAGTATCTTGCACATGGTAAGCACTATGTAAATGCTTATTCTCTTCTCCTCTGGAATCATCCTCCATCCCATTTGCTGTCTCAGGCAACCTCTATGATTATAAATTACAGAGAAGTTGCTGATTTGGATTTCAGAAGATATTCCTATCCAGGTTGAATTTCAGGCCTGGAGAAACAAAAAAATAAAAAATAAAAACATAAAAAAAAAATTGGTTTGTACATGCTGGAAAATGATTTCTTGGCTAACCACTTTCTTTCACAGATATTTTTATATTATATTTTCGGTTATCTCTCATTTTATCCTATTTCATCTGTAATCTACTAATTATTTACTATGTTTTTCTCTTTTCAACTATAATCATTGTAACTACTCAGTAACTTGAGCTTGAATAGCTTTAAAAAAAAAAAAAACAAGGCAAACATATTTGAATTTGAAAATTTCATATAGGTTAATAACATGTAAGTTATTTCAACCTCTAAATGACCTAAAAGTAAGCTTAAATTTAATTCATGTGAAAATTTAAATTGGTGATATTTGTTCATTTAACATAATATATATATATATATATATATATATATATATATATATATACACACCTACCATACACTAAATAATAAGGCAGAAATGATGTTTTTCTTGATCAGAACCTACTAGTTATTAGAACTACACTCAACATTAATTTGTATTTACTTGACATATGTTTTATATTTATTTATTTATATATGTCCATGTTGCTTCTCCCAGCATCATGTAAATTCCCTAAGCATAGAAATTCTGTGGCTTTTGTCTGTATCCCCAATACTCAGAGCTAAGTTTAGCAAATGGTGAGCAAAATAACAAGCATTTATTGTTTCTTATATGCCAGGAATTGGGTTAAGTACTGGGACAGAAATAAAGGCACATAGAGAGATAATCCTTACCCTCAAGAAAATAATTTTCTAATGGGGCAGAAAATAAATAAAAGGAAGCCAAAAGTAGGAAACGGGGAAGAGGGATGAAGAATATTGGCAGAAAATCCTGAGGGCAGACTATGTAGTCTGAAGTAGAGCTGGGAGGATAACGAAGCACTGTTACCAAGGACCTGTTTGCAAAATGGAGACCTGGACAGGAACTAAAACAGTGGAGTGATTTTGCAGAGTGAGACAGATCAAGTTAATGAGGAAAGTTCAGGGTGAGAGGGCAGCTGAGTCCTGGCAGTGTTGTCTGAATAATCAGAAGCATGACTATTGTTTGTTTCAGTACTGTCTGATTTTTTTGTGACTCTATTTGAGGTTTTCTTGACAAAGATACTGATTGCCCTATCCTTTTCCAGTTGACTTTTCAGTTGAAGAAATTGAGGCAGACAGGGCCAAGTGATTTGCACAGAGTCACAGAGCTAGTAAGTGTCTGAAGTCTGATCTGAACCCAGGAAGTTGTCTTTCTAACTTCAGGTTCAGGGCTCTATCCTGTCTGCCCTAAATATAGCTGTTATAAATACCTAATAAATTCTAATTGAATTGAATTCTTTATATACATATATTTAAGTATATATTGCTATTAGTAAGCTAAGAAAGGCTACACATTTTTAAGAACATTGCAGCTTTTTATAATCATGTGATCCAATATGTAAACAAAAAAAATTATATTTCTGTTTTATTATAAGCTGTCAAATCTGAAAGGATATTTCAGAATTTTAAATAAGGCAGAAGAAAATGTGGACAGTTCTTTGAACCAATTCATTATGAGAAAATACTTATGGATGATTGTACTGTAATCAAACTTTCCTTCTCCTTCTTGTTAAATAAACATATGTAAAATCTTCTGTAAAGCTCTCCTCTCAGAAGAAATTTGAATCCTTCCTTCTGTAGTTATTTAGTTATATTTTCTTCCTGATCTAGGATTCTGATATTACGATAGTTTAAATTTCTATACATTTATAGAAATGCCTGTATACATATATTTCTATAAATGTATAGAAATTTAAACTATCCTAATTGATTAAGTACAATTTTCTTGAAGCAAAACAAAAAAGAAACCATAAACCGCAATGATAATTGAAAATCAGAATCTAATCTTTTTCTGTATGTGTTTTGGGGGGAGGAAAAAAGCAAGGGTTGGACAATCACCATTCATTGGATTTTTCCAGAATTCAGGAAAGGGTTGGAATCATTGATGTCACAGTAGGAATGAATGTGCACATTTATTGCTCGCTTGAGACCTGTTGTTAAAGTCAATTTTTATGCTGTTTAGAAGGTTGTATAGTTGTAATCCCTGGGTCACTGCCAGGAATAGCCACAGTAACAAAATGCCCAGTGTCCCTAGATCTTTTCAAAACAATCTGTCACTGTGCAAAGAGTTTTGAATAACCCTGAATCTTATTACTAGCCAGCATTATTTAGGTCATGTCAAGACCCCAAGATCTATGGAACATTTTTTTTTTTATTCATAGCCCATAAATTTATTCCCATAAGTCTTTTTACTTTTTGTTATTTAGCCATCTGAACTTATTTCAATCCTTGTTTTCACATTTTGGAGGAGTTTTCTGATCAAAATTTGGATTATTCTGATATAAGCACACATCATGACTTTTAATGTTATTCTGTGCTATTATATCACTGAAATATCATGTGGTATGGAAAACATCAACTTTGAAGAAAGAAGATAACTGTTTTAAATGTCACAGAGTAATCTGATAAAATGTATCTCTGTACATATTAGATATAATACTTGTACAGTATTGAAGAAGGTATTTTATAAAATCATGATGCTTCTCAAACAGCTTTTTACAGAATATATAAAGAAAAACTTGCTATTCTCTCTAAAATACTTAAAGTAACCTATCCAGTTCTATGCAATTTGCCAAAAAGTTGGCCATATGGTCACAATGAAAGCATTATTGCAGAAAGAATACCATGGAGGATTTAAGTATTGCTTCTCTAGAGGTAGACCCTGTTGAATGATGAAATATCTAATATTTATATAGTATTGTAAGATTTGCAAAGCACTTTATGTTATCTCAATTGATCCTCACAACAATTTTGTGAGGCAAATGCTATATATTACCCTCATTTTACAGAAGAAAAAAATAGGATGAGAGAGGTTAAATGACTTGGACACGGTGATACAACTCTCAATTGTTTGTGGCAATGTAATACATATATGCCCCTATGTGTATATATGTAAACTACATACACACATATGCATCTAAGCATACACAATTTTTATGGTTATATATATGTGTATATATATATACACACACACAAACATACATATATATATACATAAATATACACAAACACACATGTGTATATATATATATGTGTATATATATATATATATATATATATATATATATATATATATATATATATATGCCCAAGGTACCAAACACTAATGATATTTCTTTTAAGTTTAAGATCATGGTAAAAATATTGGCCTTTATATTTGACCCAAGTCTTTTTTCCTCTTTATTGAGCATATATCTACTTTTGTCATTTTGCTTCCTCAATAACTTTGGAGAAGAGGAGACGATGAGACTCTTAAATATATATATATATATATATATATATATATATATATATATATATACACACATTTTCTTTTTGTATATTCCATGTTAACTCATGAGTACCTCTGACCAAAAAAAAACATATTTTAATTTGGAAACAGTATGTGCTAGTTTTTTTTTTATTCTACCTTTGAAATGTCAATTTTTTTTCACAGCCATTTTCATAAGAGAGCCTTTACATAAAGTGTCTCTGTCATTTTATGATTACATTTATGAAAAGAAATAAGCTAGAGTTGTGAATACAATATGCTTCTAAACACTGAAACAATAACGTAGAAAAACAGAAAGCTGTGAATAGAAAATGTTACTCCCAGTAGAAGTCTTCCCAAATATTTTATGCAGACTTGGATTTCACAGATTTTACCTTTTTTATTGAGTAGAAAATATCCTTTAAAAGGAAATATATGTTTCTACCATCCCCTATTCAGGTGTATACTTTCTTCACCAAATAAAGCAAAAAAGAGTTTTTGAATATTTTGATGGAAAAAATAAAAACATTTATATCACTAACCTTTAAGCATTTACTCATTTTATGCTTCAACTGATAATTTTCTTTGACAGAAATTCTGTTGTGTTTTTTATATTGGAAAATGCTTATTTCTAAGCTTAGACCCAATAAACCTTGATTCATGTCTCTAATACAGAAATGATTCATTCTTAAAATTCTGGAGCTTAGTGAGCAGCAGAAATCCACGGAATTATATTACCCATTATAATTATGCTCTCAAAAACCAAAAAAACAAAGAAATCTGTGGGTATTTCTGTATTTGTTAATAATGAATTCATTCATCTGTATTCTGTATTCATACCTCTGCTGCCTTTGATGAAACTGGTTAAGGGGTACCCCTAAAAAGTTTTGGGGCAGATCACTGTCTGTAAAGTACTTTTAGTTTTTTGTCCTTTTTAATAATATGAATTCTAAACTAATGGTTAAATAGCTACATCAAAGAAGAAAGATGCTTGCCACCAGTAAGTGTGATTGCAAAACAAGCCAATGAGAGTCTTTTAATCTAGGAATATCTGAAAGAAATATTTTCCATAAAAATTTATGTAGTTACAGGTAAGAGTTAGTTGGATTAGATAGATACCAAAGGTGGAAAATAGCCTTGTAAAAGGTGGCTCTCACCCCATAGCTACTAATTTTCCCTAAAAATACCTTACATCCTGGCTATGATATACTATGGTATACTAAATAGTATTTTGACAGTGTCAAATACATGAGAATATATCAACATATGAAAGGAGCAAGAAAGAATGAAAGGGGAAGTTTGATTCTAAGTTTTTAGAGACCTAAAATATGTGAAAAGAAGAGCAAAGAATTACTTTTGTTATAGTCAGTATGTAATTCTCTGCATTTATCTTACATTTGAAATATTAGAAAATTTAAATATTCCAGGGAGCATAGAAACTATTATTTTATTTGGGAGTGAAAGGAATGGTAAATATTCTATCCTACAAAGAATTAATATTTTTTCCATTGAGGGGATCGAAATGTGTGAAAAGCAAAAATATGTTAATTGGTGATGATGATGGTGATGATAATGGCAGAAATATTAGTGGTGGTCAGTGATAATGATTAGGTGAATTTTTAAATGCATTTAGATACAGCAGGCAGTTCTTAATAAAACTGTAAAAATTCCTGTAAAAATATCTGTTTAAAAACATCAGCATGCAGAGAATTGGAATGTTATTTGATCTACCCTAGGTAACAGACACTAATGATATTTTCTTTAACTTTAAGACCATGGTAAAAATATTGGCCAGTGTATTTGACCTAAGTTTTTTTCCTTTTCATTGAGCATATGCCTACTTTTGTAATTTTGTTAATTCAATAGCTTTAGAGAAAATGAGACTCTTAAAGAAGAATAATCTTTGTTCCCCTATTGTCAGAGAAACACTGGGTTATTCAGACTTTTCAGATTTGTTTATGTTCACTAACTTCCATAAACTGAGAGGTCCGTGAAATTAGTATTTTAGAGAATGCTCACTTCTGGGAAGAAAAAAGGAAAGTTGATTTAAACATTTTTACTTAAACATTTTACTTTAAACCTGGTATCAAGAGATAATCTGGCTCTTTGCATAACTTCTTACATCAAACATTCAAGTATATTGAAATCTTTCAATGCCACTCAACATGAGGTAGTATGTAAAGAAAGGAACACTCCTTGGAGTCAAAAATTTGGGTTCAATTCCTAGTTCTTTAATTACCAATATAATATCGAGCAATTTCACATTAATGAGACTCAGTTTTTTATCTATCCACTGAATGGTTTATATTGAATCAGCTCTAAGGTGCCTTTCTAGCTCATTGATCCTATGAAAATAAAACAAAAACAAAAATTCTGGAATTTGATGGAAGAAAGCTGGGATGGGTCTATTCCATATATTTTATGCACATTTGATGTCTTCCTCTCCCCTATTCTAAATAACAGCCTTTATTTTCATATTTTAATTCAATGTAGAGTCATATTTTAGCTATATTCTATCTGCAGAATTGTAATTTCTAACTCTATTAATTTTTTTCTAAAACTCTACCATAACATGTAAGGAATTCCTTGAGAAGTTTATTATAATGGCATTTTATCTCTATTCTTTGAAGGATTCCTCATCTCATTGACATGACATAAATGAATATATAATATATGTCCCCAATACTATTCTACATTCATTAAAAAATAGAAACCATAACATATATTTTCAAAATACTGACTAGTTGCATCTATTCCTATTGATTTCCATTATTATGGGAATCTTCTGAGGTCATTACATAGACCTTGGTGAAAATGTTTTCCCAGAGCAGAATCACAAGTACAGGTTTTGATTAGGAAGGTTCCTTGTAGTTCATAGTCATCCATCTTAGTGCTAGTAGTTGTTTCTTGGTCCACTAGTTATAGTCCCATAGCTTCATTCTGTGAAAGTTGATGGAAAAAAGGCTTGACAGAAAATGTCTAGCTGAAATAATAGCTTTGAAAAACCAGCAACTATAAACTCTGAATTGTTTTAAAGGTACCAAAAAGTGTAGCATGGGTTTAAGTAATGTACTGACGCAATCACTAATTTTCTGCTTAATTAAAAAAAAATCTGAATATGGATTTATTTTTTAAAAAAAATATAGCTGGTACCTTTTAATTTTCCAACCTCTGGTTTGATAAATAAATCAAAGGATCAAGTTTCATTGATTAATAATATATTTCACTTATTAAATAAGGATTTCTCTCTTTGGAATTTAAGTTTAGCTGTCAGAATTGTAGAACTTCAATAGAAAATCATTCATGTTTGCTTAACTGTTTTTTAATAGAACAAAGAAAATCACATAAATTGTGTTTAAGGACACTCTGGTACTTCAAATAAATATTTTTCAAAATAAGTTATATTTTAGAGTGCAAAAGTAATAATAAGAGGTCAAATTTACTTTTGGTCACTGCTATGATGAGGAGTAACAGTGTAGAATATAGTATTCATTTGCATATGAGCAGGTGAATATTTTGGATGATTTGTGATTACAAATGATAATATCAAATGGCTTATATAGATTTTACTTAATAGCTCTTTTATTTGGGAAGTTATGATGATATATTTACTATTTGGGGACATTTATTATTTTTTCTAGAACATATTCTCTGACAAAATTGTACGGTGCTATTCAAAAGAGTTGAGGCTATAGTGAGAATAATTGTGCAAAATCAGTGATAGTAATATTATTGATGTGTATAGGCCAGATAAGAGTGCCATTTTCCACCAGATCTGCCCTCACATTTACCCTACACATGTACATACGTGTATATTATATGTGCATACACATAATTACACGTATGTTTTTATTTTCTTAACAGTTATGAGTTGATAAACTCATTGACCATTCTGTCACTAAAATCAAGTTGGTAGAAGTTAGTCAATATCTATTGAAATCATCAAGAGACTTACTTAATCATTAATAAAGTAACAGCTGCTGCAGCAGCAGCCAAATATGCTACTGTTAGTTTTTAATTTAATCTAAATTGCTTTGAGTCAGACCCTCACAAGTGGGAAATCTCCATACTGTTTGATTCAATTGCCTAATTTGCCTTTCCATTTTAGACTATATAGTTTACTATTTAGTTTGGACAAAGGCAGAATCACAGAATAATAGAAATTTAGAGTTCGAGGAACCTCGTTGTCCATCTTCCTAAAAAAGGAATCACCACTTTATGTAAATTATTTTATGTATTTATATTTATGTGATATTTTAATTCTGAACAAATGCTGATTCTAAACAATTGCTATGTCCCAATCAGTGCAAATAAGGAATCCCCTGAGCTGGTTATTTGAATTCACATAGAATATTTACATTTATCTGGATCTAATGACCATAATTCATATATTATATCATATAAACACATATGTTATAATACATGTTATATAGATTTATGTAGTTATATGAATTCTAATACATGGAAACACATCATGGGATTCTTTATTGGCAATAATTGGGACCTAGATGTATTCATCCAGTCTTTACTTGATAGATTCTTATAAGGAACTCTTTCCCCAGGTACCCTTTTTTGCTTTTGGATAGTTAATTATTAGGAAATTTTTTCACAGATATCAAGCCATAATTTACCTCCTTGCAATTTTAACTCATAACTTCCATATCTGCTTTTTGGGGTGGAACAGAACAAATCTCATCACATTTCTTCATGATAATCTTTCCAATAGTTGAAGATGGTTATCATGTTCTTATTGAATCTTCAGTTTGAAGGATTAAACATGCCTGATGCCTTCGGTTAAGTCCCAAATAACATGTACTCAAAGTCCTTCATCATTCTTGATGCCGTGCTATAGATGTCATTGAGATTATTATTATTATTATTATTATTATGTCCTTTATGTATTATGGCACCTAACTTGAGCAGAATAATCTAGATGTTCTCAGGGCAATGTGGAGAAGTATTATAATCTCCTTATTTATAATTTAAAGCCAATTTTTCAACCATCAAAATGTAATCTAAATTTCAAATGAACAAAAGTATATTTCAGATGATATATAGAGATATACATGCACATATATATGTATATATATACATATATGCCATTTTCACATTTGTAATTTTGGTTATTTGTGGGTTAGTCTTTGGTAATTAAATGGAAATTAAATTGCAGATGACTATGTAAAGAAGACTTTAAAAATTTAGTAAGTCATAAATGCATAACTACTATATATTATTAATCTCTTTTATCATTGCTACCTTAAGTATACATATATAAATTTTTATAAAAGTTTCAGTATGCTAAAGAAATTTGGGCTCTTTTATTACACTCTCTTTGGAAATGTCTCCTCTTTAACTATCTACCATCGACTCAGTTACTTGATTCTCCTGCAGTGACCTTTATATCTTGTACTTTTCATAGGAAAAAGAAATCTGTGAATCATTTGTTACATACACTAACAGCTCTGAAGACTGAATAGTCTGGAAGATACTAATCTATCTCACACAGACCCTGCACCATTGTTATTAGTGCAGTGTGTTGTTTTAATTGTTTTGTGTGTTTAATAAATAGCATTAGAATTATTAAAAATCATACTAGGGGGAATGAGATCTAGAGTTATTTGTAGTTTTTTCTTATTCAGGAGAGCCCTATATCTCTAACCCCTTGAATGTTGAAGGATAGCTGTATAATTTTAAAGAAATTCAAGTTTTTAATGTAAAAGTAACCAAAATGATGATCTATTATTAGATGCCATATTTATAATATATAGGTAATTAAAATTTAAATTATCAACTTTGAGTAGAATTAGAAGGTTTTTTAAGCAGTTATTTAATATATTTTTGTAGAAAATTAATAGAAAATATGCATATAGAAAATACTATGACCAGTATTTTTTTTCTTTTTCCTTGATTCTGTTATCTGTTTCTTATATTTCTACTATTGATCATAATTCTCAGAATTTGTCCTTTTTTCTGCTTACTTACACCCAGGAAAAAAAATATAACAATAAGAATAGGGATAAAAGTTGGGCAATTAAAAAAAAGGTAAAGGACAATACTGACATTATATATGTGTGTGTGTGTATATATATATATATATATATATATATATAATATTAATAACATGTATATTTATTATGTAACTATATGCTATAATAATATGATTTATATAATACTTTGTGCCAAATATTCTTAGCACTTTTGTATATATTATCTCATTTGATATTCAATACAACTCTGAAATAAGTGTTCTTATCTCCATTTTACAGATGAGATAACAGTTTCAGTGGCTTCCCTGGGTCACATAGCTAGTAATATCTTAGATTAAATTGAATTCAAGTCTTTCTGACTCTGGATCCATTTCTCTTATCACAGTTTCTTGCATTAAGTACAAACTCAATAAATACTTTTTGAATAAATGCTTATTTGAAGCTAATGTTGGATTCATTTGACAGATAATTTGAATTTTTAGGGAGAACTATTATTAATGACTATTCTTGAGGAAATTATAATTAAGGTTGCATTTGAATAGAACTAAAATTCATTTTTAGATTCTTAGAGTAGCTTTTTGTGTCTGAGATCTATAAGTCAAAGAAAATTGAACTAGAAGTGTCCTAAGATATTTTAATGTAAGGTTTGCTAGTAATTTTAGAAATTTTAAAAGTAGCATTCTGTTATCTTTGAAGTGCCAAGTGAACAGGAATTATATTAATATACCAGCATTTCATTTCTAGGGAAAAAAAGCTGACAATAAAAATTTAAATTTTTGAACATTGAAATAATGAGTTGACAGATTAAATCCTGAAGTCTTTATTTAAAATTATGTCCCAGGATCCTTTTTTAATTAGATTGTTACCCATCTAGTAGGCATATATTTCTTGTATTCTTGTTCTTGTATACATATTTTTGAAAAAAAAATTTCTTTTAGAACTGGCAGTAGAGTTTTTTGGCAGATTTCATGTAACATCTCACACACTTACAGGTCTTTATTGAAAACAGAAGTAGAGATTATTTAAGCATACAAAATGAACAGACACAATGATTAAATTAAAATAAATAAGAAAATCATTGTTCATCAACTTGGGAATTCATTCAATTAGATAATGATCTTGTATAAAAGTTAACAATTTGTGCCAGTATTTCTAACAATTCTAAAAATTTGTGACAGTAACTCAAACATCAGTGAAAAGAAGAAAAGACATGCAGAAAATAAAATAATTTGAGCTTCATGAAAATGAGAAGACATATCTATGTATAATAACTTAAAAATAGAAACAAGAGTTTATAACTTTCAGATTTTTTTTTGTCATTATGAAATTATGAGCATACACTTTTGACTTTATAGGGGCTGGAGTCTTTCCCTTTTCTTCTTCATGCAGAAGTCACCTCTCAAGACTCTGAACTCACACAATCAAAATAGGTACAATCTGATCTTTAATGAGGATTGAGATTGATATTCTCTAAATCTTTATTCTCTCACTTCCTGAGGAGAATCATTTAAAGTTTTAGTTTTAGCAGTACTTAATGTAGTTCACAAATCATGTATCGGACAGACAAAAACATTAAAATATTCTTAAAATCACATAGAGGATAGATATTAATTTCTTTTGTACAAAATATATGCTCAAAAGTGCATATCAGCAAAGACAAATCTATCATAGGAACTTACAACTTGTTATACTTACTCTCCCAGGAGAATTTGTGGGAATGTTGAGTTGATATTACACACACACACACACACACACACACACACACACATCCCTACTTTAGTTTTCTTGTGTTTATATTTTTCAAGGCACTTTTACACACAACATATTCTATACAATAATGAAATTCATATTAAGACAGAATGTGATTTACCTAAAGTATTTGTTGACTACCTGGTAACTAAGGGTTTAATGAACAATAACTATCAGATTAATATGTTATTAGATTATAAACTCCTACAGGGCAGGGACTGCTTCACTTTTGTCTTTGTATCTTCATCACTTAGTAGAATATGTATTTATAAAGGCATATTTATAAATAAGGGTTGAAAGAGATGTACAAGAAATTCACTGAGCTCAGGGAGTTTGCTATCTAATTGTGGAGATAAAACATATTTTATTGTTGACATAGTAAGAATATATTCTATTGATGACACTTTTTTCACATTACATGCATTATTAATTGACTAGGAGAACTCTGAGGATACAAAGAAAAATACAAGACAATATGTATTCTCAGGGAGCTCATAATCTAAGAGGGGAAAAACACGTATAGAAATGTCTACAAATAAGATATAGACATGATAAACTGGAGACTGTCTCAAGGGGAAGACACTAAAATTAAGGAAGATTGGGAAAGAAATATTAAAGAAGTTTGGATATTAGTTGAGACTTGAAGGAAAACAAAGAAGGCAGTAAGTAGAATTAAAAAGAGACAGAATTTGCAATACTCAAATACTTGCTTTTGTCCTCCTTTTCTTATTTCGTTTCTTTCTGCTACTTCCAGAACTTCCAAACTCTGAAGGATGAAGAAGAAATAGACATATCCAGTGACTTGATCACTTGAATGTAGTTTGGACCTACCCCTATCAACAGTAACTTTTTTTATCTAAATTCTCTGAGATTCTCTGAGATTTCAGTTCCTGTGAGTCAGAGGGCTTTTGCCCCATAGCACCACACCTTTACTCCAACCTAAATCCAAACAAAAACTACTCCCTATCTTTTCTGTCAAGAGATACTATATTCCTTCATTTGTGTATCTGAAAAATAACAAGTAGACCTGATCTCCTTTTGATCTTCTGATGATTTTGTTTTCCATAGTTCATCCTATAATACTTACACTTTTATCTATTTTGTTTTTCTCAATGGCACGTAAAAACAATTTTAATTTTTGGAACATGTTGTGTTCCAAAGATTCTCCCATCTTTTCTCACTTTCCTTATTATTGAGAAAGTAAGCAATTAGATAAAGGTTATACATAACCATAGCTTTCCTCAATCTACCATACCTTTTGTTAGTCCTCATATCTCTTGTCACCCTCCCTTCATACTTCCCTGTAGAGTAAGATAGATTTTTGTATCTAAATGAGATGTGTATGTTACTCCCTCTTTGAGCCTGTTTTGCTGAGTGTGAAGTTCAAGCATTGCTTGCCACACCCTCCATCTTTCTATCCATTATAAATGCTTTCTTTTTTTTTTTTTTTAATTGTTGTTGTGGCAATTGGGGTTAAGTGACTTGCCAAGGGGCACACAGCTACAAAGTGTTATTTAATGTTTGAGACCAGATTTGAACTCAAATCCTCCTGACTTCAGGGTTGGTGCTTTATCCACTGTGCCACCTAGCTGCCCCAACACCTCTTTTATACAATAATTTGTCCCATTCTTCTTCCCTTCCCCCTATTGGCACAGTTCTCTATATATTTTAGAAATGAGATCTTTATCAGAAACACTGGCTCTAAAAATTGCTTTCCTTCTAATCGTGGCTTGTTTTTGTTTGTGTGAAACTTTTTTTAAATTTAATGTAATCAAAGCTGTCCATTTTGCATTTTATAATGTTCTCTAGTCTTCTTTGGACCTAAATTCCATTCTTCTCCAAAGATCTGATAGGTAATCTATCCCTTGTTCTCCTAATTTGCTTTATATTTTCACCCTTTACACATAAATAATGTACCTATTTTGATCTTTTTTTGATATGAGATGTAAGATGTAAGTCTATGCAAAGTTTCTGACATTATTTGCTAGTTTTCCCAGCAATTTTGTGAAATAGTGAATATGTATCCCAGAAGCTAGAGTTTTAAAGTGTATCAAATATTAGATTATTATAGTCATTGATTATGGTGTCATGTGTATTTAACCCATTCCACTTATCCACTAGTTTCTTAGCTAGTACCATATATTTTTGGTAACTGTTGCTTCATAATGGAGTTTTAGGTCTGGCACTTCTGGACCACCATTTTGTACATATTATTTTTTTCATTAATTCTCTTGATATGCTTGACCTTTTGTCCTTCCAAATGAATTTTATTATTATTTTTTCTAACTCTATAAACTAATATTTTAGCAGTGAATAATAGACTGATTTAAGTAGAATTGTCCATTTTTATTAGATTGGCTTGACTTTCCTATAAGCAATTAATATTTTTGCAATTGCTTATATCTGGCTTTATTTGTGTAAAAAGTGTTTTGTAATTATGTTCATATAGTTCCTGGATTTGTCTCGGCAAGTAGAAACCCAAGTATTTTATTTTGTGTACAATTATTTTAAATGGAGTTTCTCTACCTCTTGCTGTTGGGTTTTGTTACTAACATATAGAAATGCTGATGATTTGTGTGGATTTATTTTATAGCCTGCAACTTTGCTAAAACTGTTGATTGTTTCAAGTAAATTTTTGGATGATTCTGTAAGTATATAATCATATGATCTGCAAAGATTATTATCTTCATTGCCATTTCTTTAGTTATTTTTTTATTCCTAAAGTCAACATTTTTAGTACAATTTTGAATAATAGGAGTGATAATGGGCATTCTTTTTGCATCCATGATCTCCCAATTTCAAAAAAATTCATGTTGATGGTTTTAGATAGTGCTTATAATTTTAAGGTAAGCTCCCTTTATTCCTATGTTCTCTATGTTCTTTTTAAAAGGAATGAGTAATGTATTTTGTCAAAAGCTTTTTCTGCATTTATTGAGATTATTGTATGATTTTCTTAGTTTTGTTATTGATATAGACAATTATGCCAATAATTTTTCTTATATTGAATCAGACTTGCATTTCAGGCATAAATCTCAGTTGGTCATGGTGTATTATCCTCCTGATAAATTGTTGTAATTTCTTTGCTAATATTTTATTTAACATTTTTACATCAATATTCATTGGGGAGATTGGTCTATAATTTTTATTCTCTGTTTTGACTCTTGGTTTAGGTATCAGTGTCATATTTGTGTCACAGAAGGAGTACTCGTTCTTTAGCTATTTTTCCAAATAGTTTACATAGTATTGGAATTAATTGTTCTTTAAATGTTTGGTAGAATTCACTTGTAAATTGATCTGACTGGAGATTTTTTCTTAGGGAGTGCATTGATGATTTGTTCAATTTCTTTTTCTAAAATGAGATTATTTAAGTAATTTATTTTTTTTCTGTTAATCTGGGTAATATTAATTCTTTCAATTAGATTGTCAGATTTGTTGACATAAGTTGGGCAAAATAGATCCTACTATTGCTTTAATTTCTTATTAATTGGTGATAAGTTCACCATTTTCATTTTTGATGCTAGTAATTTGTGTTTTTTCTTTCCTTTTTCTAATGAAATTAACCAAAAGTTTCTCTGTTTTGTTGCTATTTTCATAAAATTCCTAATTTTGTTTATTAATTCAGTATTTTTCTTACTTTCAATTTTATTAATCTTTCCTTTGATTTTCAAAATTTCTAATTTGGTATTTAATTGAGGTCTTTTAATTTGTTCTTTTTCTAGATTTTTTTAGTTGCATGTATAATTCATTGATTGTTGGAGTTCAAATGTTGGAGTTCTTGTTCTTCTCAAAACACAGCCAGTTTAGCTTAGAGCCCTCCGAATATCTCTAAATCCAAAGGTTCTGTCCTTTAGCCTCTGCCTCTGCTTTCTTCAGCCTCCAACCAGCACAGAGATGGAATGGATCTCTTGTCTCCTTCATTTGGGGCTCAGCTAGCTTTCTGGTGAGTCTTTCAGACCAGCTTGATCTCAGTGGGGGAAGTGCAGGAGCCCAGCCACCAATTACCATGGTGTGAGATGAAGATGAATCTGGTTGTCCACTGAACTCTCCACTCGTAGCTTTATCCTCTGAAAACTCTTCTTCTGCCACCAGCCAGCCAAATGGAAAAGATTCTGCAATAGCTCTCTCTTCACTGGCCTTATATTTGACTCTTCTGAGAGAATGAGATTATGGGTTTTCTCCCATGGTGCTCTCTGGCCCTAAGAGCTTTAAGGGAGGTGTGAATTCACCAAGTTACAAAGTTTACTTTGTGAATCTGGCATACTTGTGAACTCCGATGAATAAAGGTGTAAACACAAGCATTGTACTAATTAGTTCTACTTAGTACCTTGTTTCAGGTTCTGGCCCAAAACATCTTCTTGTAAGATCAGATCAACTCTAATTAGTTAGCAGTTTGTAAAGATTCCAACATCTCCCCCTTTCTTTTGTTTTAGAACATAGGGTGGTCATGATCTCCTTGATTTCTCAAGGAGGTGAGAACCCCACCTAAAAGGTGATCATGCCTTCCCTGACATCTCAGGAAGGGAGATGAAAACACCAAAGGAAATAGGAAATCAAATCAGATTAGTGAGTTTCTGAAGGGGTACAATAAATCCATCAATATGGGCCAGAACTTTGTAACAGATATACATGGTATACATAAATCCATCGGAGGCATTACACATAATTTACATAAGCACATAGCAATATAACACAGGCTAGTAGTAATGTAACAAATAACATGAATCAACCTGAAAATTTATCCATATCCATAAGTCCTAGAAATAGTCAATAAGGAATCCATTGTCCATTAGTTCATGTGCCAGGAATCTTATAATTCTTGTAAGCTCTGAAGTACTGCAAAAGTCTCATCAACAATTTTTCATCTCAGGGAATCCAGTGATTCTTTCTGTTTTTTTAAGAACTAAAACAGTTTCATCTTGTGTTAGGAAATCCAATGATTCCTGAAGATTTTAAAAGTTTTTTTTTTAAGTCTTCTTGTCAGCCATCTGATTCTTTCTCCATCTGTGGAAATATAAGCAGATCCTCTTCCCCAAGCAGTTAACCTAATTCCCTTCTATTTACCAAATTTAGTAAAATATCAAGTTGTTCTTGCACCATATCTACTAAGGCCTGAATTTTATCTTTTGTTAAGGGCCACTGTTCTACCCACACTGGTGTATCAGTTTTCCACTGAATAGGAACTGGTTAGAGTGCTGGCAGGCCTTCAACAGCAGCGAATTCCAACAATTGATCTCTTCTTTTCCTATTTTATTTATGCAACTATTTAGAAATAGAAAACTTCCCCTAAGAACTTCTTGGCTATTATTATCATTCTCTTGGATAAAATTATTGATTGCTTTTATGATTTGTTCGACCTATGCATTATTATGAATTAAATTTAATTTCCAATTGGTTTTAAGTATATCTTTCTCTGAATATAATTTCTTTTCCATCGTGATCTATAAAAGAAGCATTTACTATTTCTGCCTTTGAATATTTGTGAGGTTTTTATGCCCTTATTAGATGGCCAGTTTTTGTGAAGGTGCCATGTACTACTGCCAAAAAAGACATATTTTTTCCATCTATTTAATTTTCTCCAGAGATTTTCATGTCCAAGTTTGTAAAGATTTTATTACCCTCCTTTGTTTCTTTTGTGGTTGGATTTATCTAATTCTGAAAAGGGGGGATTGAGGTCCCCCACTAGTGTAGTTTTGCTGTCTATTTACTCCTGTAACTGACTTAACTTTTCTAAGATTTTGGATGTTATACCACTTGGTGCATATATATTTAGTATTGATTCTACTTCATTGTCTATGATATCCTTTGGCAAAATGTAGTTTTCGGGAGGGCAGAGCCAAAGTGGTGTAGAGGACACATAACATTTTCTGAGCTCTTCCCACAATTCTCAGATTAACTAGCAAATGCAGTCTCATAATTAGTTCTGGATTAACAGAAACCACAAATACTGGGAGAGTAACAAATTACCAACAGAAGATAATTTCAAAGATCTCCAGAAAAGGTCTGTTTCAATTATGTATGGAGGGAAGTGGGCCAAGCACATGGCTGAGCACAGGCACCAACTGTAGGCAGCAGACAGCCCCAGGAGGGTGTGAGCTCCATGTGCCAGAGTATCTACAGAAAGGAATCTACAGCAGTGTTGGCTATTCTGCCCTGATTGCAAGCCAGTAGATTAGCAGAGAAGTAATAAAACATCAAACACAAACACGAAAGGAAAATAGTGAACTCTGAAATGGAAGAATTTCATGGGATCCGCCCATACCTACCCAGCTTTAGAAGTCAATTAGCACTGACCTGGCATAGCTGCTGCTGCTTTAGAGGAAGCTTGGACAATCTCCCTTGTCCCAAAAGCAGATCTCAATTTAAAAAAGAATCAAAAAAGCAAAAAGAACACTGACCATAGATAGATTTTATGGTGAAAAAGAAGAACAGATTTCAAAATCTGAGGTCATTAAAAACAGAGTATCTCCATATGAAGCCTCAAAGGGTGATAAAAATTGGTCCTCATCTCAAAAGGCTCTCATGGAAGAAATTTAAAAGGATCTTAAAAGAGAGTTATAAGAAAAATAGGAAAAAGAAATGAGAACTTTGCAAGATGGTTTGGAAAAGGAAAAGTGGAAATCATTTGAAGAAAACTCCTTACAAAAATAGATTTAGTGAAATGAAAAATGCATGTAACACCTTACAAAATAGATTTGACTATTAGAAAATGGAAATGGAAAAAGAAAATAACTTCCTCAAAAACAGAATTTTTGAAATGGAAAAAGAAAACAACTCCCTGAAAAACAAAATTCATGAAATGGGAAAAAAAATCACAAAATAAAACAACTCATCTAAAAATTCAATTGGCCAAATACAAAAAGAATTAAAAAAGGTAAATGAAGAAAATAATTAACTAAAAATCAGAATTGAACAAATGGAAATGAATGGCTCAATGAAACATCAGGGATCAATTGAGCAACCCTACCCCACTCCCCACCCCCAAAAAAAGAAAGACTGGAAGAAAATATAAAATACCTACTTGGAAAAACAACTGACCTGGACCATAGATCTAGGAGAAACAATCTTAGGATTATTGAACTTCCTGAAAACTATGATGAAAAAAGAACCTGGACATTTTCTTACAGGAAGTCATCAAAGAGAATTGCCCTGAAGTTTTAGAATCAGAAGGTAAAATAGCCATTGAAAGAATTTACAAGTCACCTCTTGAAAGAGACTCCCAAATGAAAACTCCAAGAAATATTGAGGCTCAATTTCAGAACTATCGGACCAATGAAAAAATATTACCCAGGACATAGTAGCTTCTACTTTAAAGGATTGAAGGGCCTGGAATCTGATATTCCAAAAGGTAAAGAAACCTACAATGCAGCCAAGATAAACTACCTTGCTAAACTGAGCATTTTCTTTCAGAGAAGAAGATCGACATTCATTGAAACTGGTGAATTTAATTTATTTCTCATGAAAAGAACAAAAAAAAAATGACCTTCAAATATAGAGCTCAAGAGAAGCATGAAAAAAGTAAAAAGAAAAGAACTCCTGAGAACTTTAGCTCTGTTATGGATATACAAAGAGAATGCATGTATAATTTGATTTTACTGCTATAATATTAAAAAAAAAGAGGTGAACTACTTCCAAAAATATAGGCTTCCCAGATTATCAGAGGAGGAAGTAAATTGCTTAAATAGTCCCATTTCAGAAAAAGAAATAGAACAAGCTATTAATCAACTCCCTAAAAAAAAATCCCCGGGACCAGATGGATTTACATGTGAATTCTACCAAACATTCAAAGAACAATTAGCCCCAATGCTTTATAAACTATTTGAAAAAATAGGGAATGAAGGAGTCCTACCAAACTCCTTTTATGACACAGACATGGTACTGATACCTAAACCAGGTAGGTTGAAAACAGAGAAAGAAAATTATAGACCAATCTCCCTAATGAATAGTGATGCTAAAATCTTAAATAAGATATTAGCAAAAAGACTACAGAAAATCACCCCCAGGATAATACATCATGATCAAGTAGGATTTATACCAGGAATTCAGGGCTGGTTCAATATTAGGAAAACTGTCAATATAATTGGCCATATTAATAATCAAATTAACAAAAACCATATGATCATCTCAATAGATGCAGAAAAAGCATTTGATAAAATCCAACATCCATTCCTATTAAAAACTCTTGAGAATATAGGAATAAATGGACTTTTCCTTAAAATAATCAGTAGCATCTATTTAAAACCAGCAGTAAGCATTATATGTAATGGGGACAAACTGCAACCATTCCTAATAAGATCAGGAGTAAAACAAGGTTGCCCACTATCACCGTTACTATTTAATATTGTATTAGAAATGCTAGCCTTGGCAATAAGAGTTGAGAAAGAGATTAAAGGAATAAGAATAGGCAATGAGGAAACCAAATTATCACTCTTTGCTGATGATATGATGGTATACTTAGAAAACCCCAGAGATTCTACCAAAAAGTTATTAGAAACAATCTATACCTTCAGCAAAGTTGCAGGATATAAAATAAACCCACATAAGTCATCAGCATTCTTATATATCACTAACAAAACCCAACAGTTAGAGATACAAAAAGAAATTCCATTTAAAGTAACTACTGATTGTATAAAATATTTAGGAATTTATCTGCCAAGGGAAAATCAGAAACTTTATGAGCAAAACTACAAAACACTTTCCACACCAATTAAGTCTGATCTAACCAACTGGAAAAATATTAAATGCACTTGGATTGGGCAAGCAAATATAATAAAGATGACAATACTACCTAAATTAATCTACTTATTTAGCGCTATACCAATCAGACTCCCAAAAAACTACTTTGATGAATTAGAAAAAATAACAACAAAGTTCATATGGAAAAACAAAAGGTCAAGAATTTCAAGGGAATTAATGAAAAAAAAATCAAATGAAGGTGGCCTAGCTGTACCAGATCTAAAATTATATTATAAAGCAGCAGTTACTAAAACCATCTGGTATTGGCTAAGAAATAGACTAATTGATCAATGGAATAAGTTAGGTTTAAAGGACAAAACAGCCAATAACTTTAATAATATAGTGTTTGACAAACCCAAAGACACCAGTTTCTGGGATAAGAATGCATTATTTCACAAAAATTGCTGGGAAAATTGGAAATCAGTATGGCAGAAACTAGGCATTGACCCACACTTAACACCGTACACCAAGATAAGGTCAAAATGGGTTCATGACCTAGGCATAAAGAATGAGATGATAAATAAATTGGAAGAGCATAGGATAATTTACCTCGCAGACCTGTGGAAGAGGGAGGAATTTATGACCAAAGAAGAACTAGAGATCACTATTGACCACAACATAGAAAATTTTGATTATATCAAATTGAAAAGTTTTTGTACAAACAAAACAAATGCAAACAAGATTAGAAGGGAAACAATAAACTGGGAAAACATTTTTACAATCAAAGGTTCTGATAAAGGCCTCATTTCCAAAATATATAGAGAACTGACCCTAATCTATAAGAAATCAAACCATTCTCCAATTGATAAATGGTCAAAGGATATGAACAGACAATTCTCAGACGAAGAAATTGAAACTATTTATAGACATATGAAAATATGCTCCAAATCATTATTAATCAGAGAAATGCAAATTAAGACAACTCTGAGATACCACTACACACCTGTCAGATTGGCTAGAATGACAGGGAAAAATAATGGGGAATGTTGGAGGGGATGTGGGAAAACAGGGACACTGATACATTGTTGGTGGAATTGTGAACACATCCAGCCATTCTGGAGAGCAATTTGGAATATGCTCAAAAAGTTATCAAGCTGTGCATACCCTTTGATCCAGCAGTGTTTCTACTGGGCTTATACCCCAAAGAGATACTAAAGAAAGGAAAGGGACCTGTATGTGCCAAAATGTTTGTGACAGCCCTGTTTGTAGTGGCTAGAAGCTGGAAAATGAAAGAATGTCCATCAATTGGAGAATGGTTGAGTAAATTGTGGTATATGAACGTTATGGAATATTATTGTTCTGTAAGGAACGACCAGCAGGATGAATACAGAGAGGACTGGTGAGACTTACATGAACTGATGCTGAGTGAAATGAGCAGAACCAGGAGATCATTATATACCTCAACAATGATACTGTTTGAGGATGTATTCTAATGGAAGTGGACCTCTTTGATAAAGAGAGCCTTAATTGATCAAAGATGGACAGAAGCAGCTACACCTAGAGAAAGAACACTGGAAATGAATATAAACTGCTTGCATTTATGTTTTTCCTCCTGGGTTATTTATACCTTCTGAATTCAATTTTCCCTGTGCAACAAGAAAACTGTTTGGTTCTGCACACATATATTGTATCTAGGATATACTGCAACCCATTGAACATGTAAAGGACTCTTGCCATCTGGGGGGAAGGGGTGGAGGGAGGGAGGGGAAAAATCGGAACAGAAATGAATGCAAGGGATAATGCTGTAAAAAATTACCCTGGCATGCATTCTATCAATAAAAAATTATTTAAAAAATAATAATAAATAAAATAAAATAAAATAATGTCTTAAAAAAAAAGAGGTGAAAAGGGGATTGTACTGGAAAATGATGGAAGTGGGGGTAAAATGAGAGAGATTGCATCTCATAAAGAGGCAAAGAAACCTATTATAATTTAGGGAAAGAAGGGAGGGCAACTAACATTGTGTGACTCTTACTCTCATCAGATTTGGCTCAAAGAGAAAATATTAAAACTATTTGGTTTCACAGAGAAAATTCTGTGAATTAAAGGGAAGTTGCAGGGGAAAAGGAAAAGGAAAGAGAGAGGCTAATAGAAAGGAAAAGAAAAATAATAGGGGAAAGAATAATAGGGAAAGGGGCTGTAAAGGGGAAGAGCTCCTTGAGGCAGGTAGAACTCGTAAGCAAAATACTAAGGAGGAGGGCAAGGGGGAAAGAAAAGAGAAAAAACATAATTTGGAGTTAATAACATGTTGGGAAATACAGAATTAGTCATTTTAACTGTGATTTTGAATGAGATGAACTCTCCCATTAAACAGAAGTGGATAACAGATTGGATTAAAAGCCAGAACCCTACAATATGTTGTTTACAAGAAACACATTTAAAGAATTAGTATAGGTAATGAGGAAACCAAATTATCATTCTTTGCAGATAATATGATGGTATACTTAGAGAACTCTAGAGAATCAACCATAAAACTATTAGATAAAATCCACAACTTTAGCAAAGTTGCAGAATTCAAAATAAATCCACATAAATCAACATCATTTTTAGATATCATTAACAAAATCCAATAGCAAAAGATACAAAGAGAAATTCCATTTAAAATAACTGTCCATCGTATAAAATATTTGGAAAGTCAGGAACTATATGAGCAAAATAATAAAAAACTTTCCAAACAAATAAACTCAGATCTAAATAACAAAAAATATCAAATGTTCTTGGATTTGTAAATTGAATATAATAAAGATGACAACACTACCTAAACTAATTTATTTACTTATCAAACTCTCAAGAAACTATTTTATTGACCTAGAAAACAACAAAATTCATCTGGAAGAACAAAAGGCCAAGAATTTCGAGGGCATTAATGAAAAAAAAATCAAATGAAGGTGGCCTACCTGTATCAGATCTAAAACTATATTATAAAGTAGTAGTCATCAAAACCATTTGGTACTGGCTAAGAAATAGACTAATCAGTGGAATAGGTTAAATTCACAAGACAAAATAGTCAATAACTATAGCAATCTAGTGTGTGACAAATCCAAAGATCCTAGCTATTGGGATAAGAATTCATTACTTGACAAAAACTACTGGGAAAATTGGAAACTAGTATGGCAGAAACTAGGCACTTACCTACACATAACACTATATAACAAGATAAGGTTTAAATGGGTTCACAATCTAGACATAAAGAATGATATTATAAACAAATTAGAAGAACATAGGATAGTTTACCTCTCAAACCTGTGGAGGAGGAAGGAATTTGTGATGAAAGAAGAAATGGAGATCTTTATTGACCACAAAATAGATACTTTTGAATATATAAAGTTAAAAAGTTTTTGTACAAGCAAAACGAATGCAGACAAGATTAGAAGGGAAGTGATAGATAAACTGGGAAACATTTTTACATTCAAAGGTTCTGATAAAGGCTTCATTTCTAAAATATAGAGAGAATTGACTCAAATTTATAAGAAATCAAGCCATGCTCCAATTGATAAATAGTCAAAGGATATAAACAATTTTCAGATGAAGAAATTGAAACCATTTCTAATCATATGAAAAGGTGCTGCAAATCATTATTGATCTGAGAAATGCAAATTAAGACTACTCTGAGATACCACTGCACACCTCCCCAATTGGCTAAGATGACAGGCAAAGATAATGATGAATGTAGGAGGGGATGTGGGAAAACTGTGACACTGATACATTGTTGGTGGAATTGTAAATGGCTCCAACCATTCTGGAGAGCAATTTGGAACTATGTTCAAAAAGTTATCAAATTGTGGATACTTTTGATCCTTTAGTGTTTCTACTGGGATTATATCCCAAAGAGATCTTAAAGAAGGGAAAAGAACCCATATGTGCAAAAATGTTTGTGACAGCCAGTTTTTGTAATAGTAAGAAACTGGAAACTGAGTGGATGCTCATCAATTACACAATGGCTGAATAAATTATGGTATATGAATGTTATGGAATATTATTGTTCTGTAAGAAACAACCAGCAGGATGATTTCAGGGAGGACTGGAGAGACTTACGTGAACTGATGCTAAGTAAAATGAGCAGAACCAGGAGATCATTATACACAGCAACAATAAGATTATATGAAGATAAATTATGATGGACATGGCTCTCCTCAACATTGATATGATTCAAGCCAATTCCAATTGTTCAGTGATGAAGAGGGCTATCTACATCCAGAGAGAGGACTGTGGAAATTGAGTGTGGACCACCATATTGCATTTTCACTCTTTCTGTTGTTGTTTGCTTGCATTTTGTTTTCTTTCTCAGGTTTTTTTTCCTCCTTGTGTAGTAAAATAACTATATAAAATGTATTGGACTACCTGCATCTAGGGGAGGGAATGGGAGGGAGGGGAAAATTTGGAACAGAAAGTTTTGCAATGGTCAGTGTTGGGGGGAATGGATCCAAGATGGTAGAGAGGACACACACATCTTTCTAAACTCTCCTTTACCCTCAAATTAATTTTTATGAAACTCAGCCTCAGAATAACTTGTCAAAACCCACAGATATTGGGAGTATGACATATTACCAATGGAAAATAATCTTGAAATTCTTCCAAAAAGGTCTGTTTTTGCTCCCTCATTGGGAGGGAATGGAACTAGGCCAGGCATAGACTCAGGCAGTTATGTGGTGAGATTATGGGAAACAGCTCATGCTGATCAGACCATAGGAGGTTGGGGGGTGGTCTTCACCAGCTGAAAATCTCGCCAGCTGGGAGAACTCTATCATGGTGTCGGCTACTCTGCTCTGGCAGCAAGCCAGTAAATCAGCAGAGCAACTATAAACACAGGGAGTAAGATATAACCCCAAAATGCTAGAATCTCTCAGGACCTGGCCACACCCACCTAGCACCAGGAGAGACTAAGCCCAATCTCAGCACACAACTGCTAATCCCAGCACAGCTGCTCATTCCAGCACAGCTGCTGATCCCAGCACAACCATTGCTGTCCCACTGCTGCTTCACTGCTACTTCCTGTTGTCTATCAAGGAAGCTCAGTAGCTCCACATTTCCCCCAAAGCAGACTACACCTTTTTTATTGTTGTTGTTAAAATGAGTAAAAAGGTAAAGTGGGCTCTAACTATAGATAGCTTCTATACTGAAAGAGAGCAGATTTCAAACTCTGAGGAGACTAAAAGCAGATTGTCTCCAGATGAAGTCCCAAATGGTGATATATCCCCCATCACACAAGGGTTTCACAGAAGAAATTTAAAAGGCTCTTAAAAGAGAGCTAGAAAAAAAAATGGGGAAAAGAAAGGAAAGCTTTGCAAGAGGGTCTGGATAGAACATGTAGCTCATTAAAAGATAGAGAGGAAAAAGAAATCAACTCCTTGAAAAACAGAATTAGTGAATTGGAAAAAGAAAATATTTTAAAAAATAAAATCGGCAAAATGGAAAAAAAAAACCCAATAGAACAAAACAACTCATTTAAAAACTCAATTGGACAATTACAAAAAGAAATAAAAAAGTAAATGGAGAAAATAATTCCTTAAAAATCAGAATTGAACAAATGGAAATGAATAACATGAAAAGACACCAAGAATCAGTTAAGCAAAACCAAAAAAAATTTTAAAAAATAGAAAAACATGTTAAATACCTACTTGGGGTAACAACAGACCTGGAAAATAGATCTAGAAGAGATAATCTAAGGATTATTGGACTCCCTGAAAATTATGAAAAAAAGATCCTAGACACTATTTTTCAGGAAATCATCAAAGAGAACTGCCCAGATGTTATAGAAAAAGAAGGTAATTCTGAATCCAATTCTCCCTATGCAACAAGAGAACTGTTCGCTTCTGCAAACATATATTGTATCTAGGATATACTGCAACATATCCAACATATAAAGGACTGCTTGCCATCTAGGGGAGGGGGTGGAGGGAGGGAGGGGAAAAAAAATCGGAAAAGAAACGAGTGCAAGGGATATTGTTGTCAATATAAAGTAATCATTAAATAAAAAATAAAAATTAAAAAAAAAGAAAAAAAAAAGAAAAAGAAGGTAAAATAAACATTAAAAGAATTCATTGATCACCTACTGAAAGGAATCCCAAAGTCAAACTCCAAGAAATATTGTGGCTAAATTTCAGAGCTATCAGACCAAGGAAAAAATTCTACAAGCAACCAGAAAAAAAATTCAAATACAGGGGAGCCACAATAAGGATTATTCAGGATCTAGCAGTGTCCACATTAAAGGATTGAAGGGCCTGGAATCTGATATTCTGAAAGGCAAAGGAATTTGGTACGCAGCCAAGAATAACTTACCCAGCCACACTGAGCATTTTCTTCCAAGGAAGAAGATGGACATTCAATGAAATAAGTGAATTCCATATATTTCTGATGAAAAAAAAAAACAGTGCTAAGTAAACAGTTTGACCTCCAAATATTGGATTCAAGAGCAGCATAAAAAGGTAAAAAGAATTTTTGAGGACTGTATTTCTGTTATGGATATATATAAAAAGTACATGTATAATTTGGTTTACTGTTATAATATTAAAAAGGATATAGAAGTGGAAAGGAAATTCTACCAGAAAAAGAGAAAAGTGGAGGTACTGCATCTCACTAAGAGGCAAAGGATACCTATTATTTCTGAGGGAAAGAAGGGAGAGGTATGATCTCTCATCATTTCTCTCATCAAAATTGGCACAATGAGAAAATATTAGACATATTTGGTTTACAGAGAAACTTCTCCCACTTCATTGAAAAGTGGGAGGGAAAAAGCAAAAAGGGAAGGAGAAGGCTAAATAGAAGGGAATACAGAAATTGAAAAAAAAAAGGTATAAAGAAAGAGAAAGGACTCTAAGGGGAGGCAGGGATCCTAAAAAGGGAGGGTTACACGAGACAAGTGGTGCTTATAAGTTTAATACTGGGGAAGGAGATAAGGGGGGAAAAGAAAGAGAAAAGCACAATCTGAGGTTAATGAGATGGCAGGAAATACAGAACAAGCTATTAATTAACTCCCTAAGAAAAAATCCCCAGGACCAAATGGATTTACACGTGAATTCTACTAAGCATTTAAAGAACAATTAACTCCAATACTATACAAACTCTGAAAAAAATGGGAAAAGACAGACTTCTGCCAAATTTCTTTTATGATATAGACATGGTACTGATAGCTAAACCAAATAGGATGAAAACAGAGAAAGAAAATAATAGACCTATTTCTCTGATGAATATTAATACAGAAATTTTAAATAAACTATTAACAAAAAAAGTACAGAAAGTCATCCCCAGCATAATACACCATGACCAAGTTGGGTTTATATCAGGAATGCAGAAGTTCTTCAATATTAGGGAAATTATTAGTATAATTGACTATATTAATAACCAAATCAATAAAAACCATAGGATTATCTCAATATATGCAGAAAAAGTATTTGATAAAATCCAATATCCATTCCTACTAAAAACACTAGAGAGTGTAGGAATAAATGGAGTTTTCCTTAAGATAAGTAGCATCTATTTAAAATCATCAGCAAGCATCATATCTAATAGGGATAAATTTGAATCATCCCCAGTAAAATCAGGGGTGAAACAAGGTTGCCTAATATCACCATTACTGTTCATTATTGTATTACAAGTCTTAGCTTTTGCAATAAGAGAAGAAAAAAAGATGAAAGAAATTAGAGTAAGTAATGAGGAAACCAAATTATCACTCTTTGCAGATGAAATGATGGTATACATAGAGAACCCTAGATAATCAACTAAAATTTATTAAAAACAATCCACAAATTTAGCAAAGTTGCAGGAAACATAATAAATCCACATAAATCATCAGCATTTTTATACATCACCAACAAAGTCCAACAGCAAAAAATATTTTTAAAATTCCATTTAAAATAACTATCAATTGTATAAAATATTTGGAAATATATCTGCTAAGGGAAAGTCAGGAGCTATATGAACACAACTACAAAACACTTTCTACACAAATAAAGTCAGATCTAAACAATGGAAAAATATCAAATGCTTTTGCATATTATATTCTAGTGAATATAATAAAAATGACAATACTGACTAAATCTATTTATGCTATACTAATCAAACTCCCAAGAATCTCTTTTACTATTTAGAAAAAAAAATAACAACAAAATTTATCTGGAAAACAAAAGGTCCGGGCTCTTTTTTTGATCATGCTTTTCAGGTAGTCCAATAATTTTCAAATTGTCTCTTTGCATCTACTTTCCCAATCAGCTATTTTTTCAGTGAGGTAGTTTATGTTGCCTTCTTCCCCCCTCCCCACTATTTTGATTTTGCTTGATTTTTTCTTGATTTTTTATAAAGTCATTAGTTACCATTTGTTCATTGTAATTTTTAAGGAATTATTGCCCTTAGTGAATTTTTCTACTTCCTTCTTTATTTGCCCAACTCTAATTTTTAAAAAGTTTTTTTTCCCTTCAGTGAAGTTTTCTATCACTTATTTTCATTGTTCTAATTCTGTTTTCCAATTCATTCTTCTATTCATTGTTCAAATGAATATATATGTGTATATACAGTTTTACATGTGTATTTTGTTTTATACATGTATATGCCTATATAGATGTATGTATATCTATATCTATATTCATCTCTCTTTCTCTCTCTCTCTCTCTCTCTCTCTCTCTCTCTCTCTCTCTGTGTGTGTGTGTGTGTGTGTGTGTGTGTATACCTTGTACCTCCTTTACCATTTGGTCTAGTATATCAAAGTATTCTTTCTTCTTCTTCTTCTTTCTCTTCTTCTTCTTCTTCTTCTTCTTCTTCTTCTTCTTCTTCTTCTTCTTCCTTTTTTTTTTTGTATTTTCTCTATCAAGCTGTTATTAATTGTTCATGATTTTCTTATATCACTCTCTTCTCTTCCAAATTCTTCTTCTACTCCTCTTACTTGATTTTCAAAATCTTTTTAGTTCTTCCTTATTTGAACTAATTAATATTCTTCAATAATTAATATTGAACTAATTAATATTGTGGCTTTTGATGTAGGAGTTTGGATCCTCTTCTTACTATGTGTTTTGATCTTCCTTGTCACCATAGTAACTTCCTGTGGTCAGAATTTTTTTCTGTTGTTTGCTAATTTCTCAGTCCCTTCCTTGACTTTTTAAATCTTTGTTAAATTGGGGATATGCTTCTATAGGGTGGAGGGTACACTGTCCTAAGTTTTAGGGTTTTTATGTGTCTGTTTTCAGAAATACTCCCTAGGACCTAGTTCAAAGTTAGAGAAAATATGAGGATAATTGACCATATCATTAAGAACAACAAAAATTATTTCAATAGGTGGAAAAAAAGACTTTGATAAAATATAGTACTTATTCCTTTTAAAAACACAAAGAAGGATGGGAAAAATGCAACTTTTCTTAAAATGATAAATAGTAGTTATCCAAAAGCAAGAGCAAGCATTATCTGTTATGGAGATAAATTCAAAATTTTCCCAGTAACATCTGTAGTGAAGCAAGGATGTCCATTATCACCATTATTCCAAATTTTACTAGTAATGTTAGCTACAACAATAAACCAAGAAAAAGAAATTGAAGGAATAAAAACAGTTGTTGACAAAATTTTGAGCCAGCCTTATATTCCTGGCATAAATCCCATCTGCTCATTATAAACAATCTTTGTGATATTGCAAACTCCTTGCAAGTATTTTATTTACATATTTTTTATCAATATTCCTAAAGGAATTGCCTTCTGTTATTGTTCACTCTGTTTTAAGTAACAAAATCATATTTGTGTCATAAAAGGAATTTGGTAGCATTCCTTCTTTGCCTTTTTTTCCCCAAATAGTTTATACAGTACTAGCATTTGTTGTTTTTAAAAATATTTCATAAAATTGACTGGTCATGACGATGTTTATTTTAAGGAGCTGATTGATCTCTTCTTCAATTTTTCTAAGACAGTTATTCAAGTATTCCATTTCCTGTTCTATTTATTTATGCATTTTATATTTTTGTGAATATTCATCTATTGAACTTAGATAATACTTAATAGTTGCTTAAATTTCATTTTCAAAAATAGAGCATCCAAGCCATTTCATTTTTGATACTAGTAATTTGATTTTCTTCTTAAAAAAACAAATTAGCCAAATATTTATCCATTTTGTTTCTTTTTTAAATAAAATGAGCCCATAGTTTTTCATTTTTTTCTTTTACTTTCAATTTTATTAATTTTTCCTTTTATTTTCAGAATTTCCATTTTGGTGGTTTACTGGAAATTTTTCATTTGTTGTTTATTTTTTATTGCTTACCCAATTCATAAATCTTATCTTTCTCTATTTTGTTGATATATAAATTTAGATATAAGACTTTTCTTCTAAGTACTGCCTTGGTGGTTTAGTTGAATATATTAGGTTCATAGTTCACAGCAGTATATGACTTGTAATAATCTAGGGTAACTCACTATTTGACAAATTTCTGGAAAAAACTAAAATAGTTTTGTAGAAACTAGGAATAGACACATATTTCACAATGTATAACAAGATAAGGTCAAAATGCATACATTATTTAGACATAAAGGATTCTATCATGAGCAAATTAAAGAGACATGGAAAAATGTATCTTTTAGAACTAAAAATAAGGGAAGGGTTTATGACCAAACAAAAGGTAGAGGAGATTATAAGGAGTAAAGTACATTATTTTGATTTTGTTGTCATTCAGTTATGTGTGATTCTTCATGACCTCATGGATTTGTTCATAAAGTTTTCTTGGCGAAGATACCATAGTGGTTTGCCATTTTCTTCACTGGTGCATCCCAATTTTATTCTGGAGGATTGAGACATAGAAGTTAAGTGACTTTCTTTGACTTATGTAATTAGTTAAGTGCCTATGAATAGATATGGACTCATTGGAACTTCATGATTCCAAGCCCAGTATTCTATCCATTGTGCCACCTGACTGAGCTATAAGAAAAAAAAAAGAGAATTAAATGTGGTTGTTCAGTAATTTTAGATATGTTGGGCTCTTTGTGATTCCATTTGGGATTTTCTTGACAAAGATATTGGAGTGGTGTGCTATTTTCTTATCCAGCTCATTTTAAAAATGAGAAACTGAGGCAAACAGGGTTAAATGATTAGCCCAGGGTCACACAGCTAGTACTTTTCAGAGGCTGGATTTTAATTCAAGTTTTTCTGACTCCAGGCCTGGTGAGTTATTTACTGTGCCATTTAGCTTTTGCAGAAGCAAAATGAATGCAGCCATTATTGGAAGGAAAAACAACAAATTGGTTAAACCTTTTTTTGCACCAAGTTTCTCTGATAAAAACTTCATTTCTTTATATTATATATTGTATTGTATATTGTGTGTGTGTATGTATACACATACATAAAAAGAAGAACCATTGCCCATTTGATTAATGGTTAATAGGCATTTTTCAGAAGAAATTAGCTATTTATAGTCACAAGAAAAAGTGTGACTAAAGCATTACTTAATTAAAGTGTAATTAAAGAAATGTAAATTAAGACAAGTCTAAGGTACCACACCACAGCTGTCATATAACATGACATTTATTACCTAACATAGAAGAAAAGGAAATTGACAAATACTGAAGGGGACATGGAAAAATTGGGACACTATTGCCTTATTACTGGAGTTGTGGACTAGGTCACAACCATTCTGGAGATCAATTTGGAGCTATGTCCAAAGGGTTATAAAACTGTTCATACCCTTTTACCCAGCAATAACACTACTAAGTATGTTTCTTAAAGAGCTAAAATAAAAATAAAAAATAAAAGAGGAGGTGAGGACTCATATTGCAGCAAATGGTAATGGCAAAAAAATTGAATTTGAGAAGATGCCCATCCACCGAGGAATATTTGACCAAATTATAGAATGTGATTATGATAGAAGATTAAAGAATAATATATAATAAGCAGGATGATTTAAAATATGGTGGGGTTTTTTTGAACTGATGCAAAGTGAGATGAGCAGAACCAAAAGAACATTGTACACACTAGCAACAACATTATAAGGATGATCAACTGTGGAAAAACTTAGCTACTCTGATCAGACAATGATTGAAGACACTTCCTAAACATTTATGACTAAAATGCTATTACCTTCCAACTGATAAAATCTGAATACAATTAAAACATACATTTTTTACTTAATTTTTTGGTTTATTTTCTTTGTGGTTTTTTTTTGCAGCATGGTTAATTTAAAAATATTTTTTCATGGCCTTACATGTATAATGAAAATCAAATTGTTTAACTTCTCAAGGATGGTGTTTGGGCAAAAGGGAAGGGAAAGAATTTGAAACTTAAAATTTAAAAATTACATGTAATCAAGAAATATCTATTGAGGTAAAGGTATTTTTTAAATGAAAGGAAAAAAAAAACTGAAGTACATTCAGAGGTGGATAAAGACAAGAATGACTTCTTTGAATCTGTGATGAATTTATTATATACTTAAAGAAATCCTAAGAATAGTGAGTTTTGGACTTAAATTGGTCATCAACAATTAGGGGACTATGTAATACTTAAAAATATTTTTATTACTTCTGCTTAATGAACTATAGTCAAGGAATTCATTACATCATGACCAATCTACTAAAGATTAATTTTTCTATATTCCTAGTAGGCAGGTTGGCCTTTTTGGGAGGAAGGAGTTCGAAGGAAGGGATTATCAGACAATCCATCCCCAGGACAATAATAAAAACTTTCCTAGTATAAAAAAAGCTGTCAGACTTTGCTAGCAGAGCCTTCAAAAGCCAAGTGATTTCTATGCCAATTGAAGCATTAAAGTAATATTTTGTGGAAGATTTTTTTTAAATCATAGGATCATAGATTAAGAGCTAGAATTGTAGTTAGATGCTATTTAATTCATCTCATTTTACAAATATGGCACTGAGATCTACAGAAATTAATTGACACTTCTTGGATCTCATAATTACTAAGTATCTGAGACAGAATTTTAACTCAGATCTTCATAACTGCAAGTCTAATGTCCCATCCACTGTGATATGTTGCTCCTTTTAGTGAATTGATCTTGAAACCAGGAAGATTTGTGTTTAAGTCTTATTTCTGTTATATGTAATCTAGGTGATTCTAAGCAAGTCATTTATCCTCCTAAGGTAACTATCACTTGGTAATTTCCTATGCTAAGAAAATCACAGGTTCAGTTCCTATTTTTTATTCTATATCAAATTTATCACATTGCTGATCATTAACCAATGATCTATTGTTATATACAATAAAAAGAACTAAATTTCTAAATTTATTAGTATTAGAGAACTCCCACGTGAAGGAACTGCCTTTACTAATACAAATAAGAAAAAAAAATATATTTTATTTATCTCCTCTTTAAAATCCATGAATCTTTGGGATAAAAGCCCAGTAGAAACACTGATGGGTCAAAGGGTATGCACAGTTTGGTAACTTTTTGAGCATAGTTCCAAAATGCTTTCCAGAATGGTTGAATTCATTCATAGTTCCACCAACAATCTATCAGTTTTCCCACATCCCCTCCGACATTCATCATTATCTTTTCTTGTCATCTTAGCCAATCTGAGAGGTGTATAGTGGTATCTCAGAGTAGTCTTAATTTGCATTTCTTTTACCAATAGTGATTTGGAGCACCTTTTCATATGATTAGAAATATTTTCAATTTCTTCATCTGAAAATTGTCTGTTCATATCCTTTGACCATTTATCATTTGGAGAATGGCTTCATTTCTTATAAATTAGAGTCAATTCTCTCTATTTTTTAGAAATGAGGCCTTTATCAGAACCTTTGAATGTAAAAAAATTTCCCCAGTTTATTGCTTCCTTTCTAATCTTGTCTGCATTAGTTTTGTTTGTACAGAAACTTTTTAACTTAACATAATCAAAGATATCTATTTTGTGATCAATAATGATCTCTAGTTGTTCTTTGGTCACAAATTTCTTTCTCCTCCACAGGTCTGAGAGGAAAACTATGCTATGTTTTACGAATTTGTTTATAATATCATTCTTTATGTCTAGATCATTATAAAACCTAAATTCATCACTTCTGATAACTCACAACAAATAATACCCAGTTTTGTTGTATTCTGAGGGACCAAAACATAATCGACAGTACTCATTTTTTTTTGTTGGGTAAAGCTATATTTGAGTTAAAATATATAAAGGCTTCTGAATTATATCTGTTGAACCATCAATCAACTATAGACTACCTATTTCCAGTCCTATGATTCTGGCCCCCAAATGGATGTTTTTTGATAACAAAATAACATAATAGCAAATTAGTAGAATTATCACTGTAAACATCTTTTAAATAGTAAAATTCCTATTACATTCCAGATGACTGCAAATAGCATTCTATGATGAAGTCCAAATGTATTCCAAAAAATGCTCCTGTGGACTGAATAAATAAAAATTAATCTCCATTTTAGGGACTGGTCATATGCTTATGACTTTTATGCAATAAATCAGTCCTTGTCCTTGAAATCTAATGTTTCTGTTTTTTAAAAGTGTACTCCTACTCATTGTAAGGTAAAATAAAGAATTTTTATTTTTTATTTTCTTAAATTATTTAGTTTCTCTTAGTCAAAAACACTAGTCAATTGAAACTTTGACAAAAAAAAAAATAACCTAGCTCATTCGCTAAATACATTAAGATTTTAGATATGCTAACCTCTCCTTTTTTGTAACTATTTTTCCTTATCTTCTTTTTTTTTCTTCATTTACCATCTTGTGCCCAAAAAGTATTTGATCCTTTTTCTCCATTTGAATTTTCATTTTTCTTTCAGCAAACTATGTTTATGAAATGTGTATCTAACATTTTCCTTATAGATATTTAACATGGGCTTTCATTTTACATATTTGAATTATGATTGAATTTTACCTTAACACTAATTATCCAGACAAAGAAACTGGGTCTATTTCAGGCAAGTTAGTTAATCCCCTTTTGTCCTGTTTTCCTTATGTTTAAAGTGAGGAGGTTGAGGTAGATGGCCTCTGAGATCTCTTCTGATTCTAGATCTATGACGTACTGATGAAATGAATTTAGTAGGAGGTCATGTTCTCTAAACAACCCTATGCAAAGGGAGTCATAAAATGTGAATCTGGAAAAAACATAGATCAAGCCAACATGGACCATTTAGAAATTGTATAATACTATTCACACAGGTTACCAGGTTAAATAAAACAATGATAGTCACCCAAGGGCTATTTATTGGCACAATTATCTTTAACAATGAACAATATTAACAAAAAGGAAAGAAATCCATCAATGGTGAAATTGCATTTATTTGCAGGGTAAGTGCTCTGCTTACTTAAAAGCTTAAAAATGGCATTTTCTCAGGCACTAATTAAAAGGCATCATGGTATATAAAAAAATTAATTATAGACTTGAGAGATACTTGGCTTTGAATTTCACCTGTTACTTTAAATGATCATGGATAAGTCAATGAATTTCTTTTAGCTCTAGGCATCTCCTTTGCAAAAAGCAGCATGTTAGTTTGCAAAGAGCAATGATTATGAAGTCAAAGGACTTGATTTCAAATGATTCTTATACTTATTACTTACATGACTTTGAGCAAGCCACTTAACTTTGCTGGGTTTTAGTTTATCTCTAAAATGAGAAGGGTTATACTAAATGACCTTAGAGATGTCTTGCAGCTTTAAATCTGTGATCTCTGAAGAGGATTGATTTAGTCATTAAATAAAATCAATAAAGAATTACCAAAATTTAAAATGTGTATAAATAATTTATTAATATACCAAACTTTTTATATGAAAATTATAAAATTCAATAAAACTAAAAATATTGTATCAAAAGGAAAGTTTAAAAAACATAATCATCATCCTTTAGCATAAAAAAATCAACACTGAGCTAATCCTGATTTTTAAATTGTAAATGCTTATTTAAAAAAAAAGCTAAGTAATAAGATCTTTGAAAGTTTGAGCTACAGTGGTGATAAAATGGTAACTGACACCAAATGAACTTATATAATTGAAATGTGTAAAACAAGGATAAATTCTGAGAAATGTTTAATTACTAAAAATAATCTTTGTCTATTTAAAAGCAGATAATAAACAGAATAAATTGGGCATTTTACTTCAGAAAAAAAGAGCTCATTAAGTTTAGTTTAGTTGTTATAGTGACAAAGCATCTCAATATAAATTCTTTGTTTTATCTAATTTGATTGCTTTCTTCCTGTTGACTTATAGTTTATTTTTCTTCTCTTTATATTTCTGCCAACAGAAAGCTGACCTTGCAGTTGCCCCACTGGCTATTACCTATGTTCGAGAGAAGGTCATCGACTTTTCCAAGCCCTTTATGACTCTTGGAATAAGTATTTTGTACCGCAAACCCAATGGTACAAACCCAGGCGTCTTCTCCTTCCTGAATCCTCTCTCCCCTGATATCTGGATGTATATTCTGCTGGCTTACTTGGGTGTCAGTTGTGTGCTCTTTGTCATAGCCAGGTAACATGCTCCCTTTTGTGATGTTTTTGGCAATTGTTACCTCCTTTTTCTCACTAATGATTGTCAAAAGTCACAATGGATTTTATTTTTGCTTTTGCTTTGTACTTCATGATGTTTAAAGGATGAATTCTTAGGGCTCCTTTATCCTTGTTCAAAGAGCACTATGCTGCCTATGTAGGCATGCAGTATGCTGATTATGTCTTTAAGCTATATTTTTGTTAGGGGACTTTAAGGCCTTTAATTAGAATCTCTTAGCTATTCACATTAATCAAGATGATTTACTCCATTTGTAAGAACTTTTGTTGAGTCACAGAATTTGAGAATTGGAAGGAACCTTAGCAACCTTCTAACTCATATTCTAAAAGAATCTTTATTATAACATATGTAACAACAGGAAGTTTCTAATTATGAACTATAAATTGGTCTATTTGGGAAATAGAGGTGTTAACTAGATCTCTTATTTACCACTTCACAATATGAAGACAACACCACACAAAATACACATGCATGTACAAACATAGTCTGACCTTGAACTATTTATATATTTTTATGCCTTTTTCTATTTTTAGTTCCTCATTAATATAAAATTCAACCCTATCTGAGTTGACATGTATTCAATAAAGAAGAATGAAACAATAAAATAAGAAACATTACTTTAGTATAAAAGAAAGGGATCAATTTAAAATTTTATATGTATATACATATTCCTAAACAGGTTTTTAAAAATTTTTCTAAAAATAAGCATGACATTTTATATATGTCTTTTTTGGAATAGTTTCATAGTGTGAAGTTCAGGAATTTAAATGAAACTCAAAGTTTCAATAATTGAATAATGTAAAATAAATTGTTACCATGTTCCATATATCATTAACAACAATAATGGTGCTGGGACATTTGTTTTTCCTTCATTCTTTCCTCTTACCATTGTTATCATTCCAATTGATTGTATCATTTAGTGTCAATTCTTTTCTTAATTGAATAGAGGATAAACACAATATCTTAGAACTTCAAACTCAGTTGTAAGCATAATAATTTAAGAAATGTACTTCTGATTTCCTCAGATTGCTATTGTTACATCATAAATGAGGAAAGCAACCTGTGCTGAATAGTCGTGTAGGTATTCCTCATTTTTAAGGCTAATGTTCAAGTATTTAATTTCTAAAAGTATTATTACATTCACTTAAGTATATTTTTGTATTAAATTTCTATGTTGAAATTTTTATTCTTGAATATTTTTATATTATAAATTTTTGTTATTGCAAACCATTTCCATTTTCTCTTCATATAACATGCACATCCATAAAATCAGATAGTTAGAAATTCTAATGGAGCTATCCTTGCAACATTTTGTCAATAGAGAAATATGAGAATTATACTAGTCTATATTTTCCCTAGCATCCTTGCCTTTTAATGCTACTTTAATTCACCCTATTCATCGATTTCTCTAAATTTTTCTTCCTTGTTGTTCATTTAGTCTCAAAATCATGTATAAAAGCTATGCTAGGATATTATCAGACAAGCATTTGAGCATATTAATAACATATGTTTTATGTACTTTAGATAAGTGATTACATCAATACTTTTAAAAAAGTTAACCAAGTCCATTGAGGAAGAAAATAATTTACCATATTTTTATACTCTAAATGACTATATGTGTACACACATATATTTTTATGTACATGAATATGTTTATACATTCATATATAGTTATATATTTATGCATATATATATACATCTATATTTATATATAGTTATAATTTGGTAGTGAAAATCCTACTTATAGGACTGACTGATTGAAGTATATTATTAATTATAACCATAACTATGTTTCATTCAAATTTTAATTGCCTTAGGCAGAATATCATAGATAATAATTCTTTTAGAAGAATTATCCTAAAATATACAACTTGCAATTGGTTTATATTAACTAGGATACTATTCATTTCACTTGTAGTCTATTTTTGTCATCAAATGAATAAGATCTATTCACAGAAATATCTCTGAAAAATATAGTGACAAAAATATTTTATACATAATTTATACTCTAATAAACATAGAGAAGTTATGTTTTTAAAAAAATATTTAGAAATACTTTGTTAGAGTATAGTAGTTGCATTCAAACATTCCAGGATTCCCATTAGCAAAGATATTGTCCTTCCAAATGGCTTAGTATTATTATCTGAAATAACATGAGTCCTTGTGAAAACTTTATTTGCACTTTCAAGTAGCAAATTTGTATGAAATAGAATAAATAATTTTAATATTCTCTTTGTAACTTGGGCTTCTCTTTGAAAAGCCAAAGTTTAGTATGCAATTGTTTAGACATTTTGGATTATACCTGCTGTAATTTGACCAGAACAAAGTTAATCAAACTTGGTGGCTCACAATCAAAGGGAAACCAAACAGATATCCAATTTTCAAATATGGTCAAATATTTGGAGAATATATTTAAAAATGTTAAGTAATTATTTAAACATTTTTAAACAAAGGTATTCATTAAATCTAAGGCAAGCTCATAAATTAAATATAAACAATCAAAATGACTGAACTTCACCATATAAATGACCCTTGAAATATAAATAAATGTACACTAATAATACTTTCCATTCACTTACCTTGTATATGTTGATAACACACAGAACAATGGAGAGGAAAACCTAGCAAGCAAAGAAGAATGGATGAGATTCCATTAAAAGGAATCTACTATGATCTCTAAATTTAAGGGGAAGTTTCAACATAATCCAATCATCTCTAGTTCTGAGGAACAATCATATAACTAACACATACCACAAACCTTGAATTACAGCAAATGAGGAAGTAAACCTGCACTTGAGATTTTTTTATGTCTAAAATTGTGCTTCCTAGAAATAATTGTTTTTCCCTTTAAAATTCCTTAAAATTTCAACTACTCTTGCAATATCTTCCATACCAAATACTCTTGTAAATTCAAATATGAACACTGGCTACATCTGGATTGTGTGTGTGTGTGTGTGTGTGTGTGTGTGTGTGTGTGTGTGTGTGAGATGATACACAAATAGGCATAGAGTTTAGGTGTAACAACTATATATATATATATATATATATATATATATTTTTTTTTTTCCTTGAGACAATTTATCTATATAGCAGTAGCTCTTAAACTTTTTGGTCTTAGAATTCACTTTCACTCTCAAAAAACATTGAGCATCTATATTGGAGTCCTTAAATTTTTGTTTATGTGGGTAATATCTATCAATAATACCATACTATGAATTTAAACAGATACTAATTTTAAAACATTTTAATTAATTAAAAAATAATAAGCTTATAATGTTAATATATATATGTATATATATATATAAATTGAATTAAAAGTAATTATATTTTCCGAAAAAAAATTTGTGACAGCAGTGACATTTTAATCTATTTTTTTTACAAATATCTTTAATGTTTGGCCTGTTGGAAGACAGATTCTTATATCAGCTTTCATTGTAGTATATAATGAGATTCCAGTTTTATGCATAGTTGATTAGAAAAGGGAAGAATATTTTCATGGTTAAATAATTTCTTAATTATTATTAAAATATTTTTGTCCATGAAGACCCCTAAAAGATCTTAGAACCCCTTAAGAGTTCATATGTCATATTTTGAGAACCTCCGTAAGTGAATGAAAATCAAAATTATCCTTCATGGAATTTCCCCTCCTTTACCTGATTATGAACACATGGTCATAGATTGCTATTTTGTATAGTATTTTTAAAAAGTAGAACTATGGCCAATTAGTTGTATTTTCCTTTAAAAAAATGGAAGTTTTATTTATATTAATCTTATCAACAATTTGAAAAGAAATGTTTTTGCATTATTTTTAGAGTCAGGTCCATATCCTTTAAAATGGGATATTTTTGAAGGTGTATCATATTTTAGATGATTATGTATTTATTAAGATAACTTAAAATATTTATGTTATATTCTGTAATAAGAAAATAAAAAGGATGCTACATATAGTATGCCTTAGTTTATTGATAAGTTTTGATTAATACAAAATGCTGATTTTATTGATTTGAATATTTTCAAATAAAAATACTAATAAATCTTTAATAAAAGAAAGTCCTTTGATTATATAACCTGAAGGTCTCAGTTGAAGTTCAAAAGACCAAAAAAGTCATCAAATTCAAATCCAGCCTACCACTATCTTGAACTTTTGTTGTTGTCAATGTAAGAACATTCAAATGACATGGAATAATGTTTCAATGACAGTCTGCAATTCTAAACCTTAAATGCAATATTTATTTGACTTTTAGAAATCTAAATGTATCTATACTATTAAGTCTCAAAACTGCAAGTTAATAATTTCACCTATCAGTATATAGTATCTTAAGTAGCACATATAGCCCACAGAAGTTATTTTTAATTTTTTTAATAATGATATATTTTGTTTATCACTTTTACTTCCACATTTAATGTGTCCTCTTTATGTAAAAAAGTTATATAAAGTTTATAGAAGAATATAAGGTAAATGATAATCTAAAAATTGTTTTTTACTCATTATATATTCCACAATTAAAAAAAAAAAAAAACAATAGTCTTCATAAGGCCTGTTACTCTGAAAAAGTTAGGGAGAATGCCTATAAAAGATTTTTATGAAAACTTGAATACTTATTATCTCCTGGAATCTACAAGATGAAAATGTAAAGAGTAAAGGTAAATGAGAGAGTGGGAGATAAGAGCAGAGAACAGTCTTATGAGAATGATTCAACAGATTGTCATATATAGAGACGGTGTCTTTCAGCACTGGTGATTTATTGCTATAACAAAGACTTGAATAAAAAAAATTGAGGGTTTATAGCTAGAAAAAATTGGAAAAGACTTGGTTCAATGGTGTCTCAGTTAGCTTCTGGAAAGAAATGAGGCATGGAAAGAAATAGAGGCATAAAAAAGGCAAATATATTTGTGGATGATGGCATGCTTGTCTAAATTATTATGAATGGCAAAAAGCTGAGGACAGGGAATATGTTGATCTATGGATTCTGGATGCAAAAATGATCTCAGGTAAAATCATAGAATTAACTTGAAATTGAAATTAATAAGAATGAACATAAATTTAAAAGTTCATGTGAAAAAGATCTAGGTTTTTGGACTGCATGCTCAGTATAGATTAGGCTTGTTATAGGATTCCTTTCAGGCAAAAAGATATGCAAATTAGCAACAATAACAGAACAATAATTTAGCTGTATTAATAAAACCATAGTTTATAGAATCATCAAGATGATAGTGTGTTGCACTTCACCCTGGTTAGATTTTATTTACATTCTCTTATGGGTATCACATTTTAGTAAGGAGGAATTTAATAAGTTGGAACATATCCAGAGATCACACATAGCTGGTTTGGAAATGTGAAATAATGGCATAAAAGGATTTGCCCCACTTATTGGGAATGTCATATAGTAAATTAAGGCTCAGGCCCTAGTTAGATTAAACCATTGGAGCTCCATATTATTTGATTTTGTGACTTTATGAAGTACTAGTGGGGTGAAGTTATAGAATCAGCTTCTCTAAGAGCTTTTTTATGTTCAGCTTCACTATAATTTCTAGAGAAATTAGTGAAGGACTTGTCTCTTTTTGATGTGATCCTTCATAGTTTGGGTGAAATATATTATTTTTGCTGAACTGTTTCTATCTAATTTCCTATTTAATAATGGGACTTCCCTTTCTTTTTCTTAGTTTTCATGTGTGGGAAATCCATCACCACTGAGTGATCACTCCAATTGTGAGATTCACTAATACTGTACCAATAGTGGAAACTAGTTAAGAAGCACTGAAAAATGTGTAATCAGGGAATGACTTAATTATAACAAATAAGTCTAGGTTATCATTACTGTTCTTATATAATATTACAATTCAAAGTATTATGATACACTATATGCAATCTGCTATCCATTTTTCTATTTGGAATATTCATATGGTCAAAAAGTACTGAGAGTTTTGTATTTGTTTTTTGGTCCTCTCTCTCTCTCTCTCTCTTTTTAGTCTTGCTTTTCCATAATTTCTTATGACTTGCTTTAGCTTTTAATTTTTTACTCTATATTCTTTTCTAAACTTCTAAAACCTATTTTTCTAGCACAAAATATATGATACATATATTATAATTACCCAAGTGGATATTTAAAACACTTTCTCAAAACTGTTTTAGAGAAAATGCATAATTCATTTTTGATAGGCACCAATAATACATGATTCAGTTTACAATTATATACACAGTGCATTATTTTATGCTTTTCTATTTTATTTAGTAATATTATACAATATGTTATATTGTATGTATTATAATATATAAGAGATATTTTATATGTTATACAATAAAGACCTTTAAATGTAAATTTTTCTGACAAATAGGAGATATGAAAACTTCTCATAAAATGATCATCCCTTAAATGTAATGTAAAAATAGAATTTTATTATTGATATACTTTAAAGATCTTAATTAAAGTCCTGCTTGTATTCTATCCAAACCCATACTCAAACCCTTTTGTGTGTATAAGTTTGAAAGTCATTTGATGATTCATATGTTCCTTTTTAGAGATATTCACAAGACAGATATCTTCCCAGGAATAAAGAACTTATGTTGGAGTTCCCCTACCCTTTTTTTTTTTTTTGTTAGTATGATGTCATTATTAAATGTTTTCTTAGCAAAGGAAACTATTATTCCTATAGCTTATTGACATAATCAGCATAGTTCAAGATCATCTAAAATTAGATCAAATCCCCTATTTGAACAAGGAGGGTGGCCTTAGGTTATTGCGATTTGGTCACAGAGTGATATTAAAACTGGAGTACTATCAGCAGCTTTGAATTGATGCAGTCTAAGGAACGAGTCCTGTCCAGAAGAGGAATAGCAGTCATTAGTAGAATTTCACACATTGCATTGTTTCCACTACATTTTTAGAGTGTGGTAAAGATAATGTCAAGTCACAAAAAGTCTTTGGAAAAAGGACTATAATTAGTCATATTTGTCTCCAATATTTCTTCCTCTCTTCTTTCTCCTTTCTCTTCTAAACAGACATGCTAATATTTGGGTGGCAGTAAATCATGTCAAAATTTCTGGTCAGGGCACCCTTCCTTTATACTGTTAATGGGAGAATTTTTTCACATTGCTTCAAATATAACTTCTATTAAATAAAGAGACTTGCTAAAGATACCAAAGGTAACCTATAACATATATCCCTTGCATGGACCATTTTACTCTACCACAAATCTTAAAGATTATTTAAAAAATTATACTGCTCTGAATGTAGTTGACTTATGAAACCTGTACTATAAATTAATTTAAGAAAGATCATCGAAATTTAAAGAATTTTGAGTTCAAGTATTATTCCATGGATTTCAATACCTCCCCTGGCCCAGTCATTAGGCATGTAGGGGGTTAATTGGAAAGTTTAAATAATGATTTACATTAAAAACATTTGTGCTAGTGTTAACAATGGTGTGAGGATAAACTGGAACTATGATGATGTTTATGTCAATGGGGAAGGAATAGAGGAAAAAGACATAGATCTTAAAGGTTTTAGATTGCCCATTACTAGAGCAATCATCACAGTAGTTCTGTTCTTACTCCTAGCTAGCCACTTGATAAGGAAAATCAGGTCAAAGTTCTTTGTGACATTATCATTTTTTTCCCTTAACATTTTTTAGAACCTTTGGACCATCTTAAAATCAGTCTGCGAAAGATGCCTGGGATAAGTGCTAATTCCTAAGGTCTATCCTAGTCCTGACTTTATTTTTTGGAAAGTTTCTAGTTACTCAAGATAACCAGTTATTCTGAGAGAAAGGCAGATGATTTGTCAATGCTTTTCTCTCCCAGACCTTTGTTATTGCTTGTATTCTTCAAAGTTGTTGAAACTATTTACATCTGTTTGCAAGGCTGCAAGCTATCACACATAGGAATTCTTGCAAACACTGTTCCTTAAATTTATGAACCTCTTCTTGTTAAAATTTATACCAGTGATAGAAAGATATTTAGAAAACCAGAGTCTCTTTGTTGTAGAAACTAGCAAAGTACACTACTAAAAAGAATGATTCAGTAGTAGAATTGTTTTTCACTTTCCTTGTCTCACCCCACATCCCCAAATTAAATAGAATATGGAATTTTTGTCTTATCTTATATAGAACACTAAACAGTCTGACATTTTACTAGAACTTTAGTCAATACAATATAAAATTAGGATAGAATAATTAAGTAAGTTGGCTTAGATTCACTGAAGTTCCAGTTCATAAGACAATATAAACTCACCATAATACTATTTCATATATAACAAGGTTTATGTCATGGAGACTGCAGATAGTGCTATAGAGATATTATGTAATTTTAATAGACATTCTGCATTTTCCCTCTTATATTCTGAACTGAAGTTACTCCAAATGGAACATTTATGTAAACTTAACTAGGTTAAAAAGACCACATTGAAAATGACTGCATTAACAGCTTTCATTTTGGCTCCTGACTCCAGTGCAATCTCTTTTATATTCCTGTCACAATGATGGGTGACATTTAATGTACAGTGAAGGGCAACAATGAATTATTATGCACTCAAAAATGGATAACTGTTTTGCTGGGATCTTCAATGTTAAACTAATCTGCTGTCAAGAAGGCTGTTGTCACATTGAAATGAAATGCCAATTTTGTTGTAAGCCTTTGGAACCAACCTGCCCCACCTCTCACTCAGAAGAAAACATTCCCATTTTACTCCTGTAAAATAGAATTTAAAATGTTGCATTTTATCTGGAATCTTATTTTCGTGAATGAATTGCTGGGAAATCCTTTTTCATTGTTCCTCTCACTATTTAACACTTATCCTAGAATACCCTACAGAACTTAGATTCACCTCAATACTATTTTAAATATTTTTGTTTTTGCTATTAACATTCTACAAAGGCATTTCAGGATCACATACATTTAATAGAAACATGGGACTCCAAAAATCAAGTTGCTCCTTTATGGAGTCTTGATAAGAAAAAAGTTTACAAGAATCATACAGTATAAGGAGGCAAGAATGGGTTGCTATCTACACCAATGGAGGGAATTTCTACATTGATAATATCACAGATACATTAAAATGAAAAATATTATTAATAAATTTTTGCATTTAATCTTATGAAAAGTTAAGTATTTTTGAACTATACATATAATAAATTTTACTCTATATATGTATGAATAAAAACAGTAATAAGCTCTTTTAGAGCCATCTCTCCATAATTGATTTGGCAAATCAATTGAAAGAAAACCATCCTCTTATTTTTGATGGCAATGAAGATGTTATCATTTCTAAAATAAGATGACAATATTCTGTCTTCCTCCTCTTAATGGATAATTCATTAGAGAAATAAAAATAACAAACAGCACCAGTCCTCTCTTTACTTCTCATAGGATAGTATTTAAAGCAAATAAAGTAATTGCACACACACACACACACACACACACACACACACGTTTAAAAAAAGAATTTTTAAAAAATGTTTTTATTTATGACTAAAACAATCAAAAATATGTTTACATTTTCATTAGCTTCTAAACTTTTGGGGTGTGTATTTCTATAGAGGTATTTTTCCCTCTGAGAAAAATATCATTTCCCTTTGACATTTATTCCAAGATAATCAAATGTAAAAATAAAAACCAAAGTTTAAAATATCAATGCTATGATGCTCTACTTGCATTTTTCATTTTATAAGGAAAAATGCTCTGCCTCTAGTTCTGGCCTTGCCTCTCTTTTTACAATTGAATTTCCAGACACCCTGAGGCAGGCAGACTGCCTAGTTGTCCTCCCTGCAAACATGTCAGCTCAATAAATATCTTGGTAGACTAGCTTCTGGGAACTGCAGTCAACTCTTGCCGATTTATTTCAATTTAAGAACTCTACAATGCCTGGCTAAGTAAATCACAGAAACTAATTGTTTTAGTTCATAGTGCTACAGGAACATAGGGAGGATGATGGGAATGCCAAAAATATGCATTTTAGTACCCCTGAAAGAATTAGATACTTTAGAAATGGGGCAATTCTATTTCACTTTAACTCCTTAATAAACACAATAGGAAAGAGTACTAATTTGGCAACAAAAACAATAAAACCTGAAAAGCATACTTCAAATTGCATTAATAGATTCTTGATGTCCACTGTGAGGGAGGCAGTAGTCCTTTATATTCTAATCAGACCACATCTTGAGTTCTATGGTTAGTACTGCGAACTACTTTTTAAGAAAGACAGAAAAACTGGAATACATCCAGAGCATGAATCAGGGAAGGAATAGTGACAAAAACTGACCCAGGGGCTCTTGGCATTTCTGATACTATTCCCCCATCACCTTCAATGCAAATTGACAAATTTTCCCAAAGCCTGTATTTACTATTATGACCTCAATAGTATGAATTACTTGATGTTAAGTCACCTGCTTAGTTTGGTAATGGTACTTTCTGAAGTCCCAGTGGGATTTCATTTATTACTTAGTTTAGATATTTGGTTATTTAAAGAAATTTTACAGTTTTCCTATAGATACATTAAGTTCTTTAGTTCTTAATGCTTTTCCAAAGACATACCACCTAACAAATTTTCAAATGTTGACACTGTACTGGAAAAAATTGCCACATTTTGTCATCTATCCTGGAAAATTGCTATCTAAATTATTCTGAGGGGCCATCAGAGATTAAAATAAAAAAAAACTACTAAACTTAAAGAAATGATTTGCAGTGAAAGATAAAAATAAAGATCAGAGAAACATAGAAATGATCATTTTTGTCATTTTCCTCACCAGACCTTTATTCAGCACTTAGCGTGTTTAACTCATAAGAAAAGAAAAATCCTAATTGAAGATGCAGATAAAGTATATTTTAAAAGCTACTTATTTAATTAGTAATATTTTACTTCTTCAATATTTTATTTTAAAATGCATCCTTAGGTACAATAAAGCACATTCAGATTCACAAAGATTTATCCATTTTCTTTTTTAATTCACTTGCCTTGGAATTGAGCAAATTTTAAAATATAGTGGGGATAGAAAAGTGAGCCTTTAGTCAACATTTCTTTCCCAGCCTAAAGCATGGAAAAGAATTCAGAAGAATCAGACAATTTCTTACCTTTTTCAAACCCATTCCTATTTTCAAACTACTATTGCAACTTTTGGATTTAAGCTGTATTAGTTCCTAGGTGTTTTTAGATTTATAATAATGCACAACCTAGAGAGGGGAAAGTATTTGCTTTCTGTGATTCTGGAAGAGGTATTTTCCCCCTTGGTTAATCCTTTTGCCCTTATCTAAACACTTATTACATTAAAAACCTTACCCTGTTTATTCTCTTCTATTAAGATAGAGGGAAAACTTAATTTCTAATTAATTATGTCCATCATATATCCATCATCTTAATGATATACAATAGGACTACAACAGTAATATAATACAGAGAGATTTGTTGGCTTAAAAATCTATTTTCCTACAACTTCCATATAAAACCTATAAAGAGGGACTGGGAAATAAAATTCCTGGTGCACTAGAATATCTGATCTAGAAACATGCTCTAAAATGGATAGAACCTCCAAATTCTCCAAACTCAATGATATCTTGCATCCTCGTGGAAAAATTGAACTGAAAATCCTATTCAATTAAATTTCCTACCTAAAGTATTCCTTATTTTGAGAGTGTTAGTATGAAAAATAAGCATCTGCAGTTGAAATGATAAAGGCAAGAGAGATACAGTTATGATATGAGATCAATCAGCAAGCTCTTATTAAACTCTTACTATTGGCTAAGGACTGTGCATTGAAGATACAAATTAAAAAGAACATTACTCCCTTCAAGAAGGTTAAATTCCATTTGAAGAGACACCATATAAAAAAATCAGCACATATAAGTTAAATACAGAGTGAATGAAAATAAGTCTTAGAGAGGTATACATAAACACTTAGGGAGATTGGAAAAACTAACTGGAGGAGATTGCATTTGTTATGAGTCTAAATAGGGTCAAGGATTCTAATAGGCTAATGAGAAAATAAAGCATTCCAAGCATGGGGATAGTTAGTGTAAAGACAGGAAGATCAGAGATGCAGTATCTACCATGAAATATTATCTCTTATAATCGGTTACAATGAAATTCCTAGTTGTGATTTTAGTGTGCTATTTGAAGCATGTGGTCATGGAAATAAGAAAGTCTACATTTGATAATATTGTCTGAGTTGAAAAAGCCAGTAAAAGTAAATTTGACTGTGACAGAGAAAGTCATTATTATTAAACCATTATAATTTTGGTTTATTATAACATGCCATGCATTGTTACCATTTTTAAAAATTCAGTTACATTGCATATGGATTATTATTTCATACCAGTCATTATAATATAAATTATGTTTGTGTTCATCCTCTTGACTTTTAAATTAATAATAGTCCATCCTATCCCTAGTTATTTGCAGCATTCCTCCAGCATGATAGAGCTCTCTATAGCTAATTAATGCATGATTGGGTGTAAATTTCATGATTTCATGGGTTGCTCTGATTAAATGATTAATTATCAAATTTTTGGCCATCCTGTTTGTGATAAGTTGCCCTTTTCTTAGTCTAGTCTTTGGGAAGCATATGTAGTCCACTTGCCAGGACAGTACATATCAGGAAACCTTGTTTGATTAACAAAATTAGAAGAAAGCAAGTCAACACAAATTTATCTCTATTGAGCTCTGACTCTCATAATCAGAAGAATAGTTCACCGAGTCCTTCTATAGTAAGGTGCAGTGGAAAGTTTGAGAGAAAGAAAGATGGCTTTTATTGATACTATTGTTTAACAAAGATCATCTCTTAAACTGATATTAGGAAGCTCAAAATTTAAGTATAATCCCAGTACTCAGAATTTGTATTAAGGAAAAGAGTTGCACATATCCATACCTCTAAATTTCTTCATTCATTTCATTTTACATGGAAAATGCTACATTGAACAAAATTTAGCTTCATTTGTATTATTATCCACTTGACATAAATTTGCTTTTCCTTTATGATTTAGCAGAAAGTTTTTTTAGAATTCTCTATTACAGATATTTAACAGAAACTAGCTAGACATGGTCCCTAAACACATATCTTTAAAAGAGATGAAGAAATGTACAACAGAGTTTCCTATTAAGTTTATTGAGTTAATATTTGAAGCAATGGTGAAAAAATGTCTTTGGGATGTTACTGGCATGATAAACATTAAAATCATAATTGGGCTGCAACTGTCATCTAAGTTGGTTCAGAATATGCACCTGCATATTGCTTTAGTATAATAAACTTAGGTAAGTGTTTCCCTGCTTCCCTTATGAACAAAAATGTTTTTATTTGCATTATTTTGAGTCTAGTAATTATTTGAGCTGAAGAACAGTTTTGGAAACTCATTGCTAAAGTAATTTTTAAAATGTTTCAGATTGTACAACTGTTAAATTTTTGCTCAAAGAGGTTTTAAGAAACATAATTTTATTTTAAAAATTTTCTTATCATCTTAGATGAACTTCAGTAGTTACATTTCAGAAACTGCTCAAAATGATGTTTATCAAAGGACATACTGAAATCTGTTGTCAGAAATTTTTATTATTGACAAAATGCATTTGAGTTTTCAGAACATACTTCAGTTGTTGTAAAAACAAAATTGAAATAGAAATCAATATATTAGCATGCCATGAATGCAGTAACAATGCGTGTTATAACTGTAAGTATACTTATAATTTTATTTTTTATTTGTGAATCCATATGACATCATATGAATATTTTCTAAGAATACTTCTTGCTGGAAGGAAGGAAAGTCCAAATAACTTTGGAAAATAATAGCAACAGAACCAACAATAATAAGTGAATAATTTAAAATATTACTTATTAATATTTCTCTGGTGGTATGTAAAAAATATATAGGAATTTTCAATTATCACACCCCATTCCTGTATTGGCATGGAGAGAGTGGGGTATCATGAAAATGATTTTTTTTTAAGTTAATTCACTGGTTGCTGAAAAAAAAGTTTACTGAAAATGTTTGAATTATAGAAATATTTACATATAAGTTTTTTAAATGGCATAGTTATTTTAATTTCTGTCTACTGGATTTTTGTAAGGAAAATCTGCCTGGGGCATTTACATTCCAAATATTTGCATTTTATATACAGAAAAGATATAGTAACACTTAAATATTTGCTTCATCATCTATAAAACTAGGCATGTTAAAGTTAAAATGATAGTCATATATTTAAAATGCCTTACCTTTTAATAATACCATCTTTCAGAAATAACAGTAATGGTATACTTATAGAATATAGTGAATTCTATTAGATGAAATTTTCCTTTTTTTTCTCAATTTAAAGCCACTCTATTAATTAGAAATGATTAGAAAAATTGAAAAGAAAATTGTTGTGATGGACAATATAATGAAATTTTATAAAAAGCTAATTTTGAAGTTTTAGCATTTATAAATTGGGTCAAAGCTAATATATACATATATACAAAATACACATACATATGTACATAATATAGATTATATATAGATAAAGAATGTTACTAATGTGTATGACATGCTTTTTAAGAGAATTGGGGGAGGGGAGTACATAGAATATTTTATAATTATTCAGTAGTATAATTTAGTGGAAGAGCACTAAATTTGGAGTTAGAGGCTTGAGTCCAGACTCTGACATTTAATCACTCTGGAGTATGGTCAAGTCATTAAACAGTGCTAAATTCTAGTTTCCTTACCTGTAAAATGTGTTTTGAAGGAAGATTTTGTAAACTATACTTTAAAAATGAATGACAGTCAACCAATAAACACTTGTTAAGCACTTGCTATGTGCTAAACTCTGTGCTAATACCTAGAAGTACAAAAAAAAAAAAAAAAGAAAAGAAAAAAAAAAGATGGTATCTGTCCTCAACACACTTTTAATGTAGTGGGAGAGGCAACATACAAACAGATATGTACAAAGTATAAATACGATATAAGATTAATAGAAAATAATTTTTAGAGAGAAGTCATTCAAATTACATAACTAGTTTTATATCGCTTTCTAAAGGAGGATATCTGTGGGGAACAACAAACAAAACAAAATAATACCCCACAAATAAACAAAACAAAAGATCATATATGTTAGAACCTTGGCTATCAATCTTCAGGGAAAGGGTTATTTTTTAGTATTTGAGTTTTATAAATACCTAAAGGTCAACATTTTAAAAATCTCAGTCATTAGAATAGAATCTTTCTATTTTTTTTTTTTTTGCACATTCTCTTCCCTGCCTCATTAAACAGAGGATTCTGAACTTAATTTTTAAGTTGAATCACCATCTTTGTGAACATGTTACTATATTATGTCATGTAGTTTAATAATACCATCAGAGCCATAAGAGTTCTTCTCTCCATTTGCAAAATATGTTAATTATAAGGGGAAGCCATAGGAAATAATTGAAAAGAGGAATCAATAGGATTCTTATATTCATATTGTTTCTTTTTAATTTGTTTTATTCTCCTCCCCTTCCCCCAAGATTTGATCTCTATCTTATCCAGGCTGAAATTAATAACAGGCAGTCATGGATCTAATATCACTGCTGAATAGGTGGGAAATTTTAATTTCTACCTTTCTTTCTCCCTTTGTTTATTTCTTCCTCCCTTCCTACTTCCTTCCTTCTTTTCCTTCCTCCCTGCCTCTCTTCTTCTCTCTTTCCCACCTTCTTTCCTTCCTTCCTTCCTTTCTTTCTTTTTCTGTCCCTCCTTCTCTCCTTCCTTTCCTCTCTTCCCCTCTCTTCCTCTTTCCTTCTTCCATCCCTCCTTCCTTCTTCCATCCCTCATTTTCTCCTTCTTTGCTTCTGTTGTTCCTTCCCTCTTTCTTCTCTCCCTTGCTCCTTTCCTTTCTTCCATCTTTCCTCATCCCTTTCTTTTTCCCTCCCTCTCTTTCTTCCTCCTTTCTTCTTTCCCTCCCTCCTTCCCTTCCTTCCCTCTTCTTTTCTCTCTCTCTGTCTCTGTCTCTCTGTGTTTCCCTGTCCCTGTCCCTGTCTCTATCTTTGTCTCTGTGTATGATTCTCTCTTTGACATTATCTTGTCTTGTGAATTCATTTATGTTTTTTTTTTTTAATTTCAGTTCCCAATTATTTCTTCCTTTACTCTCTCTCTCACTACTTAGGAAGGAAAACAATATAATATCCATTATTCCTATGAAATCATGCAAAATGCAGTTACCACATTAGCCATGATGAAAAAAAAATAAAAGTGAAAAAGGTATGGTTCAAGCTGCTTTTAGAGTTCATCATTCTCTGGAGGTAAATAGAATTTTTCATCATGAATTATAGATTCTTTGAAGTTATTTTGAATCTTTGTATTGATCAGCTACAATTTAGCCTTCCACAGTTGAATATTGTTATACTATTGCTATTCTTTTGCACAGTGTTTTAATTCTACTCACTTAAATTTGTTTTGGCTCATTTAAGTCTTCTCAGGTTTTTTAGAAGTCATCCTTTTTGTCATTTCTTACAACTCAATAGTATTCCATCACGCAAATCATAACTTTTTCAGACATTCTCCAATTTATAAGATTTTTTCAATTCTAGACCATGACAAAAGAGCTATTATAATTTTTTTTGTATGTGGATATATATGCATGTATATATGTGGGATCTTTTCCTTTCATTTTTTAACCTTCTTGGAATATAGACTTAGTATTAGTAGGTAAAAGGATCTGTATAGTTTTATAGTCCTTTGTCCTTAGTTTCAAATTTACCATAATGGCTGGGATAATTCATACCTTCTCTTTTTCTGACCTAATCCAGATCAGATTATCTAGGTGATTTTGGTTCTAGTTCAGAAATTTTATTGGTTTTGTCTTTACTGTAACTAGGAACTTTTGAAGGCAAACAATCTAGGGCTGACTTCCTCATATCAAAATTTAAAATGTGTGCTTTTAAATGCAGCCTATACTATTTCTTACAGTTAGTGATAATTGCCTTCTGAATGTATAATTTTGTGAGACAAAGTTACAAGTACAAATAGGAAGAAAAGAAGTATGTATATCAGTCAGAATGAGGTCTAAGGAAGAATATTCTCTGCAACCGAAGTCTCAAAATGGATGGAGATAGGATGAGATTGTAATGGTTCCCCTAGGTTTTGAGTCTGATCTATACCTATAGCTATATAGGCAGGAAAAAAGCTGGTTATATAAGTTCAACTTGTGAAGAGCAGGCAGCACTCAAGAGATGTTTCTATTGGATATCCAGATAACAGAGATTATACAGTTTTGGTTCAGGTGAGAGAGAAGAACAGCTTCTGGATATTTATGGGAGCAGCAATACCAAAAAATGAGGTTATAGTGTCCCATGTGAAATATCAGTATTTTAAATGGTATGTTAAGACTTCTGATAGCTAATGAAAGAGTTGTAGCTTACATTATTACCCATTATTCCTATGAAATAGTGCAAGATGCATTTCCCACATTAGCCATGTTGGAAAAAATAAAAGCAAAAAAGGTATGGTTCAAGCTGCACTTAGAGTTAGTTCATCAGTTCTCTGGAGGTAAATAGAATTTTTCATCATGAATTATAGATTCTTTGAAGTTATTTTGAATCTTTGTATTAATCACCCAGTTTTGTGAACTGGGTAGAAGCACCAAAGATTTTTTTAAATATATATACGTAGAAAAAGTCTCATGCCTGACATACATTAGTGAAGTTTAATTTCCTAGGTCCCAGACATTCTAGGATAATGCTAGACAGATGATATGGGAGAGTAGGATCAGAGAACCCTCTTGGGATTAAAAAAAAATGTACTCTCTATAGTCCTTGGAAGAAGAGTTTAAAAACCAAAAGCCACCATTTGAGCTGAGATGAACATTTTCTTATACTTTATCAAAAGGAATAAGTTTAAGTGGCGTGACAACAGCACAAGTGAGTAGAATAAACAATCAGTAGGAACTGAACTACCTCTATTGAAAATGGCTTTGAGACATGCTCTTTGGATGAAAGGTTATTATAGACTTTACTTTAAACAGCTCCCTCTTGAAAGTTCTATGGCAAGCAGTGTCAATTTACTCACTAGGTTTATATGGATAACTTTAAAAGTCCTGTATAGCAGATCTATCTATTTAACTATCTGTATACCTATCTACTTATATTATGGAATGGGGCACAAGAGCTATACATTCCTCATTTTGAGATGCATTATAATCCCAGCCCCAAGTTAACACTTATACAGGCTGTTAAGGAATTTATGGCTGATTTTCCCTATTTCAAGTTAACTTAAACTGCCATATCTGAAATACTTGTGTTATGTGCCAGTTTGATTTTCTTTCTCCTGTGTTTCTGTTAGATTTTGAAGTCACTTTAGAAAACAGACTAATTGGTTATTGCTAACTGGTTACTAATGTATGCAAAACAATAAATTTGTAGTCTCTTTATGAGGTTCTAATGAATTTTAATTTAAATGAATATACATATTTTGAAATATGTTTTGACTTGACATTTTATTTTTTTTCTCTTTTGACTCAAGACTAAGTTCTTAATAGGTGAAAGGTCTTACATATTATAATAATCCCATAACTTGAAGAAGAAGAAAAAATAGTTTGAGATATTTTGTACATTTTCAGGGATTTGTTTTTCTTTGTTAAATAGTAAAATATCTCAAAATGTTAAAAAGTGACCCCATTGGGCATCATCATTGAATATTTCAGTGAAGAATTTTAGGAAATGCTTTGTGCCCTCTTTTATGTCCAAGTTTAATTATAGTAAATGATCAAAGTTTCTGAAGAATTAATGCACCTGAGTTTCCAGCTCTCAACCTACATTTGTCACATGGCCCTCAGAGGAGACCATTTATTATTCACAGCCCCCACCATTATTCCAAAATACTTCTGCTTATGCTTTAATAAGGGACAGATGTATTGTTGGTATTGTATAGCCATTAAATTGCCAGAGGCCAAGAGTACAAAAGAAAGGTTGATCAAGGTAATCATAGTTCATACTTGTAGAACATTCTAAAATCACAAAACCTCTTTGTGGCAGTCCAATGAGCTAGGTAGAATATTTGCTCTTCCTCCTTTACAGATAAAGGAACTGAGATGCCTTGGCTATATAATTGAGTAAGCATATAACCCCAGATTTGGCAGGACTTTAGAGGCTCTCTAATCTAATTCCACTCATTTAATGAATAAGGAAATGAAACCTAGATAGACTAAGGAATTTGCCCAGAATCACATAGCTACTAAATATCTGACTTGGAATTTAAAACTCAGGTTTTCCTAACTCCAAGTCCAGTGCTCTATTCATTGAGTAATGTCACTTCTTCTGATTCTAATCCTAGTTCTCTTTCCCCTGTTATTTATTTCCTTTTCTATCAGGGATTATGATTTTCAGGGTGGTGGTGCTGGGGAAATTATACTTTAAAAAATTAATGTATTTTTCTCTCACTCTCAACCTTCCCCTTTCCCAATTTCTCTGTTGAAAAAAGGAAAACAGAACCTTTCTAAAAATATGCATAATCATTAAAAATAAATATGTCAACTATTTAAGACTATGTAGAAGTTTTGCGCATTGGGAATACAAAAATGAATTGATGAAGAATTTATTGTTGAAGATCTTGCAAAATATATATATTCAAGAAATTACCTGAAATACAAAAGTACAAGCAAAGTGCCATGAGAAATGAGAGGGAGAGAACGTTTTCAATTAATGGGGAAGGTAGGAGGGGGCCAAATGATGGAAATTGTTAGGAAAGACTTCATCAAAGAGGTATCAGTAAAATTGTTCCTAAAAAGAAGAGAGACTTCTTGGTTGGTAGGTGGGGGAAGCCCTTCCAGTCACCCAAAAAGAAATGAATAAAGATATGGGGACAGGATAGGGAAGTACAGGAAGAAAATATGAAAAAAAAAATCTACTTTATCTTAAATATAGAATTCATAAAGACACTGAAAGTCTGCAACTGAGAGGCAGCACTGTATAGTACCTAAATCATTTGATTTGGAATCAGAAGACTTATGTTGCACATTTGCTTCAGATACCTATAAACTAAGTAATCATGGACAAGTCACTTAGGACAGACCCTTAATAACCTCATCTGTGAAAAAGGAGTAATAATACTTCTACCTTATAGAGTTTTAAGTCAAATTAACAAACCTACCAGCATTTGTTAAGAATATGCAACTAATAGAAAAGAAAACATGGCAGCTACTATTTGAAGGAAGGCTATAGACTGGATAGTTAGAGATAATCTCAGAAGGAAGATATTAGCATTAAAGAAATCTGAAAGTGATCCTTAAAAAAGATGAATTTCTATCTAGGACCTGAAGGAAGCCAAGATACTTACATAAGGAGGGAGAGAATTATAGGCATAAGGATCATCCAGTAAAAAAAAAAAAAAAGCATAAAATCAGGAAATGCAATGTCATATCTCAGAAACAATAAGACTAGTATCCCTGGATTTTAGAGTATGTGGAAAAGTAAACTATGTAAAAAGAACAGAAAGATAAGAAGGTGGCATGTTACAAAGAACTTCAAAAGCCAAATGGAGTATTTTATATTTGATCCTGGAGGTAATAGAGAACTACCAAAGTTTATTAAATAGAAGAATGACATGGTTAGACAATTGATTTAGGTAGATCAGTTTGACAACTAAGTAGGACTTGAGTGACTAACTAGAGTGATACCTTACTCGATAAACATTGAAGGAGAGGGAAGATTTGAAGATGATATTTAGATTATGAGCCTAGGCAACTGGAAGAATGGTGGCAATCTCAATAGTAATAGGAAAGCTAGGAAGGAGGGGAAATTTAGGGGGAAAGATAATAAATTTAGGTTTGAAATGTTAATTTGAGGTGTCTAAGGGATGTTCATTTTCAGACATTCAATAGGATCCATGAAGTGAGATCTGACATCATCTGAATCCATATGAGCTGATTTAGCCCTATTTTAATAACAGAGGCAGAAAAGAGAGCAAAATAGAGCTTAAGGATAAATTTCAGTTAGTGAATATGACCTAGAAGACTGAGCAAGGGAACCTGAGAAAGAGTAGTCAGGCACGAGCACAACCATGAGAAAGCAGTGACACAAAAATCTAGAGAGTAGAAAATATCAAAAAGATGTTAGACTTCTATGAGGTCAAGAAAGATAAAGATTGAGAAAAAAAGACCATAAGATATGACAATTAAGAGATCGCTGGAAACTTTAGAGAAAACTATTTCAGTTGAATGATTAAGCTGCAAACCAGACTGTAAGAGCTAAAAAGAAAGTGTTCGAAAAGTAATTGGAGACATCTATTGTAAAAATTCACCTCAAGAAGTTTAGCTTTAAAAAAGAAGAGAGAAATATGATACTAGTGGAAATTGATAGGTCAGGTTAGGTTTTCTTGAATAAAAAACACTTCTATGAAAAATAATTTACAAGCCTTAAAGGATTATTTAAATATGAATTATTTGTGGTATAGTAGACAGAGAATTTACTTGGAATCAGAAAGACTGATTCAAATCCTGCCTCAAATACTATTAGAGTGACACCAAGCAATTCGTATAACTTCTTTGTGGTTCAGTTTTCTCATCTGCAAATATGTGTTTTTTGGGGGAAATCAGTGTTGTATGAAGTTTCTTTGTCACTTGATTCCTTTGAATTCGAATATGCTATTCCCATATAAACAAGAGTTGAAAATTCATTGTTTAAATTCCTGGACAAGTTTGATAAAAACCATATAATCTGTAATATATCTGAACAAACTACTAATAATACTACACAATATGGAACATGAATTTAGAGTTCTGACTTAGGATTCCAGTAATCAATATCCCAGTAGTGTAGTCCTTAAAAACTAGAATGTCTAAAGTTATATAGTACCCAGAACATGGCAAGTGCTTGATAAATGTAGGGTGATTGATGGTTTCTCTGGGGTAATGGACAGGATCCGAAAGGTAGACTTGGTGTTCAAATCCTGCTGGTCATTTATGACCTCTGGGGCTTTGAGCAACTCATTTAATCTCTTTGTAGCTTAGTCCCTTCATTGGTAAAATGCAGGACTGGTATTATATGTGATTCTTGAACATTTTGGTCTCTGGTCTCCTTTAATCTTTAAACATTATTGAGGGGATATTTAATTGTTTTTTTAAATCTTGGGGGGCAAGAGCTTAAGTTTATGTATGCATGTTATTGCTATTTTCTATATTAGAAATTAAAACATTTTAGTTTTATTTTAGAAATAGTTTATAGATTGCAGATCTCCTGAAAGGATCTTGGAGATCCCTACAGGTACCTTTGAAAACAACTATATTTATTGCATGATATCTAAAAGTACTTTTCAACTATGATATTCTAAGCTTATGTAATTACTCCTTACTCTTTCCATTTTCCAGTGGAAATGAAGAACTCTAAATTCAGGGAATGGGGATGTAGTTGCTCTGGCCTAGAAAGGATGACCCTGGGATGAAAGGAAAAGCAGCAGTCCTAGAAACAAAAACAGGAATAGTTAGGAGGAAGAGAAGTGAATTCAGGGAATTCCTACCCATAGCATTATAGATATAAAAAGTGTTTTTGTGGCTTCCTAATTGGGACAGCTGTTTTCAGATAATGAAGATCTGAATTCAAATATTACTTCATCTTTTGGTTTTGTGAACCTGGGTAAGTCATTTAATCTCTTTAAGTCTCAGTTTTCTTATCTGCAAAGAAAAAGAAATAGCACCTATCTCTTAAGGTTGTGAAGATAAAACAAGACAATCTATACAAAGTGTTTCAAAAGTTTTGAAGTGCTCCATAAACATTAGCTGTTTTTAATAGTATTTGTATGGTTATTGTTATATGAAAAGATCTGTATGAGAAATCTTTCCCAATCTAATTAGCACTTGTATAAAAGCATGGTAGTAGATGAAACAGCATGGAAGGGATTAAGGTTTCAAATCAGAGCAAAGCCCTATAACTTTGACTGGAGGACAGTTATTTCATGCTTCACTTTAAAATGTGGTAGTCACATCAACTAAACTATGAACACATTTAATTTAATTTGGCATTTAAACATATATTGAAACAACAAACATTTAATTTTTATTATAGAGCTATGTTAAACTTTATACATAACTACTTATTAATTCACATATGTAAATAGTTATTTGAGCCAGGAAAGTAGGAAAAAGAAAATGTCATACTTTTCTAGATAGGATAGATAGCAAAAAAATGTAGTTTTAAAAATGTGTCTGTAAGACAAATATATAGGGCTATTAATTTGTGCCATAGTTCTTGGAAAGAACTTATAGTCTCAAGGCTGTGCTTTTTTTTTTCCCTTTATATGGACGTTTATGTATCTTTTTCTGACATGAATGGACATGGATGAGTGCCAGAAGTCTGTTGCATTTTAATCTTTATTTGCATGTTAGATCTTACTAATCAGGTGCTTTTAATATTCTATCTTCATACAAAGTGCATTTCTACTAAGTGTAATAAGCCTCAAGACAAATAGTGAACTCAGCACATATATCATCCTACCCTATCTAAAATTGGACTCCAGTGTATATTAAACCTGTCCGTCTGGAGGACAACCAACAATTTTTATCTTCATGCTTTTGGTTTGCTCCTCTTAAGTAGGTTGGACAAGTGGCAATTTTGAATGCTTCATCTTTAAATGGATGCAATTATCATAGAATTATAGAATCTATTGTGTAAGACCTCCATGCATTTTAAGCTTTTGTTTGCAGCTTTCCAGCTCTTCTGAGAAAATTCTCATTTATAGTTAATGGAGAGTATTATAGCAGAGGTCTCAGGCTATTCCAAATAAAATATGTTGTGAGCTAAAAGCTTTGGAAATGGCCACCCCTCTTTCACAAATTATACCAAGCTTGGCTTTTTTCTTTTGTTTTTGTCTTTAGGAAACGATTCAGGTTTATTATTTTTTAATAGGCAATCAGAAGACAATGATATGTACATCAACATATTAAGAATATGACAATAATTATCTAACAGAATGTGATTTTATTAACTAAGGCAGGATTCTCAGAATATTTTTAAGGTTTTTGAATGGCTACTGCCAAGAATGAAACAACAGAGTATTTTTGCTCTGAATCAATTTCCCAAAAGCTGACTCACTAAGTTTCAAAACTTTTCAGCTAACAATAAGAACTATGTATTGACTCAAGGATTAGACAAGGGTTTTTCCCCCCAAATGCGTTTAATATAACTGAGTTGGCCTATCATTGGTTATGAATTTATTTCATCAGAAATTCAAGTGGAATTTAGAATGAGGGCATTAGTTTACCCTGAGAAGGATAATTAAGACTATGCAAAAAATAAGTTAATAGTGATCCTGATGTAGGCAAATTTATTTGCAATGGACATTGGACAGATGAATGGTATAGCTGATTTTAGAGAATTAAAAGGAAATTGTATGATTTATATCTTAACTTAATAGGAATACCAATTTCAGATACTTTGAGATGGAAGAAAAAGATCATGTGAAAACAGATTTTTTCAGAATCTCAACTGGTTCATATTGCAAATGTTCTAAAATATTTGACTTTGAATCTTTAAGATTATTTTTTAAAATCTCAGCAACATTTTCCCATTCATATGTAAAAATAATTTTTAACATTTATATTTTTAAATTTTTTGAGTTATAAATACTCTCTATCCTCTCCTTCCTCCTTTCCTGAGATAGCAAGCAGTTTGGTGTGATTATACATGTGTAGCTAAGTGGCAAAGTGGATAAATTGCTATTCCTGAGTTCAAATCTGGCCCAGACACTTTCTAGCTATGTGATATTGGACAAGTCAATTGACCCTATTGTCTCAGTTTTCTCATCTGTTAACTGGAGAAGGAAATGGCAGATCACTCCAGTATTTTTGCCAAGACAATGCCAATAATGTCATGAAGAGTTAATCATGATTGTAAAAGACTAGATAAGAAATACATATATAATCATGCAGAATATATTTCCATATTAGTCATATCATGAAAGAAAACACAGACCATGAAAAATAAAATAAAAATTAGTATGCTTAAATCTTTATTCAAACTCCATGGGTTCTTTTTTTCTGAATGTGGATATCATTTTTTTTCAGAAGTCTATTATAATTTTTTTGAATTTTTGTATTGCTGAAAATAGTATATCACTCACAGTTGATCATTTACAATATTGCTATTTCTGTGCACAAAGTTCTCCTGGTTCTCTTCATTTCACTTTGCCTCCGTTCTTATAAGTCTTTTCTGTTTTTCTGAAAGCATCTTGCTCATTCTTTCTTATAGCACTCTAATAGGACATAACAATCATTTGCTAGAAATTGTTCAGCTAGTGCCAGTTGATGCTCATTTCATTTTCAATTCTTTGATACCACAAAAAGAGTTGCTATAAATATTTTTGTCCTTTTCTTTTTTAAAATTTATTTGAGATACAGACTTAGTAGTGTTACTGCTGGGCATGCAAAGTTTTATAGCATTTTGGGAATTGTTCCAAATTGTACTCCAAAATGGATGGATCAGTTCACAATTTCACCAATAATATGTTAGTGTCCTGTAATGTTCTTTGTTGGTTTTCTGGAGGTCTCTGAGCAGCCTTCCTTTCAGCAGAGTAATCACCACAAGAATAGCCAGGTGTTAAAAGTTCAAAAGTCTTTATTGCCTCCTTTGCCTGGTGCCCAGCTAGCTTTCTTATGGCCTTCAGAGGGGACTTGGTTTCAGAGAAAATGCAGGAAGATAGGCCTACCATCACAGGGTGTAAGATGGGATGAATGAATCTGTTTCTCAGTCCCCCAAGAGTGCCACCAGGAACCTGACTGAAGGTAGAATGCATCTCTTTCCTTGGCTCCAACCCTGGCTTATATGCTCTACACTCAGTGTAAACCAATCATTATATCACTAAGAAACCATTATTTGTTGTAAGATGAAATCAATCATACTGAACTTAGAGAACTATGAATCACCATGCCAAACTAGATAATCATTGTCTCATCAATTCCACTAACTTAGCAACTTGTAAGAATCCTTGTTTCAAGTTCAGAGCTCTGGATCATAACATCTCCTGCTTTCTTTTGTTTTAGAACAGTCATGCCCTCCCTGACTTCTCAAGGAGGTGAGAACCCCCAAAAGGAGGAGATCACACCTTTCTTGACTCCTCAAAAATGGGTTGAAAACACCAAAAAAGGAAGTGATCACACTCTCCATGACATCTCAGGAAGGAAGATGAAAACACCAAAGGAAATAGGGAATCAGACCAAATTAGTAGGTTTCTGAAGGGTCTCACTTGAAACAGGTATACATAAATCTATCAACATTGGAGGTATTATAAATAAACAACATGAATCAACATGAGGAAATATATATGTCCATAAGTCCTAGAAATGGTCCAAAACCAATCTATTGTCCATTACTTCATGTGTCTGAGAATCCAATGATTTCTGCAAGATTTGAAGTCCTGAAATAGTCTCATCTAGGGAATCCAATGATTCCTGTTGGTTTTGAAATTCTGTGACAGCCTTATTAACAATTTTTTTTTAATCTCAGAAAATCCAGTGATTACTGATGGTTGTGAAGTTCTGTATCAGTCTTATGTCTCAGGGAATCTAATGATTCCTGATGGTTCTGAAGTTGTTCTGTAATAGTCTAATTATCTGGCATGTTCTTTCAGTGTCTGATGTTTCTTCGGTATTCTCCTTTTTTTTTTTTTAAGTTTTTTTTTCTTTTTCTGACTCTCCCCAGGTGCTCGTTGGCACCTATCTGATTCCTTCTCCATCTGTAGAGATACAAGCAAACTCTTTCTGCCAAGCAATTAACCTATCTAGTCCCTTCCATTCATCACTTTCTAGATCTCTCCTCATCACCTGGCAATTACATTGGAGCTGCCCGCACTGGACATTGCCATTCTGTTGGGTTAAAAAGCCTGTATTCTCCCCAATTGTAATCCCTTTCTCCCATCTGATTCCTTTTTGGCTGATTGATAATATAATCCCTTTCTGCTATCTGATTGCTTCTCTGCTGATTGATCATAACAGAGTCCTGAAGACTCTCTGGTTGTAAACTCTGTTGCCATCATGCCCTGCCTATTTTTTGTTTGAGGTCTTGGAGCTGGGCTCCACCTCTCATTTTTCTGGGTCAATCTACATTCTGATGCCCAGTGGAAGTTCTTGTTGCATTTTGTACATAGGGTTTTAGGTCTTCTCTCACACCTTGTCTTCTCACTCTATCTGTATGTCTACATTGAGCTTTCAGATGCCCTACTTATTTACCACATTGAAAGCATTGACAAGTTTCTCTGGAAGTCCCTTGCCAAGAGGGACCCTGTCTTCCCATGTTCTGCATCATAGCCAGAGTATAAAAGTCATTTGTGCCCACTGTGGCACAGTGTCTTATGATCTCCTCTAAAGGAGCATCCTTGTGTAGTCTCCATATAATTCTTCTACAAACCTAATTAGCATTTTTCTCTAGCAAGTTGTTTGATCATTATTTCTGTTGCTGAATTTTCTCCATTTGTTCATATGACAGCTGTCTCCAGGCATCCCACGAAATCAGCAAGGGGTTCATTTGGACCTTGCTCTATTTTTGTGAAGGCTTCCCCTAGATCTTTTCCTGAAAGGGAGCCCCATGCTTTTATAGCAGCAACAGCAATTTGCTCATATGCTGCTATAGAGTAATTAATCTGTACTGAAGTGTCTGCATACTGACCTTTACCTGCTAGTTGGTCAAAGATGGCTTGTATATTAACTCCAGTTTTCCTGTTTCGTTGAGACTATACTCCAAAAGCCACAAAGTTTTGTCCAGGTTCTAAACATGTCCTTGCTATGGATTTCCAATCACTAGGGGCAAAAATTTCATAAGCCAAATTCTCTAATATCATCTTAACATAAGAAGATGTAGCCCCATAAAGAGTACAACACTTTTTCAAGAGGGAGGTGAGAAATACAAAAAAAAAATAAGGATACTTCTTAAGTTTGATGTATTTATAATTTGGTATGGGAGATAGGAAAACATATACATATTGTAAAAATCATCTAGTTGAAGCCAATGAATTTAACATTTGTGAAGTACTTATGATGTGATAGATGTAAGATCTCCAAGCCTAAAGATAAAACATCTATCATAGAAATACAAGAAGACATAATTTCATATTTGTACTACATTTTAATTGTGAAAATGGTTATTTGAATGATCATATATGGGTGATTTTGTGATGAAAAAAGATATTATTTGAAAGGATATGATCCTTCTTTGAAGAAGAGGTACAACAATGAGTATCAAGAAAGACCATTTTGGGAATGGTCTTCAGTGCCCTTACACCCTGATCAAAACAATATTTAGGGACATGGAGAGCAGCAGGTGAAGGGACTAGGATATTGTTCTAGTTCAAGAGTGGGGGACTTTAACTCTGGTACTACATAAATGAGAAGAAAGAACTACTTTTTTCAGGATTTTTTTAAAATTATAACTTTTTATTGACAGAACTCATGCCTGGGTAATTTTTTTTACATTATCCCTTGCACTCACTTCTGTTCCGACTTTTCCCTTCCCTTCCTTCACCCACTCCCCCAGATGGCAAGCAGTCCTATACATGGTGAATATGTCCCCATATATCCTAGATACAATATATGTGTGCAGAACCGAAGTTCTCTTGTTGCACAGGAAGAATTGGATTCAGAAGGTAAAAAATAACCTGGGAAGAAAAACAAAAATGCAAACAGTTTACATTCATTTCCCAGTGTTCTTTCTTTGGGTGTAGCTGCTTCTATCCATCCTTGATCAATTGAAACTGAGTTAGATCTGAAAGAACTACTTTTTTTGAAAATTCAAAATGACTATAAGTTCAGTAAAATTCCAAAATTTCATCCAAAGGTTATATTGTTTCTTTTGTCATCATATGTGATTTTGCTCTAGAATAGTGAACGTTGTTAATTCCTATGCAGCATCAACTAAGACTACATTTGTGTCTCTTAAATTTGAATTTGGAACAGAGTAAAAGAATATTATTGTTGCTCTCAAGGCAATTCTTCTGAGAACTATTTTTCTTTTGAGTGGAGAGAAGGGTAACATAGATAACATTTAAAGGAACAATAAAGGCTCGAAGCAAAATGTTTAATCAAAAGCATGATTGTTGGGAAAATAATACTTTTCAGGGAAATAGGGTCCATGTTTTGATAAGCTAGGTTCCCTCTGAGTTATAGCTTATCTCTGTCTTTGAAAAGAGAGATATGTGTTTAAAAGGAAAATAATTAGAATTTAAAGATCTGGGAATAAAAGGCATTCAGTATGGAGTTAGCAGGAAACAGAAAAAGCACATGCAATATTTGCAAATATAAAAGATGCATATGTATATGTTAAGCCTAAAGTCCAAATGCCAGTTAAGGCATTTGCAGTGGAATATAATTGTGGAATTTGAGAAATAATCAGAAAAACTGGAATCACTTAATTAAAATATGCAAATAAATGAAATACAATTTGGTTGGAAATTTTAAGGTAATGTCCAGCTGATTTATTTTTGAAGAGCAGAATTAAATAAATTGGAATCTATTGCAAATCATAATAATGTGAATAAAGATGCAATAAGCACCATAACTGATGAGTTCCACTGATTATTCCCAGATTTTTCACAATAAATGAAGTATTAATTTGTCTTTTTGAAGTTTACACAAATAAAAACATTTGAGGCAAGAAGGTATAGAGTGTTTCACAGTCATGAATATACTCCAGTTAATTTTAATTTAGAGCTCTTAAATTTAAAATTGGAGTTTCTAGGTTTAAATACTAGCTTATGACTTGAACATACCTAATTTCCCTTGGCCTCAATTTGCTCATTTGTAAAATAATGGGGCTGATTGAATGAGCAGAGTTATTAAGTACTTGTATGTGCCAAGTACTTTGCTAAGCATTGGAATAAAAAAGAAAAGCAATGCAGTTAGTCCCTTTCTCAATTAACACACATTCTAAAATGGAGAGACAAGATATATAGGAGATGTCAGCTGCAAGTTAGATGGAAAAGGCCAGTTGTCCTACAAGTGCAAAGACAAAGCACAAAGTGATATATCTTCCTTAATGTTATTTTTATTAATAAAATAACATATAATTCTAATTTTGAATTAGACAGTGCCAAAGATTTCAATGGCTCTGACTTTCTTTTCCAGTTCCTCCATGATTGCTAGCCAAGGGTTACTACAGTCACAGAAGTAGTTGCCAGGTCACATCTCCACAAATGTTGACTTCCTGAATGATCACTTCTGGGGAAGATCCTGAAGAAGTATAAGTAGTCTCAAGATATTATTTTGAGACTTTTGAATTAAATGATTTCTGAGGTCTCTTCTTCCTATAAATCTCAGAAATCTGTGGTCTTCAAAATATTTTATTGTGCTTTATTTGTAGCTTTTGTTGGCTTACCTTTATTTTTCCACTAGAGGACACTAAGTTTTGAGAAAATGAAATAATTTCAGTGAAATAGTGGCAGATCTGGGACAAAAAGTCTTTATTTTATTCTTTGGGAAAACTAAACTAAATTCTGATTCTCTGAAATAAAATTCATGGTTAGTTATCAGAAAGATTATTAACTATGTCTCTTTTACTCAAAGTAGGAAAAAAAAAACACTAGAAAGTTGGATATTATAAAATTTATAAATGACTTTCCTCAGAAAAATGCTTATAGTAACTAATAAATTTATTATCATATCATTGGGCAGATGAAGACACTCAAGTACAAGATGTTTTAAATGATGTAGCCAAGATAATTGGAATCTAGATCTCTAAATCTACTACACCAGTGCTGTCAGACTGAAAAAATAATGGATCCCTTCTGGCAGCATATTGTCTTATAAAACCACAAATAAACATTATCTACATTTTATTTTATTTTTTACATTTTATTTCCCAATTACATTTTAATCTATTTCACTATGGAGATTCTATTTGATAACTTTAGTTCCAAAATGCCAAAAAATAAGGAACTAGAAAAGTTTTAAAACCTCTGATTTCATGCCCAAAACATGACTTAGAATTTAAATATCTTTTTTCTACATTATTTTTTCATTTCATATATATATTCCTTTATATATTTATATTTTATGTATTATATTTGGATTTCATAACATGCTTTAGGCCAATTATTCCAACATAAAATGTTATTTGCATATGTTGTATATGTAATTGTATTCAAACTTTATTTTTATTTATCTTTTTTAAAGTATTGCACATTTCCCTTTACATCATTAAGATGAGAAGAGGAGAAGTTGATATTAATTTTAAACTATATTATCTATGTAACATGGAACTGGTGCTTCAGCCTCCTTGTTCATGTCCTACCACCCTAAGTAGATGCCAGAAACATTTCTAAACTATTCAGTTTTTAGAATCACTGTATTCTTCTCAATCATTTAATCAATCAATTAATAAGTATTCAGTAAGCATCTAAAATGTGCTAGACATTATAGTAGATGCTAAATATATAAATATAAAGAACTGACTTGAAACAATTCCTATTCTCAAGAAACGTAAAGACAAAGTTATATATAAGTAAAAAGAATAAAACTGTCATAATAAATGAAAACAAATATTATATCTGTATATATGGTATCAATTGAGAAGGTACAATTCAATTTCCTTTTGCCTATGCCTAAAACTTAAAAAAATATTGAGTTATATATAGAGTTAGTTTGGTACTAGTTAATTTCCTTCAGAGTTCAAGTCTCTTATGTGCTAGTTTTGTGGCCATGGGCAAGCCACTTAAATGACTTGTTTCAGGTTTTAGAGAAGGTGTTATTCATTGAAACAAATTTCACTTGTGGCATTCCCCAAACTTAATGAAATCACAAAACTAGTCACAAAAATGTCTTCTCCCTTTTTGCTCCCAAATTCACTCCCAGATTATATTAATGATAACTTTTAAGTTAGATGGATTCACTGCTTTTATTGTGTCAGGCACATAGTAGTGCAAGACATACAAAAAGAGGCAAAAGATAGTCCCTGTTCTCAAGGACTTCATAGGCCATCCTCATAGTCAAGGACCCCTTGACAAGATTTCAGTTTTTTTTATCCAAACTAATATTTGTGACTCATCTAATTAATAATCCTTCTACAAATTTCACATACATTATTTTCTATGGTTGTTCTGAAGATTGAATAAAAATCTCAAGTAAGGCTAGATATGTCTCGGTGGAATCTTATTAATTGTAACTTCTTTATGGAACTTAATTTAATAAGTATATTATTTGTTGTCTTTCAAGTAGTCTTGAGGATATATAACTAGGCTAAACTAATTTGAATGTATACGATTTCGTTTGTCAGCTTATTTGTCCCCTAATTGTAATTTCTCCAATATTTTTTGAATATGAAATAATGAAATAGAAATGCTGCTTCTTGCAATATAACTCTTTGGGCTGGTGAAAATTATAAGGACTGTAATCCCTGGTGATAGAGGAATAGCCTTGAAGACAATGATCTGGGTTCAAACACTCTGTTAGACAAATGTTGATTGTGTGAGCAATGACAAGGCATTCAATATCTCTTTAGGCAACTCTCAAACTGATTTGGTGATTAAGATTAGTAGAGGATGTTTTCACACAGGAAATTGTCTATACAAATGAATTTGTAGATTTGTCCACTTCTCCAAGCCCTCAAAAAAGTCACCAACTAAAAAGGGGTATTTTAGAAATAACAGTTTTAAAAGATAAGTAAATAAAGGATTATTGCACAATACCCAGCCTTAAGTATCTTTGCAAAGTCTAACATGATTGTCTAAGTTAAGAACTCTGAGATAAAAAGGCTCTCTAAAATGATATATCACAGAATAAAAGTTAAGAGATCTTCAGAGGTCATCCAGTCCAACCTACACCTCAAGAAAAATTCCTACTATAACATCTTTGACAAGCAGTCATGCAACCTTTGCCTAAAGACCTCCCAGGAGAATGAACATTCCCTCCTTCTTGAATGCTTTCCTTCCCTAAGGCACCTCTAATTGATAGGAAGTCTTCTCTTATATCTGGCCTCCCCCTAGTTCTTTTTTCCCTTAACCTTTATCCACTGCTGTTAAGCCAGTCTACTGGGGACTAAGAAGAACAAGGGTAATGGTTTTTCTATGTCCATGTTTTGAAGAACCTGACAAACTTAAGCATGTTTGCCACACTCATGGATGCATGGGAAAGACTAGGGGTTATTTCAGATGATAAATTGAGCAGGAGTAAGTAATTTGCCTTTTCTCCACAAAAATCTGTAATGTCTTTGATCTAAGAAGCTCCAGTGAGAAATACTCTTTCCTAAGGCAGGTCAGCAGATTTTTAAGAAGTTGCCTAAAGGCACTAAGATGTTAAATAATCTACCAAGTACATGTCAAAAATAAACCTTGAATCCAAATCTTCAATGACATTGAGGTGCTTCTCAGATAAGCATGACATGATAATACAAAAATGAAAGTGAAAAGCATTATTTTCTTCAGTCATTTGGTCTTATATCTTGTTTGTACATATTTGCAAATTGTCTCCCCATAAGATTGTGAGCAACCCAAGGAATAGGAATGTTTTTTATCTCTTTTTGTATCCCCAGTGCTTAGTATAGTACCCAGTCCATAAAAAAGCACTTAAATGTTTATTGACCAACTAATAAAAGTAACAAAATAAAACAAACAAAAAGGATAATACTATCTCAGATTGCAGTGAGAAAAAGGAATACATTTCTTATGGTACATACTATATACCACGTACTGTGCTAAGTGTTTCTTTGAAAAAAAAAATGTCTCATTTGATCCTCATAGCAAACCTGAGAGTTAGACACAATTATTACCTCCATTTTATCATTGAAGTAAGTAAGATAGACAGAGCTTAAATGATTTACTCAAGGTTATAAGGCTGGTAAATGTGTGAAGTCACCTTTGAACTCAGGACTTTCTTGACTTGGGGCCTAGTACTCTGTTGTGCTATAAACTCTCTCTTAATTTAAAACAAACAAAACAAACCTAGTGCAGAATCATTTAGATGATAGCTTCACTGTATTATGTCCTTGTCTGACCACATCTGGAATATTTTTGTTCAATTATGAACACCATATATTATAAAGGAACATTTGGCAAATGGAAGCCTATCCACAGAAGACAATCCAGGTGGTGATTATCCTGTAAATCATACCACAAATGAATATGATTGAAAGAACTGAGCCTGTTTTGCCTGGAAAAGAGAAGGCAAAATGGGACAATGATAACTGTCTTCAGAATTTCAAGAGCTTTCAGGTGGAAGGAGGATTATACTAATTCTGTTTTGGTATAAATTGCAAAAAGTGAGATTTTTAGCTCTATTTAAAAGGGAAAAAATCTTTCTTAACAAAAGTGAAATTGGCTGCTTTGGGAAGTAGCAAATTCCCAATTATTAGAGATGTTCAAATCCAGGAAATATATCCACTTGTCAGGACTGTTATAAAAATAATTATTTGAGATTTGCCATTTCTTTTAGAAAATTTATGATTTTACATTGGTTAATACTCTGATAGACACTGTGACAAATTTTAGTAATAATAGATAGCTAACATTTATGTAGTATTTTAAAGTTCTTTAATTACTTATAAATGTTTATTTTATCCTCAAAATAAACCTACAAGTAGATTGCTATTATCTTCATTTTATAATTGAAGAAATCAAGTATCTTAAGCTAAATTTTAACTCAAATCTTTTTTGACTACAGGTTTAGGACTCTATATCTTACATGTATAATTGCCTTTGAAGATAGCTGTTGTTAGATGTTATTAATATTAATTACAGGTTAAAAGCATTGTGTTGATTTCAATCCAAAAATTGCATGATAGTTACATACAATTTCATAGTATAACCTACATGGTTATACTGCATGCCCTCTAAGGTCATATTCAACTCTTACATTTTATGATTCTATGATCTTTTACTCCTCTCTTAGATATTTCTCATTTTAAAATTTGATCACCAAATTCCTTTGATCCTACTCTTTTAATCTCATATTTTCATCCCTTCTGCTATCTTTTTACTATTACCTTATTACAAGTTCTTTTCTGAACAGAAATTGTCAGTAGCTAGCTACTTTTTTTAAAGACTATTCATAATGTGGGGACTCCCAAAATAATTTTTTAAAATGAAACTTTTATTGTAACTTTTTAAAGATAATTTCATCATTTCCCAAAACTTCTCTTGACAAAAACTTAGTATTACTTTCTTTTGTGTTGTTGTCCTTGTTACAAAAATAGGGCGTTTTTTTTTTTTTAATTATGTTCAAAGTGTCCCAAATTTCTTTGAATTTTTTACACTTACCATTTCTCATGGCACATTAACATTCAATTACACTTATAATACTCTTCTAAAATCCAGTTTATGGGAACACATTTTTTTCCTCTTTTACTTTATTTTATTCTTGTTACCATGAGAACTTCTGAAATGTGGAAATTGTCTGTTCTTCTCTCTTAATTCTCATTGGTATATATACTCCAAAGTGGAATCCCTGTATTAAACAGTCTGGTAAATATAATCACTTTTCTTGCATGTTTCTATTTTATTTTCCAGAATGGCTGCATTAGTTGTCTACCATTTATGTGTTAATGTTCTTGCTTCCTATAAACCTTTGAACATTATTTTTCATCTATTATTATCTTTGCCAATGTGCTGACTATCTTAACCATCTCCCTTTTGTTTATTATTGACCCCAGTCTATACTATCTTTTCCCTGAAAAACTGTACTACTTTTCTACTTCCTTGTCTTTACTCCTACTCTTCCTATACTTGAAATATCCTCCTTAACCTATGTCTGTTGAATTCCTACTTATACTTTAAAATCCACCAAAATACCAACCCATCCATGAAGACTTCCCTAATTGTACAAATTACTCATTATTTTTTTCCTTTTTAACTTCATATACAATTTTGGTTTGCATATTTAAAAGTATTTATCATATATTATTTTAGATTATCGTGATTTGTGTCTATATTACCCTTGTGAACATCATAGAGGTAAAGGTCTTGCCTCTTAATTTTGTATATCTCTCAGCACCAAGCATGCTGTTGAATAGTCAATAGACCCTTAATGTTTGTCGAATTGAACATTGCACTGATTTATATATTTCTGTGCATATGTGCACATGCATACACACACACAAATGCTTGCATGTATGCACCCACACATTTATAGATATCTATATAGATATATTTGTATCTAGGTAGCTATCAATATTCTATATGTATTATATATATATAAACATACATTTATACTGAAATTTAAGGAATGTAATAGCGATAGACAATATGGTATAGTAAAAAAAACAATACTGAACCTGAAGTATAAGAGCCTCTATTTAAATTGTAGTCTGAAACATAATAACTCTGTGGTCCTGTCCAAGTCATTTAGATTTCCTGGGCCACTGTTTCCTTATCTTTATGATAAGAGGTAAGATTATTCAGTCTCTTCCTCTAGATCTATGATCCTATAAATAATGATAAATTAGACAAATTGTATAAAACAATTCCAGGAAATAATTACACAATCTCAATGTTAAATAGGCATTTGAGAAGTGAGATAAGATGAATCTAGCTGACTCAATATAGATTCTCATACTGGGCATATCCTTGGGTGCTTTGACCCAAGTATTCTGTTTAGCCACACTGTGACCTAGGAGGCATTGGGCAGCCAGAGAAAACTTCTTTCCATTTCCTGGAGTAAACTTACATCAGATTTAGAATTGGTTGATCTTAGAAATAAGACTTCCTAGATTTTATTCTGGAATGAACTATCATAGGTCAAAGAATGCCTAAACTTCTTTAATGGAGTAGTAAGATGCCACCTACATATTTATATTTCAGATCAATTCAACAGACATTTATTGATGATGCCTGTTGATTTTGGTTTAAGGCCTAATCCTTAAGAAAGAAATTGAGCCAGTAAACCCCAAGATGTCTTGGGAGGGTTCAGAGATGCAAAAGAGGAAAAAGCATGCTTTTAAGAGCATCTTAAAATAAAACCTGTCAGATTTTAATTGGTCACCAATAGATCCTAGGCCAAGCCCCATTTGGTCTTTATTTAGGTCCTGATTGACTCAGAGTGAATATAAATAGCAATCATTGCTGCTTTGGTTAGAAACTAAGGGTCTTCCCCTCCCAGATTAATTAAGTAATTAATGTATGTATTTATTTTTGGAATAGGTGAAAGAGGAAATTTTCTGCCTCAATTGTTACCTAGACTTAATCACTGAATGAGTGCCGTCTCAGTGAAACTTTAACCTTAGTTTAAAAAGGCCAACATCTCCATTTCATCCAGGGCCATCTTCAATCCTTTTGATCTTTATCTTGTCACTAGCCTTAGATGTCTCTGGAAGGGAAAGCAAGGCAGGTAACCTTGCACAGGCCTCCCTCACTTAAATTAATCCACTTGTATCACCTCCCCTGATCTTCTTTAAGAAAAAATGACAAACAACAACAATTGCACCTGTTAATAATACTCTTTTGCCCTGATATCAAGTTACTACACAGAGGGTATCATGCTTAGTGCTAGCTATTGAGATATGTTGGGCACAGGAAAAAAATTTTTTTTTTCTACAAAAGAAAAAAAGAATTAAGAGCTAAAAAATTTTATCTGAAATATAAGAGATTAGCCAAATAGAAACCAAAAGATTAGCCTGATATATGTAAAATCAATCTAACTAGTGTCCTTCTATCTATAAATTTACTAGATGTAAAAGACAGAAAATCTAGAAAGAGACTGTGTAAATGAATAATATTAAGGACTTAACACTATTTTATCTGTTATATGAAAAATAGGTAATTTCTTCTAATCAGATTTTGAGAAATTTTTATTATTCTACAAAGAGTCCATGAAGTTTTTAGTTTTATAAAAATAAGGAGAGAGAGTAATATTTTAAATTTGAGTGCTTAACTTTCCAAACTAGGGATATTGTCATCAATGAAATTAAGATGTTTTCACAATTAGATAACCACTTAAAGATCTCAAATAATGACATTTTAAAGTATATTTTTACAATGTTCTGTTTTTTGTTTCTTCTTCTGAAGAAGAGTTATTGGAGGGAAAATGCACTGAAAAAAGCTAGAATTGACTTAAAATGTGAAATTTATAATTAATGGATGAATGTTGGAGGGGATGCGGGAAAACTGGGACACTATTGCATTGTTGGTGGAGTTGTGAACGAATCCAACCATTCTGGAGAGCAATCTGGAATTATGCCCAAAAAATTATCAAAGTGTGCATACCCTTTGATCCAGCAGTGTTTCTATTGGGCTTATATCCCAAAGAAATACTAAAGAAGGGAAAGGGACCTGTATGTGCCAAAATGTTTGTAGCAGCCCTGTTTGTAGTGGCTAGAAACTGGAAAATGAATGGATGCCCATCAATTGGAGAATGGCTGGGTAAATTGTGGTATATGAATGTTATGGAATATTATTGTTCTGTAAGAAATGACCAGCAGGATGAATACAGAGAGGACTGGCGAGACTTACATGAACTGATGCTAAGTGAAATGAGCAGAACCAGGAGATCATTATACACTTCGACAACGATATTGTATGAGGACATATTTTGATGGAAGTGGATTTCTTTGACAAAGAGACCTGAATTTCAATTGATAAATGACGGACAAAAGCAGCTACACCCAAAGAAAGAACACTGGGAAACGAATGTGAACTATCTGCATTTTTGTTTTTCTTCCCGGGTTATTTATACCTTCTGAATCCAATTCTCCCTATGCAACAAGAGAACTGTTTGGTTCTGCAAACATATATTGTATCTAGGATATACTGCAACATATCCAACATATAAAGGACTGCTTGCCATCTAGGGGAGGGGGTGGAGGGAGGGAGGGAAAAAAAAATCGGAACAGAAACGAGTGTCAATATAAAGTAATTATTAAATAAAAATTTAAAAAAATAAAAAAAAAGAAATTTATAATTAATGGCTTAAGTGTGAACAAGCAGTTCATGGATACTGAAGAGAGATTTTTTTTTAATATTTAAAATTCAGGAAACAAATTTTGGAAGAAATAAACTGGGTCAGTCTGCTTAGTGAAGCAAAAAAAAAGAAAGAAAGAATTTAATTGAGAAAACTATGATTCAAAGTACTAAATAAGCTTAGTTGGTCTTTATTTTTTAATAAGCATATCTTTAATTTATTGAGAAAGTAATTTTTATTTTTAAACATACAAAATATATTTTATCCCTCCCCATAGAAACATGCACATATTTAGCATATCCCAAATGTCTGTTCAATTTTAAGCTTTTAATACTTTTAAAAGCTTAAAACTGAACAAAATGTCTTGAGATATCCTGGATATAAATACAATTTTTTAGTAATCCAAAAGTTAAAGATACTCCTTATCATACATAATGATGCCATTTATAAGTGCATTATCATGGATAGTTAATTTTCAGAGTATAGTGTTAACAAAAATAATGTCACAGGACTTTCAAAATCTTACCATTTACAAAAGTTTTCTAGTAGGTATATAAAGACTTCCATTTTTTTCCAAAGCAAAATTTTAAAACCAGAAAACCACACAGTATATTCAAGAAGCAGTTATTTTTTTATTTAATGAATAATGTATATTTTATTTTGAGAAAATGAGTGGTATAGATGATAATTTGAATTTGTGTCAATTACAACTATGTCTACCACAATAAAAGGAAGATCCTTTAGATTTTTTCTTAAAGCTGTGTTTTTTTTTTTAACATTTTATTTTTTATTTTATTTTATTTTTTTATTTTTTTTAAATTTAATTTTATTTAATAATAACTTTGTATTGACAGAATCCATGCCAGGACAATTCTTACACAGCATTATCCCTTGCAATCACTTATGTTTCGTTTTTTTCCCTCCCTCCCTCCTCCCCCCCCCAAGATGGCAAGCAGTCCTATATATGTTAAATATGTTGCAGTATATCCTAGATACAATACATATTTGCAGAACCAAACAGTTCTCCCGCTGCACAGGGAGAATTGGATTCAGAAGGTAAAAATAACTCGGGAAGAAAATCAAAAATCAAATAGTTCACATTCATTTCCCAGTATTCCTTCTTTGGGTGTAGCTGTTTCTGTCCATCATTTATCCAATGAAACTCAGTTAAGTCTCTTTGTCAGACAAATCCACTTCCATCAGAATACATCCTCATACAATATCGTTGTCGAAGTGTATAATGATCTCCTGGTTCTGCTCATCTCACTTAGCATCAGTCCATGTAGGTCTCTCCAAGCCTCTCTGTATTCATCCTGCTGGTCATTCCTTAAAGCTGTGTTCTTAAAAAAAATGTTGCATGTAGTAATTAGTATGCAAGTGGGGCACAGCAGAAATTATCTGAAAAGTTTGTTGATATAAGTAAAAGGAAATTTATTGTTATTGAGTGTCCAAAGCACTCACTGATTTTTAATAAGCCTACATAATATATTAACTCTGTCATCCATCTCTTAAAAATCACTTAATATATTTTTAAGTATTATATTCATTATGTAGAGTCAAGCTTTAAATGTTCATAATTCCATACTCAAAATACATTGCTTGTTTCACAGTGGGATTTTCCAAATATTTTTACTTGATTATTACTATGATTACTACCATTTATCTTTCATTTAGGTATAAGTGTCTAAGTCAGGCAATTCAATGATCCCTTTTATGTGAATCCAAACAGAGTCCAGAAAATTTTGTACTGCTTTTTAAAAGTGTGACCTGTGAGGTCACATTTCAATTTTTGTCAATTGATCCACAGAGTAGAAATTCAGGGATCTTTTATGTACTTTTAAAAAGAGGTACAGATTACAACAAACAGAAAGCTTAACAGAATTAGGGAGTTTATAGTGAGCACCTGAATCCAGGTCTCTATTAATACCCTCTTGCTCATGGTGCCAGATATACTATCTGGGAATAAAAGCTAATTTCTTGACTTGTACAATCAGGGGGTGATAAATCCCTCAAAATATATCAATTTGGACAATTATCTGTAACCTTGAGAAAATAAATGAACACATAGTTTTCAGTAGAACAACAAATGTTGTGTATATAACTATGTAATAATTTTGGCTTTGTGGAACTTTTATTTAAAGAATAATCACAAGAATATTTAGAGCAAGGAGAAATTATAAGAAATGTGTAGATTGAGGGAAATTAAGATAAGCTAACCCAAAATCTAGATTAGCTTCATGTAAATATGTTTAAAAAATCTTTCTGAATGTAGTATATTTTCTAGATATTGATCATATTAATAGGGAATTTCTTTGCAACAAACAATTTCTTTCTTGACTAACCAACATATTCCATGTAGTTCTCAATCAATCAACCACCATTTATTTATTAAGTATTTACTATATGATAGAATTCTGTTGAATACTAGATATAATGAATGAAATGATCCTTATTAATTGGCATCACCGACTCTTAAATTTAGAATTAGAAGGGACCTTGCTTGTCTGATGTGTTACAAATTGAATATTTACTTATTGTCACATAACACTTTAAAATAAAAATGTTAACCCCAAGAATAGGCTAACCCGATTAAAATATAATTGGGAAATGTTTAATAAAATAAGTAAAATGTCAATACAAGATATTGTTGTTGTTAGTCATTTTACTTATGTCCAACTTTTTGTGGCACCATTTTTCTTTGTTTTGTTTTACTTTTTTGTAAAGATACTGGAGTGGTTTGTGATTTCCTTCTTCAGGTCATTTTACTGAAAGGGAAACTTAGGCAGGTGTAGTTAAGTGGCTTGTCCAGGGTCACACAGCTAGAAAGTGTCTGAGGTCAGATTTGAACTCAGGGAGATGAGTTTTCCTGCTATCAAACATGACATTATATCCACTACATTTTGTAATTGTCCAACAGTACAACACATAAAACATAAATTTGTGATTTTCTAAATCAATATGTAGCCTGCAGGTATCTATTTCTATTTGAGTGTTCAAAGCACTTTACTCATGACAATCCTATGATGTAGATAGTTCAAGTATTTATAGACAAGAAAAATGAAGCCCAGGGAATTATAGGCATTTTTCCCCACCAAAAGGATTAGAAAATGACAGAGCTAGGACTCAAGCCCAAAATTTATAACTTCAAATACATGTTTCTCAATTAAACCACACTGCCATTTTAAATGTGAGCAGTGAATAAGAAAAAAAAAAGTCAATATCTGAAAGTTTTCCTTTCTTATTGATTCATAAATGGAAAGAAGGAATAAACATTTTATTGAAAATATTCAGATTATGCTCAACTATATCTTCTTTTTCTTCATTCAGTCACTCCGTGATTATATGTTTATTAAGCATCTACTGTATGCTAGGTACTTCTCAACTTTTTGTATGATTAAAGGATTTCTGACAGAGATCCTTGTGACATGTAAGCACTGATTAACTCTGCAAAAAATGAATCTCTTGACTGTTTTCATTAAAATAATGTTCTTATCCAAAGAATAAATACTGATTGACTTATGGTAAGTTTTTGCTACAGTGCAAGTAAAATAGTTGGCAAATATAACAGTGTGTGGGTTAGAAAGTAAGGATACTGTTTAAAAATACAGAAATCTATATATTTCTGATGTTTATCATAAGTTAAGAAATGTTATTTTTTTCTATTCATAGAAAGATGTTTGAAAGACCTTAAAGAGAAAAATATGAACTTTCTGCAATATGAGATTCAACAAAGATCTATTCAGAAGTTTTAATACAATAAAGTTTTGTTCATTTTTCTATATTCTGAAGTCAAAGGACATAGAATCCCTGTAGATACAGTAATTCTACATAGAGAGAGTAGTTTAGTCAGTAAGGCCTAGATGTGGAGTCAGAAACTTCTGAGTTCAAGTCCTACTGCCAACTTAGATAGTTCTATATCCATTGGAAGACCTCTTGAGTACCATAGGTAATGCTCTGGTATGATAGGAAAAACAAAACAAAAACAAAAACAAAACCATTGACATTACAATCAGAGGTCATATGTTCAAATGTTGTTTCCCATGTCTATTATGCATGTGATCTTGAATAAGTCACTTTATTTCTCTGGCCCTGAGTTCCTTCATCTATAAAATGAAATTGTCATCCTAAAATGCATGCTCTCTTTCAGCTCTAGATCTGTAAATCCACATGAAATTATAGAAAGTAACATGTGCAGAAATTTCTCTACCACAAATTCCTTATGTAAATGAAATCGCATGCTGATAATTGAAATATGAGATATAGGGTACTAGGTTTGGAGCCAGGAAGACCTGTGTTCAGATCCTTCCCTATGCTTTTTAACTATGTGATCCTAGCTATATGCCTCAGTTTCTCATCTTTAAATTGAAGAGATTGGACTCGATGATCCTTAATCCAATACTAAACCTATGATTTAATATTCTTTATTTTCATTTATAGAAATTCTTTGATTATGTCAAGTTTAGCAATCATTCTAATGAAATAAATATTAAAAATGTCAAAATCACAGTGAAGAAATACAATCCATTTTTTTCTAATACTCTTATTTTCCCCAAAAAACCCATACCCTCATCCTAAAAATAAGGTCACAATGAGATTTTTCTGAATCAATATGCCAAGTGTCAAATGAATTGATTATCAGACTGCTCTACTGTTATAAATATTTTTTTAATTTTGAATTTACATTTGTAATTTTTATTGTTGCATATGTATACAACAACTTCTTTCTGAAGCTAATAGATTCAGAGTTTCTTCTAACTTAAATATTTCATTGATTATCTAAGTTAGAGATATATGAAGTACCAAAAAAGAAACTAGGAAATCTCTGAAGTGAAGAAGCTCAGAGCATGTGTGTATGTGTACCTATAAAGTGAATTAACATTAACTAGGTAATCTGATTGTTAATTCTATAAGTTATATATATATATATATATTACATGAGTTTACATTAAGAAGAATGACTAATCTTGGTTAGTCATTATCACAAAAGAGATAAAGAACTAACTTTATCCATGTTTTTTAATAGATAAATGGTCACAATATATTCTTAGAGAACTTAAGGAAATTTGAAACCTGTGACATTTTTGCAAACTGTGAAGTTCCCTTATTCTTTTTGTTACTTTATGTTTTCCCAAATCTATTTCAATATTGCAAATCCTGGAGGAGTATCTTTTTTTCTACAACATTTCAGTCACATTTATGATTCAGGTAATTTAGAATTTGAGACTGACATTATTTGCATAGATAGCTACATGCGCAAATCAGAGAACAATGAGCAAAAATCATTCCTCCTGTTTTCAAGCAACCCATTATTTATTTAGACAATAATTTCTAGTATATTTATAATTTACTAGGGGATGATTTATACAGAAAAAGGAACATTGAGCAGGGAGTCAGAATACTAAGATTTTTAATTCCAGTTCTATATTGACTTTGCTGTTCAATAATTTTTTAATTATGTCTGACTCTTCATGAGTTCATTTAAGGTTGTCTTGGCAAAGACACTGTAGCATTTTGCAATTTTAACACACTTTCCATTTGAGAAAATTGTTGCAGATAAGATTAAGTGACTTGCCTAGGTTCACAAAGTTACTAATTATCTGAGGCCAGATTTAAACTGAAGATGAGTATTCCTGATTCCACACATGGTGCTTTACTCACTATTCCAAGTAGTTCTTCATGTATTAACTAGTTATGGTTTATTAGAAAGGCCATTTAATCACTTAGATATAGTCTGTGAGTTTGAAACTAATTCAGACAGAATGTAGAGTGAAAGGGAGAAGAGTTGGTAAGGGTGAATCTAAGAAAAATGTTTTAGCATAAGTGGGTGATGATTATAATAGAAGGAATTCATTTGTGAAGGCAATTTAAACAAAAAAGAGAACTCTAAACAATAAAGTCCATGTTCCCAGGGATAACTAAAGCTAAGCAAGCTTTTAATGAAGTACCATAGGGTTGTCTGTTAAACAGTTTTAAATCATTAATTTGGATGAAGGTTTGAATGGCATACTTATCAGATTTATCAATGAAATAAAGATGGAGGAATGGTTAAATCTAATGATACAGAGTCCAAAAAAGCCCTCAACAGTCTAGAATAATGTGCCATATTAATGCAAGCAAATTTAATAGTGACAAGTAAAGTTACATATGTGGCTTCAGAAATGTATCTGCATGACACGTATTTAATGAGACAGACATGATATGGTAGTCAATATGTGAAAAAAAAAAGAATTGGATTCTTGGTGGGAATTCTAATTCTAATTCTACAATTTCAGATAGACAATGCTAGCCAGTAAAAGATAAGACTTCTTCAACACAAATTGTGGTATTTAGACCTAGAAGCTAAACTTCCAATGTACTCTGTTTTAGTCAGAATTTATCTGAAATATTGCATTAAGTTTTGAATATTATATCATTCTGACTACAAGGTAACTAGTAGCTCAGTGGTAGCAATGGGCCTGGAGTCAGGAAGCTCTAAATTCAAATCCAATCTCAGATACTTCCTATCTTTGAGGTTCTGGGCAATGACTTAACTTTTGATTTCCTGATAAAATATATCCACTTGGAGAAGAAAATGGCAAGCCACTGCAATATCTTTTCCAAGAAAGCTCACAAAGGGTCAAATATGACTGAATAGCAACAAATATTTAGAAAGTTCTGTTACAAGGGAAGACTGATGTGATTTGTAAGGTTATTGCAGATTATGTCATGCAAGAGTGTTTTGAAAAGATTAGTTTTGTTTAACCTGGAGAGATGTCATTGCTGTCTTAAAAGTGATTATGTGGAAGATAAATTAAACTTTTCTTTATTTGACCAAAGAAACCGAATGAGGAACACTGGGTTGAATTTGAAGAAAGATATATTGGCTTAATATAAAGAATTAAACAAAAATTCTTCCTGATTGGAACTATTCAAAAGTAGAACAGGCTACCTGAGAAGGATTCAAGTTCTCACTAAGAGGTTTTTAAATACAGACTGAATGACTATTTGCTAGGAATATGGTATAGTCGGTTCCTTTTGCAATTGGTGTTAAATAAGATGACCTTGGAGGTTTGTTCCAATTCTAAAATTCTTGCAATCTATAATTTTGCCATCAATCTTTTTATTTAAATTGAACTATGTCAAAGTATTTCATATTTGCCTTTTGCTAGCTGAATAGTTATTAGAAAAAAACACAATTCTGTATACTTCTATTAGCCTTGTATGCAATTGTATTTACCTATAAGATACTAGCTTGAGATCATTATCAAATTATAACTATTACCAAACCAAATCCATGAACTATGTATTAAAAAACTATAAGGATTAAATGGACTTTATAGGTCATTTAGTCCAATTATCACATTTAAGAAATGCCAAGATTAATTACCTTAGTTCATCCAATTAGATTGACTGTTGGATCAATTCTTCCTGTGGGTAAAACTATACTGAATTTACAACTTTAAGAAAAGTCAGTTGATAGCATACTGCATTAATTATTTGTTTTAATGACCCATAAGATGGATTATTTTAAAAGGTTAAAAGCTACTGTTATCACTAGTAATGCCCAGATATATGGTAATTAAGGCAGTGTGGGAAATTCAGGAGTGGATTTTAAGACTATTGTCAATCCTAGGGCTAGTTTTAGCCTTCTTTCATGTTACTGCCTATTGAAAACTTTAAAGCAAAAAAAAAAATGAAGCTGTTGTTAACATAGTAGGTGCTTAATCAATCAACATAAATTTATTAGGTACTTACTATGTGTCAGTAATTATGGAATAAAAAACAAAAATAAAAGTCTTGGCTGTCAAAGCTTAGATAGATAGATAGATTAGATAGACAAGTAGATGGAGGAAGGGATGAAGTACTTTTAAAGTACATATTATGTGTCAGGAACTGTAATATTCATAGTTTTTCAATATTTTTATTAAAGCTTTTTATTTTCAAAACATATGCTTGCATAATTTTTCAACATTAACCCTTGCAAAACTTTGTGTTCCAATTCTCCCTCTTTGCTCCACCCCCTCTGCTAGATGGTAAGTAATCCAATATATGTTAATTATGGTAAAAACATAGATGATAAATCCAATATGTGCATACATATTTATATAATTAGCTTGCTGCACAAGAAAAATCAAATCAAAAAGGAAAAAAAATGAGAAAGAAAATAAAATGCAAGCAAACAGTAACAAAAAGAATGAAAATGCTATGTTGTGATCCATACACAGTTTCCACAGCACTCTTTCTGGGTATAGATGACTTTCTTCATCACAAGATCATTGGAACTGGCCTGAATCATCTCATTGTTGTTCCATGTCCATCAGAATTTATCAGAATATAATCTTGTTGTTGTCATGAACAATGATGTTCTGATTCTGTTCATTTCACTTAGCATCAGTTCATGTAAGTCTCTCCAGGCCTCTCTGAAATCATCCTGCTGATCCTTTCTTAAAGAACAATAATATTTGATAACATTCACACACCATAACTTATTCAGCCATTCTCCAACTGATGGGCATTCACTTAGTTTCCAGTTTACTGCCACTATAAAAAGAGCTGCCACAAACATTTTTGTACATGTGGGTCCCTTTCCCTCCTTTAAGATCTCTTTGGGATATAAGCCCAGTAGAAACACTGCTGGATCAAATGATGTGACCATTTGATAACCCTTTGGGCATATTTCCAAATTGCTCTCCAGAGTGATTGGATCTGTTCACAACTCCACCAGCCATGTATAAGTGTCCCAGTTTTCCCATATCCCAATCAACATTCATCATTGTCTTTTCCTGTCATCTTAGCCAATCTGTGAGGTGTATAGTGGCACCTCAGAGTTGAATTAATTTGCATTTCTCTAATCAATAGTTATTTAAAGCATCTTTTCACATAATTAGAAATGCTTCACTTCACTTGAAAATTATCTGTTCATATCCTTTGATCATTTATCAGTTGGAAAATGGCTTGAATTCTTATAAATTTTAGTCAATTCTTTATACATTTTAGAAGTGAGATCTTTATCAGAATCTCTGAAAGTAAAAAATGTTTTCCCTGTTTATTGCTTCCCTTCTAATCTTGTCTACATTGGTTTTGTTTGTATAAAAACTTTTTAACTTAACATAATCAAAGATATCTATTTTGTGTTCAACAATGATCTTGACCTTCTCTGGCCACAAATTTCTTTCTTCTCCACAGATCTGAGAGGTAAACTATCCTTTCTTCTTCTAATTTGCATATAATATCACTCTTTATGTCTATGAACCACTTTGACCTTATCTTAGTATATGGTTTTAGGTATGGATGCATCCCTAGTTTCTGCCCTATTAGTTTCCATTTTTCCCAGAAGTTTTTGTCAGATAGTGAGTTTTTATCCTGGAGTCTTTGAATTTGTCCAATACTCAGTTAATATAGTTATTGACTATTTTGTCCTGTGCACCTAACCTATTCCATTGATCAACTACTCTATTTCTTAGCCAGTATGAAATGGTTTTGATTACCACTGCTTTGCATTTTCATTTGCATTTTTAATTTTTTCATTAATTCCCTTGAAAAAAACTTTTTTCATTCCCTTGAAATTCTTGATCTTTTGTTCTTCCAGATGAACTTTATTATTATTTTTTTCTAGATATGTAAAATAATTTCTTGGGAGTTCCATTGGTATGGCATTGGATAAGTACATTAATTTAGGTAGTATTGTCAAATAATTTTCCCATTTGATCCTCAGAATAATATTGTGAAATAATTACTATTATGATTCCCATTTTAGAGTGAAGGGAACTGAGGTAGATGGGATCTATTACTTGTCCAAGATCACACAACTAACAAGAAACTTGATTTCAATGTGGGTCTTCTGCCTACAGGATCAGCTCTATATCCATTAAATAACCTAGTTTCTCCAATACGTGTCTCTTTCTACACATTAATTTAGAGTGTGAAGGTACTGGCAGTTGGGGTAAATTATAATGTTATGTGTTATGAAAGAAAGCATTCTTGTAAGTAGATGTTGTGTAATGTAGGACGCTTTGTATTCCAAGCATTGGATTCAGTAAGTGCAAAGAAATAGAGGTGAAAGAAGTGAAGTATGTGAAGAATAGCAAGTCCTTTTTCATTGCACTATATACAGAAAAATAAATAATGGAAAATGAATGAAGCTGAGAATATAAGTTACTGCTGGATTGAAAAAGCTTCAAAAGCCAGAATACTTTCTGTTTTATGTTAAAGGTAACAAGGAGCCACTGGAGTTTAGGTGCTTATTCATTGATTGATTGATCTTGAAAAGTAGACACAATAACCAATAATTTTCTGTGGCTAAACATAGAGCACCAATGTTTGTGACAGCTTTAAGTCAGAGTTTCTGATTTTAAAAAGATGAGCCTTAAAGCACTCATTTATTGAATCAATCAATATTTATTGAGAACCAACCTTGAACAGGGCACTGTGGGAAATAAAAGTATGTTATAGTTGGTGTCTATCCTCAAGAAACTCATAGTTCAGCTGGAGAAGTAAATGCACATAAAAAAGATAAGTAGCAGTATAAGATCATAAACAATTGTCAAATTACCAGCACAGTGACACTCAAGTATATGCCCTATAGGAGTTTAGAGGAAGGAGAAATCATTTTCAGTTGGGAAAACTGGAGAAGGGCTCATGTACAAAATAGATTATCAATTAGGTATTCAAAGGATAAATTTGAATGGAGTAGGGAGAGAAGAATAAAGGAGAGTATATTCCATATATTAAAATAAAAATTGTATGAAAAAAGGCATGAAAGATGAGGGGATATAGTAGATAGAAAGAAAGGATTAAAGTAATGAATTTGCCATGGGTTAGTGGTAGATATGAGAAAAATCAAGCCCAAACAATGTAGGAATAGAAGAGAAGTATATTAACAAAACTGATAGCAAACATTTGTCAGAGCATTCTAAGTTCATACTATTCCTATATATCCTGGATGTCTGAATTTGAGCAAGTCATTCAGTCTTTTAGTTCCCTTAGGCAACTCTTTAAGACCTTAAGATGCAAAACAGGTGTTGATATCTGTTGGTAGCTTATGCAATAGGAGCTCTGTATGTTGATGAGAACACAGGTCCAGTCAAGGAAGGAAACTTTTACTTTAAAATAGCTAATCCAATTGATGATGTGACAGCTCTATGTGCTTGTCATCTAAGGATCTGCATAACTGATTCAGAGACTCATCTCCAGACTGGCAATAAGGATATGTAATGATATTTAAATTGAAACAACTCTCCTAGATCTCCTAAATCAAAACGAAATATTATTTGTGTCAGTGAAGGGAATACCCCATTTTAATGATATCATTATTATAATATTTATTATTTACAAAGTGATTTGCAAAATTTTTTACATATATAATGCTATTGGTTCATTGTTAATGGTGCATTAATTGGTACATTTTTAGATATATTTCTTTTTTGTTTAATAATAGATAAAGATTATGTGTGATTCAACCATTGTGTCATGACTTTCCCCTTGTAATCATCTATATGCATGAGAAAATTCAGTCTATGGTAATGGGAGTCAATAAAGGAAACTGATTCCCTTGGGGATCAAGATCCAATAGGGTCTCAAGGGAACATTGCACTCATCAAGTGAGTGAAATGAATTAGGCAAAAAGAAGAGATTTAAAAACATAGGCTCTTTATTTTCTTCTGTTTTGCATTGGTAAAGAAAATTTCCATACTATGAGCTGCCCACACTAATCAAATCATATGAAAACATGCATTTCTTTATATGTGCATACGTAAAGCATATGCATACATATTTACATATGTATAGACATTATAGCATTTGTATATATTACAATAATTTCATTACGGAGTAGGGCTTATTTATCAAATAGAAAAACCTTTTTGTTTAAATGGAAAAGGCCTGTGATTTCATTCCCAGTTCATGAGAGCATTTTTAGGTGAAAAAAGTCACTCTACCAATACAGAGTGGCTCCTTCTTTACAACTGAAATCTTAGAGTTGCTTAGGGCACTGAGAAGACAAAGAATCATTAGTACCAAACTGCTAATAATGGAATAGGTAAAAATAAACCTAATAAAAGAGTCCCTAGATTGTCTCAGAATTCTGATTCCTCTATCAACAATTGCCTTTGCTAATGTCATCAAAGGACAGTGTGTGTGTGTGTGTGTGTGTTGTGTGTGTGTGTGTGTGTGTGTTTGTAGAGAGAGAGAGACAGACAAACAGACAGACAACACAGAGACTCAGAGAGAAAGACAGAGACAGAGCACACACACAGAGAGAAAAATGAAGACAAAGACAGAGACAGAAAGACAAAGAAAAACAGACCTTCTATAGGTAACATTTCATTTATCTTACTCAGAACTAGGTTATCATGCCAACTTCTGGTGTGTCCAAATTATGTCATATCTTTTTTGGTGTTCTTCTACATCTCACCAGAACTCAAACTATCATTAAAACACTACAGAGATTTAGTATAACTGTTTTTCTCCTTTTCTACAAGATTCAAAAATTTTGAACTTTGTCTAATATTCTTTATAGTTTTAACTTTCAGCATTCAGTTCAATCGAACATTTAATAAGCTCCTGCTGTGTGAAGAGCCTTATGTTTGGAGCTAATGGAGACACAAAAATTAAATTAAAGTATTATTCAGTGCAATCTAGTTCTTGATAATATGAGATTTCCCAATACCATACTTTAATTTCAGTAATTTACTTAGATAAATTGTATTGATGTGGAAAAGATGACATCATCAGCTAGCATATGCCAAACTGAACTGTTTGCTAGTTTGGTACAATAGGAGCTATAGCATTTTGGATTGGAGAAAATTCTCTGAATTAGATCCAGTAAACATAGGCTCCAAAACAATGTAATTCTCTTACTAACTCATTATATGACATTGGGCAAGATGCTTCACTTCCAATGACATCAATTTACTTATCTTATAAGATGAGGGAATTGAACTAGATAATCAGTAAGTTCCCTTCCAGCTCTCCGGATTTATTGCAATAGCTTTCTAATTGGTCTTTCTGCTTTCCGTTTCTCCCCTTGCCAATTTATCCTCTGTTCAACTACCAAAATTATGTTCAGAAAGCACAGGCCTGATTATGTCAATACCTGTTGTGAGATGGGAGCCACCTGCCAGTGGCTTTTGGAGGTTTAACTCAGACCTGTAGAATGGATCTCTTCATGTGAGAAGATGATGATGATGATACAAGGAAACTGAGAGGCAGTTGCATTCTCTGACCTCTCTCCTCTCCCTTCTTGCCTCCAATTTATTTCATTCCCAGACCACAAGGAACATCTGCATTAGTAAAGGCTGCTTTGCAACTCCTTCAAGTGTCATTCACAGCTCTGGAGACTCTTGGAGAACTGACCTCCTCCTTCACTTAGGCATGATCCTTAACATTTCCCCATTTTTTATTTTATAAGAGGGTGATTATTTCCCCCCACAGCATGGTCAGTAAGTTTATGCATTAGCTGTTATCGAAGTCCACATGCTAAGATATCAGAGTCCATTAAGGAGTACAAACAATACCAGAGCAAGTGTTGAACCTTGTGAGATGTCATGGAGGCAAACTTTCAACTGAAGAAGAAGACTATAGTCAGAACAGGCTGTCTTCTGGCTTGGCCCTTTGATGTATTGGCCCATTTAATTCCCTGACTAAAAAAGTCTTACCAGGTCTCTTTTCCCTTTCCTTTCCTGTGGGTTACCAAAGGAACTCTGGGAGGATCCTACTCTCAAACAGCTCTCACGTGCTGCTTCTTCTTTGTTTCTTGTGTTTCTTATGATTCTTGCGCCCCACATTGGGCACCAAATATCCTGTTTGAAAATTTCTCTATTGACTATAAAAATACATATCCTCAAACTGGAATTTAAAATCCTACACAATCAACCCCCACCTATCTTTCTAGATGTTTTACATTATTCCCTTTCATGTATCCCAGTATTTCATCCAAACTAGTCTACTTACTGATTACCTAACTCAACATTCTATTAGTACTTTTCTACAGACACTTTTGAAATACATTTCTTTCTTATATCTGCCTCTTAGAAATTTTGTTTTCCTTCAAGCTTCAGCTTAGGGATCACTTTTTCCATATAGGCTTTTCTAATGCTCATTACTAGTGTGTTCCTTATCCCTTTGTTTTTCCCTGTCTACCTCCTTATGCTCTCTCTCCTCTTCATTATTCCCCTTTTTCACCTTTGCCAGTTCAACTTCTTCTTCTTTGCCCCTTTCTTCCTGCTTCTCCCTTTCTCTTTCTTCCACCTTTCTTCCCACTTCCATCTCTCCCTTTCTCTTCCCTTTCTCCTTATCCCTCTCTTTCTTTCACTGTCTCTACCATCTCCTTCTCTCATTCAGCACAAAATAAATATTTATTGATTGATTGCTTGGTAGAAATAGCTATAAATACTTTTGTACATCTCTACCAATATATTTCCCTTTCTTTTAAGTTCTGTGTAATACTATTAATAATGACCATTGCTGGTAGTGGAAATTGTGCCTTAAAAGACCATCAGCTTTGCAATGTAAGGTCTTAAAGAGCTGTCTAAGGAAACTAAAAATTGAATGACTAGCTCTAGTTCAGACAGCTAATATATAAAGGCATGACATGAACCCAGATTGCTCTGACAATGCTTATGGGCTTTGTTAATATACTTTTGTTCTATTCCTATATTATCTGGGCCTGATTTTTCTCATAGCTACCACTAGCCTACTGAAAATTCATTACCATAATCCTTTCTTTCTACTGATATCCCTTTATCCCTTTTTTCATTAAATTTTATATATTTTTTATTTTTCAAAATGCATGCAAAATCTTGTGTTCTAAATTTTTCTCCCTCCCTCTTTCTTCCTTCACCTAATCCAAATCCAACTATATCCAACTAATCCAATATAGGTTATACATGTACAATTCTTCTAAAATTATTTCCACATTTTTCCATGTTGCACAAGAGAAATCAGATTAAAAAGGAAAAAAAAAACCGAGGAAAAAAAGCAAAGAAACAACTATAGCAAAAATAAAAGGTGAAAACACATTCAGTCCCCATAGTCCTCTCTCTGGATGCAGATAGCTCTCTCTATCACAACTCTATTGGAATTGGCCTGAATCACCTCATTGTTGAAAAAAGCCAATTCCATCACAGCTGATTATTACATAATCTTGTGCTGCTGTATACAATATTCTCTTGTGTTTTTTTTCTCACTTCATTTAGCATTCATTCATGTATGTCTCTCCAGACCTTTCTGAAATCATCTTGATGATCATTTCTTATAGAACATTCATATACCATAGCTTATTCAGCCATTCCCCAACTGATGGGCATCTGCTGAACTTTCAGTTCCTTGCAATTACAAAAAAAGGCTGCTACAAATATTTTTGTACATGTAAGCCCTTGTCCTTTTTTTGTGATCTTTTTGGGATGTAAACCCCGAAGAGACATCCAATAGAGAAGAGAAGGTTATGCACAGTTTGGTAGCCTTTGGGCATAGTCCCAAATTGCTCTCCAGAATAATTAGATCAGTTCACAATTCCCAGCAACAATATATTAATGCCACAGTTTTTCCCACATCCTCTCCCACATTTATTATTATCTTTTCCTGTCATCTCAGCCAACCTGAGATGTGTGAAGTAGTACCTCAGAGTTATACTAATTTGCATTTTTCTAATCATGTGATTTAGAGCATTATGTTTCATATGACTAGAAATGGCTTTAATTTCCTTATCTAAAAACTGTCTATTTACATTTTTGATCATCTGTTCATTGGAGATTGGCTTGTATTCTTAGAAATTTGAGTAAATTCTCTATATATTTTAGAAATAACTTCTTTATCAGAAACCTTGGATATAATTTCCCACCCCACTCTCAGTTTTCAGCTTCCCTTTTAATCTTTGCTGCATTGATTTTGTTTGTACAAAACTTTTTAATTTAATAGCAAAATTATTCATTTTGTATTTTTCAATATTCTGTAGTTCTTCTTCAGCCAAAAATCCCTTCCTTGTCCACCATTCATAATTTTAGTGACTACTTTAATTGTTTAAAAATCTCACTTCTTTTTTTTTTTTTTTGATTATTGTTTTAATTATGGTGGCATCATTCTATGTGACCAAGTCAATTCATCTATTGTCCTTACAAGTAATAACAATACATTCTTCACAAATATGCTACAGAAAAGTTGAAAGAAAGAATAAAATCAATTATATATACTTTAACATGAATAGGAATTGTTCTTAAACCAAATTCATTAAATATTTAAGATGGGAGAATTAAAAAAAATTGTCCCTCTTTCCTGTTCCCACATGCTTGAACAACATTTAGATCATTTAGATATCCAAAATTTGATTTATATCCACAATAGATTTAAATTAACATCTGCAATTGCTATATATTAACCTTTTTTTTTTTTTTAAGAGAGGGGAATTTAGATATGTATTTTCAGTGAAGTAGGAAACTCCTAAGGAAGAAAAGTCCTTTAGTCAATGTAGTTAGGTAACTTTTGAAATATTATCACCTAAGAAATTTTCCCATGAGGTGAGATGTTAAATTACCTGTCCAGGGTCTCACAGAAAGTATCAGAGGTGGGAATTGGAGTCTTGTCTGACTTAATATTTGTTTCTCTAGCCATTGTGCCACTTCACTTCTCTCCTTAATAACATATTAATATTTTTTCAAAGTTCAGCGATCTAATTCCAGAAAGTTTGTCAAATAGGTGAGTAAGAATTGTAATCGAAATAAATTTAGTTATGTAGCATATGGCCAAATGTAACATTAGAATTAAATATTCATTGTAATTCTTGAGAGTGGAACTGAGGATTCATCACATGAAAAATATTAATAATAATAGTTTATATTTTTATATTTATTATGTATCAGGCCCTGTATTAAACATTTTTCAATCTTGCTTAATCTCCTCAACAACTCATGGAAGTGAATATTATTATTATCCATATTTTACAGTGGAGAAAATTGATTATATAAAAGTTATATGACTTTGGGACACATGACTAGAAAGTATCTAAGACCGGATTTGAATTCAGGCTTGGTGCTCCAGCACACCACAACATGCCTCAAAAGGAATGTGATATTTCAAGCTGATGACACAACATTTAAAGGAATAGGGCTAAGAGCTGTGTCTTATATATTTTGTTTATCTATCATTTAGTCTTTTTTTGAGAGACTATATCTTATATTTCCATCCTTAATGGATTCTTTAATTTAAATAGTTATTTTAAATAGGAAAGACAACATGGAATAGTGAAGAAGGGGCTGGTTGAAGAGTTAGATAGACTTATGTTTGAATCCTATCTCTGACACATACTCTGTGACTCTGGGTCAAAGCTCAAGTTCTTATTGTTTCAAGCAATTCTCTAAAACTACAAGGTTTAGAATAGTGTTTACCCCACACTAGTAAAAGAAACTGGCCATAATAATGAAATTATAGATTCAGGATGGTAAAAATTACAGAAACAGGCTTATATGACTGGTTGGCTAGATGACATAAATTAATGAGTTCACAATTGTTTATTAACTATTTACTATGGAGACAAAGAAAGGAAAAATAGTCCCTACCCTCAAAAAGCTTATATGCTATGGGAGAAACATGTCTATAAATAAGTTGTATATATTATACCGTGTATATGTGCATAAATGTAATATATAATCTATTATTTATGTATATATGTATATAACTTATTCACATATTATCTATCTATACATACTTATACATACAAACACCCATAGGTAGTAAGAATTATCTATGTAAATGCATAGATATTGCTGTAATACACAAGCAAGGTATTAGTCATCTTAGAGGGCAATGATAATAAAGGATTATAGTTTCAAGGGTTAGAAATAAATTAGAATTGTTTTAGTCTCACCTCCTCATTTTGCAGATAAAGAAATTGAAACTGAAAATTTGCAGTGACTTGACCTAGGTATCACATAGGAGAAATGGGATACACTATAACATAAAGTGATATATGAAGAGTAGTAAACTATCAATTTGAAATATTAGTTGCTTCTGAAAAAGTAATTACGAAAAAATGACTAGAATTTACATGATCAAAATATCACAGTATTTTCCAGTACTCATTTGGCATAGCAAATGTCAAAAGCCCCTCATCCCACATGCAGTTTTCATTGAACATGCAGAGTTCATGGATGATATTCTGCTAGATAATGTGCAACATACAAAGATGGGTAAAGAATAACTCCTTTTATTGAACTTCACTATCTCTGAAGGAGATGACCCAGCCACCTACTTAGATAATTATAGACTGAAGCAGATTGTGATGTCATTAGAAAGTATTGTTTTTATTCATAGGGAGTTGTTACTTCCAACCTGGGGAAGACCATGCTAGAAGAAGATTCATTTTATTTGGAATCTGAAAAATGAATAGATTATCAAAAGATAAACAATCAGGTAAGGGGAAGGGCATTTCTGATTGAGGAAACAAAATCAAAAGTGAGGAGACAGGAAAAGACAGAGCATATTCAAAGAACATTGAGGGGGTACAATTTGATCAGAACATCGAGCCCACATAAGGGAATAACACTTAAAACTGAAAAGGTAGTTTGAGAATATAGCATGGACAACCTTGAATAACATGTTAAGCAATCTGGGATAAGTATGATAAACAATGAGAAATTACTGAAATCTTTTCAGCAGGGAAGTGATATAATCAGAGCTATCCTTTAGCAAGATAAATCAGGGTAGATCAAATGGATTAGAAAAAAGATACTAGACTTAGGGAAAGTAGTCAGCAGGTTACTGAAACTGTCCAGATGAGAAAAAATGAGGACATAAATTTGGGTGGTAGTAATGGGGGTGGCATGGTGATGGTAAAAATCTTAAAGAAAAAGAGAGTTAAAGAGGATATGTTTGCTAAGGGAAAAAGGAATAAAGTGATGGCAAATGATTGGATGCAATGGTTGCAGGGGGAAAAAAAAGGAAAGATTGCTCCCAAGGTTGCCAGTTTGGGTGATTGAATCTATGTTGTTGTCATTAAAAGGAATGGAGAAGTCAGAATGAGAAACTAGTTTTTATTGAGAAAAAGATGCTGAATTTAATGTTGGATATAATGATGAATTTGGTGGAGTTTTCCTGACAAACTTTGATTTACTGTGATTTTTTTAAAGATCACTCTCTGCTTATAATTGTTTCTTCCTGGCCACCAGTTTATTGTATGGGAATAATGTGATTCTACATTTTTTCAAAGATGGAATTTTAAAAATTAATCTTTCTTTTAATTCTGTTGATCTGGCACATGTTTTAGAACAATGTATTTTTTCTGGTGTAGGCTATGTATTATCACAAATGTGCTAAGGTGCATTATTTTATTTCTTCAGGATTAGTGTCAAAATCATAATCACAGATTTATAGTAGGCATATACAAACCATTCACCCTCTTTCATAAAAAATATTTATTTTCTGTTGGGATGAAGATGATGAGTTTTATAAAAAAGATAATTAAAATGAAAACAATTTTGTCAATTAAGCAAACTAGAATGTTATTGTTTCTTCCACCATCAGAAATGAGTTAGATATGGCTAATATAACATTCTTTATTTTAAAAATAGCCTGTTAGATCACCAAAAATTTGTTAAAATTTTTGCATTTAGCATTCTATTATAGATATTAAGAGTTAACCTTTTTCTAACAGGGAAAGAAACATAGTTATTTGTCATAAGAAAAAATAATAACTTAGAATTCACACTGAAGTGTTAAAAAACAGAATCCAGATCATGATTTTAAAACTACTTAAGACTTTGGATGATCTTGCAGCTCTGTCAAATGCTTGAGTTCTATGGAGACACCATATACATCATTTACTTTTGACATTTAAATATTCCTGATGTTAGGCCTAATCAGTAGTAAATGAGTGATAAGAACAGTTTATCTGTTGGAATTTTAAATGGTATTAAGTGTGTTTAATGAATCTATTCATTAATCTTTTTTTTTTTTTTTTACAAATTATTTTTAGTTTTATTTTACAAATGAAGAAACTGAGGCAGGGGGAGATGGAAATGACTTGTCAGTAAAGAGCCACCAATAAATGGTATTTGGCAATTAAGCAACTTCAGGACAGATATTATTTTCCCCTTTCTTTGTATCATTAGAATTTGACATGTGGACTCAATATATGCATGTTGATTGAAGTAATCATATAAGTCACTGATTGATTCTGAATACATGGAGTACCTTTTCTGCTGTAACATATTGCTTTCATAAGAGATACCTGGTTTTGTAGAGAAGGACTCTCTTATACCCTATAAGCCTTACCTGCTTATTTTATTCCAAGATCACTTGTCAGTTCATAATGCTTTACTGTTACTGAATTTTAGACTACTATGTCTGGATACTAGAGCCCTGAGTCCAGACTGATGCACAGATGGCCATATGAGCTCCTGAGGTTTTTGATAGTGGAAGGTCAGGTTACTTTAACTCTCAGGTCCTGAAACTGTCCCTTAAGGCCTGACCACTTCAAGATCTGTCTAGTACCTGGTTGGACAAATTTTAAAACTTGCCCTTGCAGCCGCCAACATTTCGTGTCATATTTTCACAAGTTTGTATCTTTTATAGAATAAGGTCATTTTAAGTCTTTGAGAACTCTGAGAAATTCTCCTGATCTTTTTTGTGCTTCTTTGAATCATAAGCAAGAGCTTTTGTTTTCTGCCAGAGAAGGAAACTCCCTCTCATTCAATGGAAGTAGATTTTTTTTCTGAAAATACCATGAATCCCAAAGTGGTTGTGATTCTTCCCATCTGTTTCCCAATCATGGTTGTTGAGATTTTACTATAGTATTGCATCCCCCTTCTAATTCTGCTTATTAGGTCAATTAAACAAACAGTAGGAACCTTTCTTGCTTTTTATTGACTTTTATTTTAACAACATTTTAATGTTTCCTCTTGTGGATAAAATTTGTTTTTAAGGAATGATTTTTATTCTTTTCATCACAGAAACTTTAAATATATAGTGTGAAATATGTATAGTACAGAATGTCCCTTGCCTATCTTTGCCTTACCACATAGATGTCTGATCATTAAGGCATGTCAGAGATGATCTTCATTTGGCATTTTGATAATAAATTACAAAGTCTAGATCTTTCTCCCCACCTCATGAATCTGTCAAAAAAAAAAAAAAGACAACAACAACAACAAAAAAAAAAAAAAAAAAAAAAAAAAAACCAAGCCTCTCTTCCTTGATTGTTCCTTCACTGATGAATTTTCTAGACATTCATTTCTGGAAATAGGGAGGTCCTTCTAACCTGTAAATATATGTTTGTTTTTCTTATATTTTATATGCCAATAGGATGGAAAGTTAGTGGCATGTGTGTTGTGCTGAAGTGGAAAAAGAACCATAGATTTGGAAATACTTGGTTCATATAGAGACAAGTTTTTGCAATGGTGGGCAAATCATTTGTCTCTTTTAGCCTCACTTGTCTCATCAGTAATTTATTATCTGTTCCATGGGCTTGTTTGAAGAAAATAGTTTTATAAACAGTAAAGTAGTGTTCAAATTGGGAGCTCATATTAATTTGCTTGAAATCTTCATTTTTAAATGTATTTTGGATTATATATTCATATGATTATAATAATTATTTTACAAATGCAACATTTTATATCGATATAGTTGATATACATGCAGATGATATAGGTATACATATAAATATAATTTGGATTTTTAAAAACCTTATTGAAAATTTACTGAGAAGTGAAAATCATTGCCAATATTCTAGCTATAAATTAACACATTTTGATTTGATACTATGTTTTGATATAGAAGCATTTTTGTAATAATAGCACATTTAAAAAATGTAGCAGGTCTTTTTATTGACAGCCTTCTTCCCTTCCTTCCTGGAGTTTATGATCATGATTTCTTTTTATTTCTTTTGACCTCTTTCTGTTTCTTTAGGCTTGGGAGGAAAGTTGAAGAAACTAACATAAACAATTTGCCTCCTCTCAGTTTCAATTACATTTGATTTTCCCTTTGTCAGTCAAGAAATACCTAAAGATTGGAGAAGAGGGAATGAAAGTTAGCAGGCTCAGGCCAACTACTCTATTCATTCCATCTTTATTAAGTGAACATCACTACACTGTATGCTAGTCACAGATTTCTTACAAAATTTATGTGCGAAATAGGGAGATACTTTTTTTTTTAACTGTTTCTACTGTGTGACTAATATCTTGCAGTAAGGAACTAGGACATAAAGTATAAAAAACTCAAACTCAGATTTATGACAAAGTAGTAATATCTGGGCAATCCTGGAGTAGTGTAATGATGGGCAATTTAAAAATACCTTTATATATGTACTTTTTTTTCTGTGCCAGAAAATTACACTTTCTATATCACATAGAACTAGAAATTATTGGAGGATAAATCATGCAAGTCAAAGTGAAACCTCAAAGCCTCCATTGAACAGTAATACATGAGGGGGGATTCTTTTCCTAATTTACCTACAGACTGTTCTGCCTTTGGAAAAAATTTAAAGTTAAAATAAAATTTTGCAATTATTTGTGGAGCTTTCTATTTATTTCCATATTTAGTTCTATGAAATGTGTTTTGAATAGGGAATTAGAAATAAGATGTGGAGATATAGTAATTCTTTGTAATTATTTATTGATTATTGGATAAAGTCATAGCACAGTCTTTTGTAAATTTTTAAAACTTAAAGGAAAATAGAAATATGGTAAAAAATCAGCATATATAGTAAATTTGCCTCTCAAATAGGCAGAGAGAGATTGGGGAGAATCTCATCTATCATTCAAACACCTCTATCTCTTTATATATATATATATATATATATATTATATATATAGGGCATATATCTCTATTGCCAGAGAATTTTTATGAATGGACTTCTTCATAACCTATTAAGATTTGAAGTTGAAGACAACTTCACCTATGTGTGTATGTTTTTATTGTCTTCACTTTTTTCTTTGTAGATAATAAATAAAAACCTGAAAGAAGACTGCTTGAGGGTAAATATGATTCATAGTCACAACTTACACACAGAGTTAAATTTAATGTACCTTTGCAATTTTTAAAAATTGAATCATAAAATTTTATTTGAACATGAACATTTTCAGTGTCAGAATTTTGGATTCAATTCATTTTAGTTCAATATAATTCAATTAAAAACATTAACTTTTCCTCAGTGTAATATGAAAAAAAAGTGAATGGAAGACTGACTGATTTTCAATATTTTTTCCTGATCTGTTGCTCTTTAGTTGCTCTTATTAACTGTTTGAAGAGTTGTCACCTGGAAGAAAATTCATACTTATTTGTATTGTCTTGAAACCAAATCAATAGGTGTAAGTTACAGTAAAGTTATCTGGCATTTCAAGTTCTAAATAACTTTCTTATTAACATTAAGATTTCTCAATTTCTGATAAATTTTTTTGAGAATACCTGCATGTTCCAAACACTGTACAATGTGTCATCAAAATACATCATTACTATCATCATCATCATCATCATCATCATCGTCATCATCATACTATGGAGTTTAAAGTCACAGGAAGAGTGTCAAAACTATTCAAGAAAAATACAAGAATGTTTAAAGCACTAAATCAAATAGATTTAACTGAGTTAACCAACTTATGGTAAAAACAACTAATATTGTAAGACTTTAGATAAAAAATAAATCATAGTAAGAATAATCAGAAAATATGCAAAGAATGAAGACTTTAAATTAAATTGAGAGAATATTATTTATATAGATTAGCAGCTCTCAAACTTTCTGGTTTCAGTTTCTAGCTTAAAAATATTTGAGAATGGTGGAAATAATTTTTGTTTATGTTAATGTTATAACTTTAGAAATTAAAATATCTTAGCATTATTATGAAAATAATTTTGACCTCATAGACCACCTGAAATACTCTTAGGGATGTCCAGTTGTTCCTGGACCACACATTGAAAACCACTGGCGATGTATAAAGAAGAACTCAGAGAGATTTTAAGGTGAGGGGAATATCATAAGCAAAGGATTAAATATGAGAAACAAGGTTTTCCAATGTATAGAATGCAATTAGGTTGGATGAGAGATCAGGATAAAAGATTTTTTGACTCATAAGAGGTAATAATTGAAACCACTTCCATTTAACATAGTAAAGATTTGTTATACTCAGTATTACAGTGCTAAATAATAAAAGGGCTACAAACATGAATGGGACAATCCCTAATTTCAAGAAACTATGACCTCAAAAAAGGACTTTATACTGAGAGGAAAAAACAATGTGAGTCACAAGCTTGGACAAAGAGTACTTTGCATAATTTAGAACTAGAAAAAAGAAGAGTAACCAATAGATAATTTCTGAGAAGTAGTAGAATAAGATTATAGTGTTAATAAAGTTAAAAAAGAAAAGATTACAATATGGAATAATCAGGACTTTCCAATAAGACAGAAATTAAAGACTTAGAAAAGGCTGTTTGATTTGACTAGAAGAGAAAGGAGTAGGTTGGTATTGTTTGGAATTAAATTAGTGAGGTCATAAATAATAATTAAAAGGGAAAGAATAACAAAAGTGAAATCAAAGTCAAGATCTTATTATTGTTTATTTTTTTAAGATGGAAATATTTATATATGTTTAAACATAAAATCATAAACCAGTGGTAAAGGAGAAATTGAAGATAGTTAAGATAAATATGTGAACTCGACATCTCAGGAACGGGGAGGGAGAAAAAAGATATAATTGGAGTCATTAGAAAAGGTGGTATTTTTGAGGAGTGATACCTTTTCTCTTGGATTGGTCTTAAATGATGATTAGGTCCCAGAGGCAGTATTAAGGGTAGAGATAAATATATGTTAAATTGAATTAAAGTGAGAAAGTTCACAAAATATTAGGGATAGGAATTCGACCTATAATTTCATTGGTGTAGAGAATTAGGAAGGAAAAAAAGAGACTTACTTTACCAATGCAGATTGGCACCATTTGTCCAACATTTTGTTTTCAAAATTACCTAGAATACTAAGAGGTCAAGTGGCTTGATCAGGATCACAGATTAGTATATGATAAAAGTGATATTTGAACATATGTCCACCTGATTCTGACTGGTTCTCTATCTTCTTTGCCATGATGCCTTTACAGCAGATTATCTGATCTAATTAATGATCAAAGATTTGGATAGAGATAGTAGTTGCTGTTTTTGGAACTGAAAGGAGAAAGGTGAAGATCTGAAATAACAATGGTGAGATATGTATGGAAGTATTATTTAAAAATGGTAACATCTGGAATGAAGTGGCTTCTATTTCCAGTTCTGTATGACATTATCATTCAGCAATTTTCTTTAGTCTTTGAGCAAGAGTCAAGAAAGAATATGAGATCTCATGTTTGGATGTTACTGTGGTTACCTTTTTTTTTTTTCATTTCCAAAAGAATTTGATTTCTTGAATTGAATAAATTTTTAAGTGATCTTGTCAAGGAATAGAAATATTATACACTTAACAGATTAATCATAAGGATTGAAATTAGACCTAGGATTTCCATGATAAGAGAAATTTCTTAAAGATAAAACTTTTTCTATTAATGTAGACCAGTACCTTTTCAGCACCTCCTCTATCTTAGAATATTTCTTAGAACATTAAGAGCTTAGTGAGTCTTATAGTTAGTTAATATATGTCAGAGGTGGGATTTAAAGTCAGGTCTTCCTGGCTCCAAATCTGGCTTTCTATCCATTAGGATATGCTATTTTTTATACAAATCACATCCTAATTATCTTTTTTTGCCTCTCTTTTAAAAAAATGCTTTTTAAAAAACATTCTTTTTTTAAAAAGTGAAACCAAAATCTCCTGTATAATAAATAAGAAAAGCAAAGCAAAACAAACATAAAGTCATATATGACAGTGCATCTCAGTATGCTGATTTATTCCATCATCTATCTCTCTATTAGGTGGTGAACAGCATTCTTATTTTTGGCTTCAGAAGCCTTCAAAATTGCTTGCTTTTACAATGTTATATGAGCTATTCTGACTCTATGTATTTCATAGTTCATCCAAATCTCAGGTTTCTCTGAAACCACCAACTTTCATCATTTCTTATTACACAATAGTATTTTATTACATGAATACACAATAATTTATTCAGCCATTTCCCAATTAAAGAACATCCTTTTAGTTTCTCATTCTATTATCACTACAAAAAGAGCTGGTATAAAAAAAAAAAATTTGCACATATAGACCTACTTCCTCTTTCATCTCTTAGAGATACAGACCCAGTAGTAATACAGCTGAGGTCAAAGAATATATAAACAGTTAACTAACTATTTGGAAATAGTTTCTATGGAATTATTTAGTGTTCCCAGTTTTGCCCTGGTCTGCCTCAATTGGCTTAATAAAAAAAAAAAAATTCTTGTGCAGAAAGAAGCTATATAATATTTTACAAATAAGTAGTTAAGATCAGAAAGGCCACAGTTTAGCTATTAAAAACTTCAGCATTGCAGATAAAGTACAGGTATGAAGTAC